>NC_000068.7:90693833-91047333 GCF_000001635.26 Mus musculus
GACACTAGTCGATTTTGCCTTAACCTCAACGGATATCTGGGCCCTGTGGCATGATGCTGAGAACCAAACAATTGTGAAATATATCAACTTCGAACAGTATGGAATATTTAACCTTTCTCTTCCTATGTTACCCTAGGCAGCACCATACTGAGATGAGACCTTTTCTGTGTAGAGCCAAATACTTAGTTCAAAGGATTCTGATGTGTTTGTCTGGATTTTGTGGAAATCAAATATGCTTAGGATTGAGCTAAGATAAAATAGCATATTTCTTAGGAGAGGTACCCCCAAAACAGTAGCAGTAATTTGGAATCTCATTGCTAATACTCTAATGTCCTCATGCCCACAACTTAACAAAAACATTGAAGTTCTTTTTTATTCTCAATCTTCTTAAATAAAGATCAAAGATAGATTGAATTAGTATGATTATTTGAAACTTTTTAAAACAGGAAACTTTTTTCCTCCTGAGAAAATGAGCTTCAGGGCTCAGAATCCGGCTCAGTGAGTGCCTTCCTTGCACTCAGAGCCCAGCACCTCATACAAGCATGGTTGCAGTTCCAGAAGGAAGGAAGTAGAGGCAAGAGGGTTAGAAATCCAAGGCCATCTTCAGCTACATAGTGAGTTCAGGGCTCCCCTGCAATATGTGATACCTTTAGGGAGGGAGAGGGAGAAGGAGAGGATGAGTAAGAAGCGAAAATGAGCTATAGAACAAAACTAGTATTTTAGGATGAAAAGTTGTATTGCACAATTTTTTAAAAAAGATTTATTTATTTATTATATGTGAGTACACTAGCTATCTTCAGACACTTCGGAAGAGGGTGTCAGATCTTGTTACAGATGGTTGTGAGCCATCATGTGGTTGCTGGGATTTGAACTCAGGACCTTCGGAAGAGCAGTCGGTGCTCTTAACCACTGAGCCATCTCATCAGCCCTTGTATTGCACAATTTTATGTTTTGATAACCTCTACTTTTAAATATACTTTACTTATTGTACATTGGTTTACTTTTAACTTTTTAGCTGTGGTCTCAGAGAAATGGCTCAACAATTAAGACTCAGACTGCTGCTCTTAGAAAGTGTTGAAGTTGAGTCCCAGCACCCCTATAGGGTGGCTTATAACTAACTGCCTGGGACTCCAGCTACAGAGGGTCATAGCCCTCTTGCTTCCCAGGACACGTACAGTCCCATGGACACACACATACCATATATGTGATTCAAAAATAATGTTAAATTGTTTTGGTTCTCAAGGGTTTCTCTGAATATCCCTGACTGTCCTGGAACTCCTATAGACCAGGCTGACCTCAAACTCAGATCCACTGCCTCTGCCTCCCCAGTGTTGGGGTTAAAAGTGTGCACCACAGCACTGAGCTTAATCTAAACAAATTTTATATTTACAAATATATTTCTAAACAGAGTTTAACTTTTTCTTTTTCTTTCTCTCTTTTTTTTTTTTTTTTGGTTTTTCGAGACAGGGTTCCTCTGTATAGCCCTGGCTGTCCTGGAACTCACTTTGTAGACCAGGCTGGCCCCGAACTCAGAAATCCACCTGCCTCTGCCTCCCAAGTGCTGGGATTAAAGGCGTGCGCCACCACGCCCGGCTTTAAACTTTTTCTTATTAAAATACATAACCACTGAAACTCTTCATTCGCCTTTGGCTAAGATCAAGTGTGAAGCATCTCCTTGTAAGATTCCTTTAAGAACCACTTAAACAAATTGAACCCTCAACACTAAACTTCAGAGTAGAACTACAAGGTCTATTCTGATCCTGAGCCAGACCTTGAAAAATACTAGTTTAGTTCTTATGGGTATCATTCAAAACCATGAGCTTGGAGCTGAGCCCAGAAGTACATTGAGTGATTGAAGCCACTTAGGGCTACAGGGTACAACCACAGCTTATCAAACAAGAAGGCCCGGGCTCTGGATTCAGGGTTTCAAGCAGCTTACCAGCATGAAAGACCTTAAAAGGACTCATTTCCTCAGCTACAGATTGAAGGTAATACATTCTTGAAGGAGATTGTAAGGCAAACATGAATAGAATAGTGTCAAGAATAGCATCTTACATAATATCTAGTAAATTTAAGTACATAGTAAAAATCAGCTGTTTGTAGATTTATATTTCAGGTTTTAAATTGAGGATGCTTCCTGTTAAACATAGAACTTTGGGTCTGGGAGATGGCTCATTTGGCAGTGTTTGCGATGAATTTATGGCGACCTGAGTTTTGATCCCCAGCTCCTATGTAAAAGCAAGTCAGTCAGGCAGTGCAGGCTTAGAATGTCTGGTGCCCTGGTAAGGCAGACATGAGGGTTTCTGAGCTTAGCTAAATTGATGAACTCTGGATTCAGAGAAAACCCTGTCTCAAAAAACTCAGGTCAGGGGCTAGTGAAGTAGCTCAGTAAGTGGAAGTGCTTGCTGTGGGGGCTAACAACCAGAGGGAGTCTCCAGAACTCGTGCTAGAAGGCTAAAGCAGACGTTTGGAAGAGTCCCTCTGACCTCCATACAGCTATTGTGGCACCTGTGTAACTGCTTTCACCACACGATAATAATAATAATAAAATACGTGGATCATTTAAAACAAGGTGGAGAACAGTTGAGGAAGACATTGAGCATTGAGTCCTGGCCTCCACAAGGACATGCACACCTTTACACCCGCGCAGACACACAGAGAGTAAGAACAGATGTAAGGACAGAAAACTGCTTAGTAATAAAGTTGTGGTTGGTTGCGATGGGTTCTCTGATGAGGCCGTTCCTGCTCAGATACTGCCAAAGTGTGTAGACAGTTTTTGGTAAACTTTTGAACGTTTTTTCTGTAGTAATGTTGCAGGTCAGTGGAATCCAGTGTTTATGCAGCCTCTACCAGAAGAAGAAATTGTCATCAGAGACGATCAAGACCCCAGAGTAAGTATGTTAACTGTTATTGTAGGAACCACTTGCATTAGTTTTTACCCTGAGGTCATTTGACCCAACTGAAGTGGTGGCGCATGCCTTTAATCCCAGAGGCAGGTGGATTTCTGAGTTTGAGGCCCACCTGGTCTACAAAGTGAGTTCCAGGACACCCATGGCTATACAGAGAAACCCTGTCTGGAAAAAAGGAAAAAAAAAGTTTCTAGTTGATCCTTAGTGAGCTAAGCTGAAATGAGTAGGATTTTCACTCCTGGAAACCCACTTTAAGTATCTGAAATTGAATGGTGTTCGAGTGTTACTCCTTAGAGCTCCTTGGAAATGGTTACTTATTACTACTTTATTAATAACAACTGGCGGCACACCCTGATGTTAGCCTTTTGTTCCACTGTACTCATGTTATCACCACCGAGAAGCTCAGCAGAAGGAAAGAACCTGGTCACTCAGACTTGATGCTTAGAAGCAAATCTGGTTCAAGACTTGTTAAAATAGTGAGGCACGCCGGGCGTGGTGGCGCAGGCCTTTAATCAGCACTCGGGAGGCAGAGGCAGGCGAATTTCTGAGTTTGAGGCCAGCCTGGTCTACAGAGTGAGTTCGAGGACAGCCAGGGCTATACAGAAAAACTCTGTCTCAAAGGAAAAAAAAAAAAATAGTGAGGCAGCATGGCAGTTTTCTATTCTAGTCTATATACTCTTGTGAGTTTTCTGCACTTTAAATTTTGATTTAGCTTACCTGTTGTCACTTTCTTTTATATGTGAGTCCTTGTGAAGATGGTTTTGAAATCAACTTGTTCTAACTGCTCTTTACCCTGTCACCACCAGGCTGGGTCCACCCTTTGTATTTAAGATTGACAGCTGGCACCTTTGTTTTTCAGTGGTACCCAGTAGTGTTCTATAAAAATGTGTACCATTCAGGCGGATATAGCAGCTTGACCCCCAGAGCATTGCAGTCTCCACTGACACTGTAAAAGCATGTCTCTGCAGTGCAGCTTGTTGTTGCTCAAGTGTAGAAGGGCAGAGTGTCCAGTTCCTGGGGTAGAAATCCACATGCTGGGTTCACACGATTCCTTTGTATTTTTCCCAGCTTCATCTCTTTCAGAATCATAATAGCTTTTGTTTTAATTTTCTAATAGGAAATGTATTTGCGGAGCCTTTTTACACCAGGACACTTCATAAATGCAGCTTTATGTAAAGCTTTACAGGTAAGCAAGAAAATATCTAATGTTTACTTCGAATTATTCCTGATTGTGTTGCTAGATTGTATAATTGAGTGTGTGTGTGTGTGTGTGTTTATAAATACTATTGTAATTTGTTTTAACATTCTTTACACAAAATAAGAATCCTGGCTGAGAGATAGGAGTAGGAAATGCTTTCCCAAGTAATTAGGGGAGCATGCCACAGTCCAGATTGTATGCCAACACTATTGTAAACAGAAATTACTCTTCACTGCTTGTAAGCTTTATCCTTGAAAGAGATTCAAAGATTAGTTTTTAGGTTATTTATGATTGGTTATATGTTGTTTATACCCTTTTGTTAGTATAGTGAGTGGCCAAGTTCTGGGTGCAAAGTATAGGTGACTCAGAATATTTTAGCTTCAAGCTATGTGTGATAATGCATGACCACAATCCCAAGATTCAGGAGGCCGAAGCAGAAGAGTAGTGAATTAGAGGCAGCTGTCTGTATTGCATAGTGAAACTGTCTCAGAAAATATTTTGTTTTCAGTCATGACTTAAACGTTGTTTACTATTTTACAAAAAGTGTTTTTTGTTATTTGTTGTGTAGTTTTTGAGGCAGACCATGAACTTTTGATCCTTCTGCCTCCACCTCCCTGTAGTTGGGATTAATTGTGTACACAGCAGATCCACTTAAGATCCTTACCATTGCCGGGTGTAGTGGCGCACACCTTTTATCCCAGCACTCAGGAGGCAGAGGCAGGTGGATTTCTGAGTTCGAGGCCAGCCTGGTCTACAAAGTGAGTTCCAGGACAGCCAGGGCTATACAGAGAAACCCTCTCTCAAAAAACCAAAAAAAAAAAAATCCTTACTATTTTTCTAAATATGAATGAACAATTTCTCTTCTACTTTCTTCTCTTCCCCTTTCTTGTTATTGTGAGTTTTTTTGGTTTTTTAAGATTTATTTTATTTTGTGTTATGAGTGTTTGACTGCATGTGTATCTGTGTACCACATGCCTCCTGTGCCTGAGGAAGTGGTGAACATCTCTATGGGTACAGAGACTTGAACTACTAGTCCTTTGCAAGAACCACAGCAAGTGCTATTAACACTGAACCAATTCTGCACGTCCTTTTGTGTGTGTATATGGGGGTGGGGGAGACAGGGTTTCGTTGTGGTAGCCTTGGCTATCCTAGAACCAGCTCTGTAGTCCAGGCTGGCCTTGAACTCCCAGAGATCCACCACCACCTCCTGCCCGGTTCTGTGTTTTAAAGACAATCTGACTATATAGCTAAGACTAGCTTCATATTCCCCATGTAGACCAGGTTGGCCTTGAACTTTGATCTTCCTGCCTTCATTTCTAAAGCACTACAATTACTGGTGTGACAGTTTACAGGCCTTTGACTTTTCTTCAGGGTAGGTACATTTGTTTGTTTATCTGGTTACTGTGTGTTTTCTGTTTTCTCTCTGATAAAACTACATAATTACTTTGGAGTAAAGTGTTCTGTTTAGTTTCTTCTCATCATCATTTTGTCCTTGTTCGTAATTACTAGTTGGGTTGTTTTGGTTTGGGTTTTTCTGTTTTGTGGGTTTTGCTTGTTTGTTTTGTTTTGTTTTTGAGACAGGGCTTCTTTCTGTAGCCCTGACTTTCCTAACTCGTGCATCTTGCTTTGTACACCAGGCTGGCCTCAGACTCAGATCTGCCTGTCACTGCCTCTTTTTAGTACTGGGATTCAAGGTGTGCACTATCACACCGAGCAATAACATGCAGTTGTATAGTAGCATTTTTCTTAGTATCTAGTATATAATTAAGATATGAAAGCATAATTAGTGCAGTTATCAAACTCCTGCTGGCCTCTTTCCTAGGGGAGTGCCCACCATCATCCCTAGCTTTCTCTTATGTGTGGTCCCGGGCTATGTGTCTTTGACATCCCGTAGGCCCTTCTCTCCAAATGGGCAATAGTTATTTTGATTTTAATTGATTTTTTTAATGATCTATGTACTTCATTATAATTCTCTTGGATTCAGATTTCTGGAAGTTATTCTGGTTCTGTACTTTGTTATTGCTGTTAGAAATCATCTGTGCAGAATTAGAGAGGAGGGACTCCTGACATTTCTGAGGTTGCTCTGTAGTTACATATTGCCTTAGGGCCTTTTAGGCCAGACTTCCTTCAGTGTGAGTATTTTATAATATTCTAAAATATTCCTTTTAATTTTAGATTTTCTGCCGAGGTACCGAGAGGAACTTGGATCTTTCATGGAATGAACTAAAAAAGGAAATTACTTTAGCTGTTGAAAATGAGGTGAGATGTGGGAGAGAGTGGGAATGATAATGTTGTCTGTCTAGTTGAACTGTCAGACTTGATCATTTTTATCATGGTAGTAGAAAGTAGAAATGCTTAAGCCTTTTCATCAGGGAGTTTGATAGGTATTTACATATCCCATAGGATTTCATGCATAAGGAATATTTTGTAGAGAAAAAACCCCAAAAAGTTTCACTTTTCTCTGTTTGTCAGCTCCAAGGAAGTGTGACGGAGTATGAATTCTCCCAGGATGAATTCCGCACTTTACAACAGGAATTCTGGTGCAAGTTCTATGCCTGCGTTCTCCAGTATCAGGAAGCCCTCTCCCACCCTCTTGCTCTACATTTGAATCCTGTCACAAACATGGTGTGCCTTCTCAAGAAGGTAAGGGAACTGGAGCATTCAGAGCTCCTCTGCAAAGTTCAATGAGACTATATTGATGCACTTTGAAATTACAAAAACAGCACGATGGCTCAGGCCTGTATATCCTAATATTTAAGAGACTACATGGGAATGCCCTTAGGATCCCAGGTCAGCCTCTGCTTCAACAAACAAAAACAACAATGGTGATAACACAAGAATTTCAGTATTTCCTTCACCCATACTCATTGTTGGCTTCAATTTTGGTGAGAGGGTTGGTTGGTAGCTGGGTAGATCTTAGTGCCAGGGATTGAATCTGAGCCTATTCATGCTAATAAGCACACATAATGCGCTGAACTGTATCTCCAACCCCAGTTTGCTTTTCTGCATTGTTTTTGTTTTCTTCCTCTTTTTCCTCCTCCTCTTGTTCTTTTTCTTCATTTTTTTATCCTGAGTCACTGATGCCTTGATATCGGTAAATATTTCAGCACACATTAACACAGATACTGGAACTGGAGACATGGCTTAATGATTAATAGTGCTCGCTACTTCTACAGAGTAACCTGATTCAATTTCTAGCATTCATGGCAAGTGGTGATTACTTGTAACTCTAGCTATAGGGGGTGAAGCACCCTCTTCTGGCCATTTCCTTGCTACCTTAAGACTACATCTTTTTTTTTTTTTTTTTTTTAAGATTTATTTATTTATTTTATGTATGTGAGTACATTGTTGCTGTCTTTGGACACACTAGAAGAGGGCATCGGATCTCATTACAGTTGGTCGTGAGCCACCATGTGGTTGCCGGGAAGTGAACTCAGGACCTTTGGAAGATCAGCCAGTGTTCTTAACCACTGAGCCATCGCTCCAACCCCCATCTTTTTTATATTGTCTTTTGATTTAAATTTGTTGTTTCCTCACCATTCAGTGTCTAAGTACATTCTGTAGATTTTAAGTTCAGTCTGTAAAGTCTTTGCCGTACAAGCAGAAAGACCCTAGCACCCATGAGGAAATGCCAGCTATAGTTGTGCATGCTGTGGTCGCAGTGATGAGGAGACAGAGACGGCTTGCTAGTCAGCCTACCCTAATTCGTGGTTTCCAGGCCAGTGAGAAACACTGCATTCCTGAGAATGACAAGCAAGATTATCCTGTAGGCATACACACATACACATCACCACTCAGATGAACACAGACACGGGTAAAAAATGGAAGGCTTAGCTCACAATATTGTTCTTTCTTTCTGTGTCTCTGCTGAGAGTCAAACCTAAGGCCTGCATGTATTAGGTAAGCCCTTTACCACTGAACTACATCCCCTAACCCCTTTCAAGTGTTAAAAATGACATGGAAAATTATGTGTACATATTCTACATAGCACAATTTGTTGTGATACATTATGGATTATGAGTTTCTTTTTGAATTATTTAAAAGAAAATAACTGAAAGGTTTGTACTTGCAGGGGTATCTGTCTTTCCTGGTGCCATCTTCCTTAGTAGATCATTTATATCTCCTGCCCGATGAGCACCTTTTGACAGAGGATGAGACGACCATATCAGATGGTAATAATTTTTCTATCTAATTGACCCCCTTCCTATATGAACCTTATATTTTATTTCAGTTGATTGATAAAATTACCACTGTGACCTGTCTTGATGAGTTTACCTTAGTCACTGAAGTTTTTTTTTTTTTTTTTTTAAGCTGGAAAGTCTTAAGTACATATGCTATAGAAAAGGGATCCTTTCTATCTAATTACAGATGCTTCTTTTAATGTATTAATCAATAGACTTTCACGGTTTCAGCCATCGATGTTAACATTCTCTCTCATAGATGCAGATGTGGCACGGGACGTCTTATGTCTTATAAAATGCCTCCGGATGATTGGAGAGTCTGTTACCATGGACATGGCAGTTTTGATGGAAACCAGTTGTTACAACTTGCAATCTCCAGAGAAGGCTGCGGAACACATTTTGGAAGATTTGATCACTATTGATGTGTAAGGAGAATTTAGGGTAAAGTACATTTCCTACTGGAATTTGGCAGTGTTGTTATCACAGATTTTAATATATGGTCAAGTATATAAAAAGTCATGGTTTAATGTTAAAGTAATTTTCCTTGATTCTAAATAGGGTTGGGTGTGTGTGTGTGTGTGTGTGTGTGTGTGTATGCTCAGTCCTGTGGAAGAGTCTGACCTTGTACATTCTAGGCAAGTGTTCTACTCTGAAGCCCCTGTTTCAGATGTTACAGAGGGCAAATAAAAACAAATTCATTAAGTATAATACTTCTGTAATCCCTTAAATAAGCATTATGTTTAAAAAAAAAAAAAACACAAGTATTTTCCTAGAATTCATTTTGTGGGTCATTCCTAAAAAGTTGAGAGTGATTTAATGTGGACTCTGAGTGTCTTGTGCCAGAATGATTATCTCCACTACTTTACTGTGAGCAGCACACATAGAGCCTGTCTTAAATGTTGTCAGTAGTAACAGGAATTTTCTAATTGTCATGTAGAGAAAATGTGATGGAAGACATTTGTAGTAAACTGCAAGAGATCAGAAACCCCGTCCATGCCATTGGACTTCTTATACGGGAAATGGATTATGAAACAGAAGTGGAAATGGAAAAGGGGTTCGATCCAGGTAACCAAGGAAACAACAAGTGTGCTTACAGAACTCAGTGATGTGGGCTCGGAGGCTAAGAGGATGGACTGTTCTTCCAGAGGGGCTGAGTCCACTTCCCAACACCCACATCAGGTGACGCACAGCCAGCCCCAGAGGAGTCTGACATCCCTGGTCTGTGCCACCTGCACTCATGTGCACATACCCACATACAGACACACACACATATAGTTAGAACTAACAAAGCCAGGCATAGTGGCCACGCCTTTAATCCCAGCACTCAGACAGAGGGGGGCAGATCTCTGAGTTCCAGACCAGCCTGGTCTGCAGCATAAATTCCAGGCCAGCCAGGACTACACCTAGAAGATCCCTGTCTTTAAAAAAAAAAAAAAAAAAAACAGAATTAAATGATACATTTAATTCCAGTTTTCCTTCTAAATTTATTACATTTATTTATTTTATTTTATGTACATATATGCACACATGCTATGGTACATAGACAAAGCTCAGAGGACAACATGTAGGGGTCAGCTTTTCCCTACCACATGGGTCCTGCGTTAATTCAGTTTATCAGGGTTGGCGGCAGGTTCCTTTACCCACTGAGCCATCTTGCCAGCATTTAACTCCATTTTTTCTTATTAACAGCTCAGCCTTTGAACGTTCGAATGAATCTTTCCCAGCTCTATGGTAGTAGCACAGCAGGATATATTGTGTGTCGAGGTGTGTATAAAATTGCCAGCACTCGATTCCTGATCTGCCGAGACCTCTTGATCTTGCAGCAGCTATTAACAAGGCTAGGAGATGCAGTAAGTACTACTTGAGGGAAAACTCACTCATAAACTCTCAAACTGCATACTCTAGAGACTTGTCTGTATTCACTGCTTCCCCTGAGCTGAGCCTAAGCAGGGCTCTGCAATACCAGCTGAGAGGAGTAGTGGCAGTTCCTTTTCTCAGAAGCAGCTTACAGAAGGCAGGCTTTGTCCTGACTTGCTGTGTGGAGGTGTAGTCTACTGTGACTTGAGGAGTGAGGTGACTGGTCGGTCACATGGCGCCCACAGTCAGGAAACAGAGGGAAAGCTGCCTCTCAGCTCACATTATGTGTGCAGTTGAGATTTAAGGAAAACATTTTAAATAGAGATTATAAATGTGGGCAGTAGATAAAGAGAGATGCTTAGAAAGAAAGATAGCCAAGAGTGTGGTATGGGGTTTTCTAAGAGAGGGCTGCTAGTTATCACTTTGTTCCTTTTATTCGGTGTTCAACCCAGCCAATGGAATGGTCCCAGCTACAGTCAAGATGGACCACCCCTCTTCAGTTAAATCTTGCTTTTATTTTCTTTAGTTTAACCTTTTTATAAACCCAAAGGTATATTTCCTTGATTCTAAATCTCAAGCTGACAAAATTAATCATCATATAAATAGAAATAAACATAATAGAATGCACTTGGACTGTCTGTGAAGCAGATTACTGTTACTAATCAGAAAACAGAAAACATATAGTAGCCAGATACACAAATGTTCCTAGCCTGAAGAAAAGTCAAAGGCCTGTAAACTGTCACACCAGTAATTCTAGTGCTTTAGAAATGAAGGCAAGGGCTGGAGAGATGGCTCAGCGGTTAAGAGCACTGACTGCTCTTCCGAAGGTTCTGAGTTCAAATCCCAGCAACCACATGGTGGCTTACAACCATCTTTAATGACACCTGACTCCCTCTCCCAGTGTGTCTGAAGACAGCTATAGTGTACTTACATATAAAATAAACAATAAATAAATCTTTTAAAAAAAAAGAAATGAAGGCAAAAAGATCAAAGTTCAAGGCCAACCTGGTCTACATGAGGAATATGAAGCTAGTCTTAGCTATATAGTCAGATTGTCTTTAAAGCACATACCAGGGAGAAGGTGGTGGTGGAGGATCTCTGGGAGTTCAAGGCCAGCCTGGACAACAGAGCTAGTTCTAGGATAACCAAGGCTACCACAACGAAACCCTGTCTCCCCCACCCCCATATACACACACAAAAGGACGTGCAGAATTGGTTCAGTGGTAATAGCACTTGCTGTGGTTCTTGCAAAGGACTAGTAGTTCAAGTCTCTGTACCCATAGAGATGTTCACCACTTCCTCAGGCACAGGAGGCATGTGGTACACATGCTTATTTAGTAATGTAGAGTTTCCGCACGCAGATCTGCTCCTGCTATCACTCTAGATGCCATAGCAGAACGCCACGTGTAGAGGATAGGGCTGCCCTGAACACACAGTTTTGAGTGTGCGGCGTTTGCGTCTGTGATCCTTTCTGCTCCTTTCTATGCTTCTTTTTCCATCTTTTTCTCATGCCACCAGATTCTGTTGCCATCAGAAAGATTCTATTGCCTGGTGGCTTTAAAGACCATGTGTACTGTATAAAAGATTACCTTTTTTCTCACAATTGAATCGTTTTATTCCCTGGACACCCTGGGGTTGAGGATCAAAGTTGACAAAGGCATTTAACTCTGGCAAGGAAACAGGCAGGTTAGGCCAATCCATGTTAATGTATAAAGAGCCAGAAGGCTCATATGGCTCCCAGAGAGTTTATATCTTTTTTTTTAATGGTTTATTTTTAAAAAATACTCGCCAGGTGTGGTGGCGCATGCCTTTAGTCCCAGCACTCGGGAGGCAGACGCAGGCGGATTTATGAGTTAGAGGCCAGCCTGGTCTACAAAGTGAGTTCCAGGATAGTCAGGGCTACACAGAGAAACCCTGTCTTGAACACCCCCCCCCGCCCCCCCCAAAAAAAAACTCATTTTTTTTTTCAGCTAGGTACCGGTGGTACACACCTTTAACCCAGCACTGTAGAGTCAGAGGCAAGTGGATCAATAAATGTTCATTATAGAACCTTTATGAAATGCATGTATGCTACAAAACAGTCATCTATAGTCGTACACATAGTAGTAAACACAGTGTGTATTTTGTATGCCTATGTAGTTTTTTATTTTGATTATAAAACTAGAATATATTAGTATTTTAGTAGCTACCTAGTACTATTTTAACTTACTCAAATATTCTTTTTGGCTATCTAGTATATTGCTGTTTTGCTTTGTTTCTTTTTGGCAGGTATCAGGAGTTAAAATAGGGTTGCTTATAGCCTCAAACTCACTATGTAGCTGAGGCTATTCTTTAACTCCTAATCTTCCTGTCCCCATATCCAGATGCTAGGAAAGTCGCCATCGACCACCAACAGTCTCCTACCAGGTCTTCATATCTCTAGAGTGAGTTCTGAGAAGTAGAGTTGAGAGTCACGCACTGTACACATTAAGACTTCGGTGTGTTGACAAATTTGCATCTATTGGTCATAACTTCTTTTCACATAAACTGCAACAGCAACAACAGAAGAGACTTAGATTTCTCTGTTCCTTTATTTCTTAACACCATCAGCTTTCCTGAGTCAGAAAACTTTTTTGAACCACATGTGGTGATGTAGACTCTTAGCACTCAGGAAGAGAGGCAGAAGGATCTCTGTGAGTTGAAGGCCAGCCTGGTCTACAGAGTGGGTTCTAGATAGCCAAGACTGTGAAAAGAAGCCCTGTCTCAAAAAAACAAAAGAAAAAGAAACTGTTTTGGTTTGTTGGTAGTGGTTATATTTGTTTTGACCCTTAGTGTTCAGCAAAATACTCACTAACTGCTACATAAAAATGTAGCATGTGTATTGCCTCTACAGTGCCGTTCCCTTCATTGCTTTATTGCTTTGTTTTACCTCTCCTGAGTTACCATTTCATCTTTGCTGTCATAGGTGATCTTAGGAGCTGGTCAGCTCTTTCAAGCTCAGCAAGACCTGCTGCATCGCACAGCTCCCCTGCTCTTGTCTTATTACCTCATTAAGTGGGCAAGTCAGTGCTTGGCAACTGATGTCCCCGTTGACACACTGTGAGTTTCATCTTTTTTTTTTTAAGTTATTTAAAAATAGGTTGTTGGGTTTGTTTTTGCCGTTAAGAATCAGAAAGATTGAGACTGGAGAGATAGCTCAGTGGGTAAGAGCTCCAACTACTCTTCCAAGAATGGGGGCTCAACGTCCAACACCCACATGATGGTTCACAGCTGTCTAACTCCTGTTGTAGGGTAGTCAGTGTCCTGCTCTGGCCTCCACTGACACTGCACAGACATGGTGTACAGGCATACTATACAGGCAAGACACCCTTACACAAAAAAATAAAATTTAAAAGTAATTATATTTATTTTTAAAGAAGAGTTGAAATGTTTAGGTCTTCCATGTTTTTAACAGTTGAGTGTAATTTATCAAAAAGTAATACTTTATTTTATATGAACATACACAAAATGGTTGTTAGAAGTAGACTGAACTTTATATGCAAAGAAAAAAGAAGAGTCCCTCGATTACTGTGTGCTCCCATTTCGTTTCTTGTTGCTCTGATAAAATTCGCTGAGAAAGACATCTCAAAAGATAAAGGGCTTGTCTCAGCTCACAGTTCAAGGATATAGTCCCTTGTGTCAGTAGGAGCTTGAAGCAGCTGGTCACACCTACATTCAGGAAGCAGAACACAATGACTGCATGCTTAATGCTCAACTCCCTGTCTCCAGGTTATATATAGTCCAGGACTCCCTGCATAGGGAATGGTCTCAGCCACAGTTAAGATGGGTCTTCTCGTGTCAATTAATACTCTAGAAAATCCCTCTTGGATGCTCTTTGGAGCAACCTTAATCTAGCTGTTTCCTCACCAGTATGCCTGAATGGTTGCTTCCTGGTTGATTCTACTTTCTGTAAAGTTGACAGTACTATCAGTAGTCAGTGAGCTCTGACACACAAGTGACTTTGAACAGCCCTTGAGCAATGTCGTAGACAACAATCTAAATCCTGAATCCTGTTTTCTGACTGTTTTAAGCTTTCAGTGGAATTCTTATATGACTATAGTAATTAAATCAACAATATAAAATAAATTTAGAAATATAATATTTAACATAGAGTATGTTTTCCCTTTTTTTCATAGGGAGTCTAATCTACAACATTTGTCAGTTCTGGAACTAACTGATTCTGGTGCCTTAATGGCAAATAAACTGGGTAAGGAGTAGGGGTTTAATTTGGGGGGTTATTGTGTATTTATTAACTGTTCTTTTGTCACCTTTGTTGTAGAAATGAATGGCCTTGCTCTTTGCTTTTGTGCCATGAGCAACCTGTGGCCTGAGACCTGTGGTTGTGGCAGGTCATCTGGGAAGATGTAGTCCCAGATCAGGCATAAATGAAGGGTGTCATAGGTGTACGTGTAATACAAATAAGCACTCTTAGAAAGAGTATAGAAAACCACCAAGAGAAACCTTCCTGAGAATCAGAGTCTTGTGTTTAGTGTTTCTTACATTGCTCTTTTGTCCATTGTTTTTTGGTACTCCAGTAATTAATTCAACAAGTCATTTTAAAATTTTACTAAGTTCTAACTTTACTAAGTGGCTTTCATACTCTTATCTCAGTCTTTAAAGCAGTCTCATTCATGCTTCAGAATTATATAGGGGATTTGTTTGAGCTAGAAGGTGGAATCTTAAGGACTATTGTAAAAGGTTTCTATGTAAATTGCTTAACTATAGTGAGCCGGTGAGTGATTTGCATATGTATAGACTGACTTTTGCAGACTGCTTTCATTGCTTTGCTACTGATGGTACCCATGATGCCTTGTGTTTCTTTTAAGTATCTAGCCCTCAGACAATTATGGAGTTATTCTTCCAAGAAGTTGCAAGAAAACAAATTATATCTCATCTCTTCTCTCAACCCAAAGCCCCTCTAAGCCAAACTGGATTGAATTGGCCTGAAATGATTACTGCAGTTACTGGTTATTTGTTGCAGCTTTTGTATCCTTTTGCTTGAAAGCCAGGTGCCAATTTTGTTTAAATTGTTCATAAAGCCTTTATTCTTGCCTTGTAATGAAGTTTATTTTCTTTCTTGGTGCTGGAGATCAAGCTCAGGGCAGCACAAACTAGACAAGTGTGTTAACACATAGCTATCAGCTACATCAGAAGACCCTGAAGGAACATTGAAACATTTTTAAAATGAGGTGAGGAGAGATGGCTCAGTGGTTAAGAGCATGTTCCTGAGAACCTGAGTTCAGCTCCCAGCAGCCATGTGTGCAGCTCTAAAATGCCAGTAACTCCATCTTCAGAGGATCCAACTTCCTTTTCTGGCCTCTGAGGGCAACGGCACTTTCTTACATACACATTCTATACACAGATGAGTCACATTCAAAAACAAAAGAGGACAGTATTTATTTTAAGATACCCCTTTTTTGTTATTGTTTGAGACAGGGTCTCACTATGTAGCCCTGGCTGGCCTTGAACTCACTCTGTAGACCATGATGGACGTGAACTCATGTAAATCTACCAGCCTCTGTCTGTCAAGTGCTATGATTGAAAGCATGGGCCATCACACCGGACTCTCTTCTTTTTTCCCTTCACTGAGTTCTAAGGATCAAACTCAAATCTTAAAGTTTTCACAACTAACACAATGTAGACTAAGCCCCAGGGCTTTTCCTGTTTGCTTGATTTATTTTTGGTTTGTTTGATGTTTTTAGCTTTATTTTATTTTATGTATATGGGTGTTTGTCAGTGTATGTGTTTACATCCAACTTGCAGTGCCCATGAATGCCAGAGAGGGTACTGGGTCCTCTGGAACTGGAGTTACAAATGATTGTGGGTCACCTGTCTGTAGGTGCTGGAGACTGAACCCAGGTCCTCTGGAGGAGCAGCAAGTATTCCTAAGCTCTGAGCCAACTCTCCAGCCCACTCTTACTTGTTTTTCATTAAACTGTTTCAGTGACTCTTCTGAGTTTGATACCCATTAATATGGATATTTTAAGTTTCACTCAAAGACAGGGAAAAAGCAAAATTCCTTAATATAGTAACTAGGTGGCCTAGCAACCCAGGTTGTCTCTTTCTAGAATGTTTGATGGGGAATTGCCAGTATGTACAATTGCAGGTGAGTTTTGTTGAACATTTCTTACCATTCTTATAAAGAAGGTCATTGATAGATTATTTACTTATGTTACTGTTAACTATATTTTAATTGGACTGATAGCAAGAGCTATGAAAAATTAAACTAGATTATGCTAAGACATGCATGCCCCAGTAGAATAATATTCATTCTCTTTTCTCCTCCTCCTCTCTTTCTCTCTCTCTTTCCTCTCGCTCTTGCTCTCTGAAGTCCTGATTATTGAACTCAGTTTAAAAACAAAACAAAACAACTCTACTGCAGAGGCAGACTCTGAGTCTAAGACCAGCCTGGTCTGTATAGTGAGCTGCAGGCCAGACAGCGTTCCGAAGTGAGACCTTGTCTGAAAAAAGCAAACAGAGAAGAGAAACTGGTCTCTAGGGAGAATGACTGAGGCAAACATAATCCCTCTGGGGGTCAGGATTTGGCCCAACCCTGAGATAACTTAGAATCGTTTAGACTCTTGTAACGTACAAATGACGTCTCTTACAAGGATTTTTGTGGCCTAAAAGTAATGTTCAGCATTTTAAGGGGTAAAGACTTGGGGTAAGTAAAAGGTTAAGTCTGTGAGATACAAGCCAAGCCTGGTTCATCCGACAGAAAAGGATCACCAGTTATAAAACTATATCCATTCCCAGCATTCCTGGAAGAACAGCTAAGCACCTCATTCAATTGTAAAGATAAGCTTTGGGGGCTGGTGAGATGGCTCAGTGGGTAAGAGCACCCGACTGCTCTTCCGAAGGTCCAGAGTTCAAATCTCAGCAACCACATGGTGGCTCACAACCATCCGTAACAAGATCTGACTCCCTCTTCTGGTGTGTCTGAAGACAGCTACAGTGTATTTACATATAATAAATAAATAAATAAGTAAAGATAAGCTTTGTGTTTAACTTCCCTGGCTTCTCTAGTGCTTATCTGAATGCACAGGCCTTGTATACCCTCTCCATCCCCTACATGTTTGCATGTATATATCTCTGTACCATGTGCTTGCCTGATGCCCATGGAGACCAGAAGAAGGGATTGAATCCGCTGAACTGGAGTTGTGGTCTACCATGTGGATGCTTGGAAGTAAACACAGGTTCTCTACAAGAACAGTGCTCTAAACCGCCAAGTCCTCTCTCTCTCTCTGGTCATTTTGTTTTTAAATCATACCTTCTTAACAGTAGCTCACAGAACCACAGCCATGCAGCCTAAGTCTCGATTCTCAGAACTACTCAGAACAACCTTTTTTCTTTAATTTCTAACTCTTCACCGTTTGGGAGTGGATATCACCACACTTTCTCCAAAGCTTCCCTTGTTGTGTAGCTGGCCTCCATGCCAGCTTCACTCAAACAGCATGGCTTTCTCTGTTTTTCCAGCTTCTTCCTCTAAGCAGCTGACTGCTTAGACTCTAGTAAACTTGTCTTCAGATTCAAAAAGAAAACCTTTAAATTTTCATTAGGTTTTCTTTAAAATAAAACAAACAATTTACATGGGAAAACCCTGAATATGGGAACACCAAAACTTGGGAAGTTGCTTAAATGGGAGAATCTGTGTTTACCTGTGTCTGAACTCCCTTACTTGCTGTGTTGCCTAGGCTGGCTTCGTACTCTTGACCACAAGTGATCCTCCCATCCCAGATTTGAATTAGTTGTGATTATAGGAGTGCACCTCTACCCCGGCTCTGCTTTCTCATAGTTTATATTAACTGTACTAGCTGGATTCATTTTTCTGAGTATCTCAGAAATAAAGCCTGGTAATGACCACTCTCTTCTCCTCTGAAGAGCTTAGACATGACTGTTCTTATAGAATGCTTATTTTCTAATCAGAATGTTCTTTTATGTCTTTTAGGATTATATCCAACTACTGCATCCCTGGTGTCAAGTCAATGTTGGGTCTTGTCGCTTTATGCTGGGACGGTGTTACCTGGTTACGGGGGAAGTGCAGAAGGTAAGGTACATTTGAGTGGTGAGCAAGCTAGTGAGGATTTCCGTCTGGTTTCCGTCTATCTAGGCAAGTGTTGCACAGACACATATATATACATACATATATAGGCAGAACACCTGTTTTTACAGTTAGAGGAGAAAAGATAGAGCTAGTGAAGAAACAGTATACCTACTGGTCACGTCCTGTAGTTGGTAACATGCTGCTGTAGTACTTTATTACAATTGTGTCAAACAAAAACATCAAGATAAATTGTTTTAAGTTTTTAAAAACCCAGATAGACATGTTACTAAACTTTACACAGAAGTGTGAGATGCTAGTGATTATATCTAGAGCCTGGCCTACTAGACAAGTCCATTTCCACTGAGCTATGTCCTTGGACCAATTCCACCTTTGCTAATTAAATAATAAGAGTTTGTTCCTTCAAAATATACAATGTGTTGATAGAACTGGCTTAATTCTAAAGATTCCTCCCCTTTTTATTTATTAAAATTTGAGGCTGGCCTTGAACTTGCTGTCCTGGTACTTACTTCAGTCTCCCAAATATTGGTATTACGGGCATATCTGTATTTTGTTTTGGGACAGGATCTCGCTATGTAGCCCTGGCTGGCCTAGAACTCACTGTGGACCAGACTGGCCTTGGACTCACAGACATCTCCCTACCTCTGCCTCCTGAGTACTCGAAGTGTATTTGCTTTTTCTGTTTGGTTTTGTGGTTTTTGAGACAAGGTCACTATGAAGCCCTAGTTGACCATGAACTAACTCAATATGTAGACCAGGCCAGCTTTGAATTCAACAAAAATTTACCTACCTCCACCTCCTCAGTCAGCTGGGACTTGTCATCACATCTGGCAGTACATGTTTGTTCAGTAATAACAGTGTTTAACATGCTAGAGAAATGTTTCAGTGGCTAAGAGTACTTGTTGCCATTTTAGAGGACACAGGTTAAATTCCTACATGGTGGCTTAGAACCATAAGTATAACTCCAGATCCAGGGAATCTGACATCTCCTCCTGGTGCGCACTTACGATACATATACATGACAGCAAATATAAATCTTTATATATATAATAGCATTTTAAAACTGACATAGGGACAAACAAGGTGGCTTTTTAGTGGTAAGAACACTTGCTTCAAACCTGAGTTCACTCCCCAAGACCCACACACCGGAAGGAAAGAGTCATTTTCTGAAAGTTGCTTTCTGACCTCTGTATGTATGCTGTGGCACATGTGCACAAAATAGATTTAAAAAATTTTTTTCTAAATGAGAAAATTTTAAGAAAAATATTAAATAATCCCTCAAAATTTAGCAGTCAGGGATTATTGTGCACACTTTTAATCCTGACAACCAGGGAGGCAGAGGCAGGCAGATCTCTTGAGTTAGAGACCAGTCTAGTCCACATAATGAGTTCTAAGATGGCCAGGGCCATATATAGAGTATGACCCTGTCCCAAAAAGCTAAAACAGTTAAACAAAGAAAATTTAGATTTGACAGAACATTTGAATGTAGTAAAGGTTTCCTTAAGTGATTTTACTTCTATTTTAGCTTTCCCTAGTAAATGCATCCTGATTTATAGTAACTAGAATTGAAGTGAACTTTTGTTGTTGTTGAAACAGTCTCATTATGTAGCCCAAGTCTCCAAACTGTTGAGGTGAAAGGTGTGTCTGTCCCACTATGTCCAACCTTTGCACAATCTCTAGTAAGTTATTTTGTGTTTTATTATTTATCTCTTCAGGCTCTGGAATGTTTCTGTCAGGCAGCATCTGAAGTGGGCAAAGAAGAATTTTTAGATCGCTTGATCCGATCAGAGGACGGGGAGATTGTGTCCACCCCCAAGTTGCAGTATTATGATAAGGTACGGTGTTGTGCTCGGACCCTTCCTAAACACTCTGTGCAGAAGTGCGTCCCTCTCAAGTGCATTGTCTTGGTATTTCTCTAGTGGAGGAAGCCATTGTGTCTGATAGCACAAGTTTAACTGCTCCATGTGTGGCTCAGTCCTAGATAGGCATCTTGGAAGTCAAAGTATCCCAGCTAGGGGTGAGGGTACAGTAGTGACGCCTTCACCTTCTTCAGTGAGTTATATTTACATGACCAACTAGATTGACTCATTTTTTTCCTTCATGTAAATAAAACTGTGTGTGTCTGTGTGTGTGTATGTGTGTGTGTGTGTGTGTGTGTGTGTCTGTGTATTTTAGTGTGTGTTTTAAATTCACTCAAAATGCAGTGAGTTAGTAGCATGTACTCATAGGTGCTTTTGACAGGCTAAGTTGGGGAATCACTTGAGGTTAGACATTCCAACTCCTGCTTTGAAAATATAATGAGATTCTATCTCATTTTTTTTAAAGGTGGGAATATAGCTTACTATTAGAGCCTTTGTCTAGTGTGTGAGTCTCTAAGTTTGAACCCTAGAAGGAAATATGTACCACTTAAGCACAAAAGAGCCATGTCGAAGACAATACATTAACTGTGAAATACAAACTTGAAGATTTCTACCCTTGATCTAAAACTTCATCAGCTACATTACAACAGTGGCAGACTATAATAATATAAGCGAGTCTGATAACTCACCAAAAAGCAGTGGAACTTTAAAAACATGATTTTAAATGAAGTAAACCTTGAGCCATGAAGTGCCACTTCAAGATAACTATGAAGCAATAAATTTTTAAGGATGTAGATGATCACAATAGATTTGTTAAAGCTACTTTAGAAAATTCAGTATCTGTATATATATAATAAATATATATTAAAAGATATACTTATTTAATGAAAGATTTTGTTATTTTCCAAGTACTAATACTCATAAAAGTAATGGGTGTGGTATATGTGCGGATATAGTCACTCACGGAAGGTAGAGGTCAGCTTCATGGATCTTCTGATATCCCACTCCACTCCATCTTTTCATCTGTATTTTTTTTTTAATTCTTTTTTTTTTTTTTTTTTTTTTTTTTTTTTTTTTGGTATTTTCGAGACAGGGTTTCTCTGTGTAGCCCTGGCTGTCCTGGAACTCACTCTGTAGACCAGGCTGGCCTCGAACTCAGAAATCCGCCTGCCTCTGCCTCCCAAGTGCTGGGATTAAAGGTGTGCGCCACCACACCTGGCTTTAAATTCTATTTTTAAAATTCTGTGTTTGTGAATGTTTTGCCTGCATGTTTATAAGTACACCATGTGCTGCATACCTGGTGCCTGCAGAGGTCAGAAGAAAGATCCGCTGTACTCTAGTATTTTGGGTAGTTGTGAGACAGCATAGAAGTGCTGAGCCATCTTTCCAGTCCCTCCTTTTTTTTCTTTTTCTTTTCTTCTTCTTCTTTTAAGAGTCCTTTTTTATTTTTTTATGTATGAGGCTTTCTCCCCCACACCCCTGCTCCCATATATGTATATGTACTAAGTGTGTGTGTGGTGCCCATGGAAGTCAGAAAAGGGCCTCTGGAATAAAACACAGGATTTTTGTGAGCCACCATAGGATTGGTGAACATCAAAGTCAGGTCCTCTGCAGAGCAGCAAAGCTCTGATGGCTCCTGACCACTGAGCCATCTCTCCAGCACCACCCAGCTTTTCTTAACTTAGAGGTTTGGTTTTGTGTGTTAGTGTCTGTGTGAGTGCCTGTCACGTGTGTGTTAGTGTCTGTGTGAGTGCCTGTCACGTGTGTGTTTGTGTCTGTGTGAGTGCCTGTCACGTGTGTGTTTGTGTCTGTGTGAGTGCCTGTCACGTGTGTGGGTGCCTCAGGCTAGAGAAAGGAGCCTGCTCCTCTGGTGCCAGACTCACAAGTGGCTTGGAGCTGCTATACAGTGCTGGGGACCAAACTGGGTTCCTGGAGGAGCAGGAAGTATTCTTAACCCCTGAGCCGTCTCCCCAGTCCCTGTATCTTATCTTTTTGAAACAGGATCTCTCACTGAACACAGAGCCAGCCATTTTGGCTTGCTTGACTGGTCATTAAGCGTGCGCACACACACCCATATCTACCTATCTCTGCCTCCCACTCCTGTGCTTACCTCTACATGCTGCCACCCCCACCCTGCCCTTTACATGGATGTTGGGGATCCAAATCCATGTCCTCATGCTTGTACAGCAAGGGTTTTGCCAGTGGGCCATCTCCCCGCCCTCTGTTCTGACTGCGGCCCTCACAGGAGATCGTGTGGGGTTTTCCACTTAAGTTGACACATCAGAGTCCAAAAAGTTTCAACTCGGGTATTGTGGATCTTAGATTAAGGGTGATCAACCTGTAGTCAAATTGTACTTATTCTTTCAAAGTCACTTCCCTGATTCTTGGGTGGGAAAGAAGCTAGACATCTTTCCCTATATACCATATATGGTAAGATATATATATGGTGATATTGCTAAATATTTGATAAAAGTAAGCCAGATCAAGGGGATAGATGAAGAAATGTTACTTTATTATCAAAATATCTTAGAAACTGTGTGGTGGTTTCAGTGTGACGATTTGGGTCCCCAAGACTCTTAAGTGAACTTGGACAGGTTATTCTTTACTTGATAATTTGTAAGTCTTCATCCAGTTGTGGTGAGAGTAGTAGTTACCTCTATACCATATAGGCCTTCTATAATCAGAGTGATTCTTGTCCTCTCAGCTTACTGGACGCAAACATAAGGATATAGACATGTGTGGGTCTTAGAACTTCTTCATTACGTCGTCACATCTGTCAGTAGGGAAAGAAGAATGCACATGACTATGGCCTCACTCAATACTTGGGAGGCTGAGACGTAAGGGTTACATGAACACAGGAGTTCCATTCAATCTGACAGTATAGTAGGGTTTTATCTATAAATTAAATAAGTGGAATAGGACAACTATAGGCCCTGTTATAATCTATTACTCAATAATAGTGGTTCTTACCAATGTTCTATAGAGAATGTTTGAATCATCTCTTAAATGTTGCCTGTTTCAACCTAACACTTGTAAACAAAATTAATCTGTAACTAGAGCCAGTCATCGTTCTAGTAGCATTTTTTTTTAATTAGGTATTTTCTTGTTTTACATTTCAAATGCTATCCCAAAAGTCTCCCATACCCTCCCCCCCACACACACACTCCCCTACCCACCCACTCCCACTTCTTGGCCCTGGTGTTCCCGTGTACTGAGGCATATAAAGTTTGCAAGACCAAGGAGCCTTTCTTCCCAATGATGGCCGACTAGGCCATCTTCTGCTAGTAGCATTTTCTTATAAAACAAATGGATTTCACACTGACTTGTGGGTGTGTGGGTAGGTACGTTGGTTGGTTGGCTGTTTGGTTAGTTTTTGATATACCATCTTGTGTAGCCCAGGCCTGAACTCATTGTGTAATTTTTGTTCCCAATCTGGGATTACAGACATGTACTATAATGCCCAGCTCAGCTGGAAGACCGTAACAATTATCCAGACCATCTTGTCCATCCTGGCACCTCCTGTGGTTGCTTGTTCACTGACCAGGTTTTCCTAACACTTCCTGTCCTGGGCTCACCTAATTATCTTCTGAACAGCTTAGACCATTGGAGTGCTACTGCTGAGCCACAGCGCCAGCCCCCAGTCACTGGAATTTTAATGGGAATTTCTTAACTTTAGGTTTTACGTCTACTAGACGTTGTTGGATTGCCTGAGCTGGTTATTCAGCTTGCTACATCAGCAATTACTGAAGCAGGTGATGACTGGAAAAGTCAGGTAAAAATTAACTAATTTACTAATTTAAAATTAATTTAGTTAATTTTTTTCAGTTGTTTTCCTTAAGATTTGTTATAAATTTGGCATGTTAATTTCTGTTACTCTTTTGTGATATTTCATTTAGGCTACTTTAAGAACATGCATTTTCAAACATCATTTGGACTTGGGTCATAATAGCCAAGCATATGAGGCCTTGACCCAAATTCCGGACTCCAGCAGGTACTCCCCAAGTTGTTTTAGAGAAAGCAGTTTACCAGGCCTGTGTAACTCACCAAGACAGTTCACCCTCACCTGCTGCTTTCTTTCTAGGCAGTTAGACTGTTTGCGACAGCTGGTGGTGGTTCTATGTGAACGCTCCCAACTGCAGGATCTTGTAGAGTTTCCCTATGTGAATCTGCATAATGAGGTAATTAATTTGTCCACTTTTGTCTAGTAACAAGTCTTTTGGCTGCCATGATTGCTACTAACTTCAACATCTGATTGCTTGTCTTTTGTTAGGTTGTAGGAATAATTGAATCACGTGCTAGAGCTGTGGACCTTATGACTCACAATTACTATGAACTTCTTTATGCTTTTCACATTTACCGCCATAATTACCGAAAAGGTGAGCAGCTGAGCCAGAACCTTGGTGGTAAAAGCAGCTTTGTTAGGTTAACCCTATTTCCAGAGACATTGTGTATAGGATATGTGCTTTAATTATATGTAAGATTTATATATTTATATATATTTAAATTAACATTGAAAGTTTATATTTATGGGCTCTCATAACATTTTCAAGTGACTTCCAGTAAACCGGTACTGGAATAAACTTCATTCATTTTCTGCCTGACTATAAGGGGAGTATTGATTTTCTCAAACTGGAAGTACTTTGTGATCCTTAGTTTTAGTTTCTAAGTCCTTGGCTGTCTCCCATTTTTATTTTGTTTCCTAGAGTAAAATCCTAACTGCTTAACTTCTTAAATTTCCTTAGTTCACCTTAATATAATAGTCTTCCCTATGGTTAAATTGCCATATCCCTTCAACATTATGCAAATTCTTTAAAAGGATCACAATTTAGCCAGGCAGTGATGGCTCATGCATCTTTAATTCCAGCGCACAGGAGGCAGTCAGAGGCAGACAGATCTCTGAGTTTGAGGCCAACCTAGTCTACAGAGCAAGTTCCAGGACAGCCAGGGCTGCATAGAAAAACCCTATCTCAGAAAAACAAAACAGAATAAAAAAAAAAGTACACTACAGGTATCATGACGGCAAGTGACTTTCTCTTTTCTTTTGAGACAAGGTCTCACTAACTCTGGCGGTCTCTGAATTCACTAGGTAGTCCATGCTGGCCTCAAGCTCAGAGAGCTTCCTCCTGAGTTCTGGTATAAAAGGCTCGTGCCACCATGTTGGCAACATTCTCTTAGACTAACAAAAATAAAAGTAAAACGAGCTCAGTAGTTAAGAGTATTTGCTGTATGATGATGAGGACCGGAGTTCAGGTACTGAATGCACAGAACACTAGGTGACAGACAGACAGACATATAGACAAATGCCCATACACTTTTAATTTAACAAGTAAAAAACAAACAAACACTAAATGGTCAGTTTTATGCCATGTGCATTTTATCAGCCTGGAGAAATGGCTCAGCAACTGAGACCTTACATTTGTATTACTTAGGACTGGAGTTTGGGTACCACCCTACATCAGATAGCTCACAGTTACCAGCTTCAGGGATCTGATGTCTATGGGCACTTGCACACATGTGACATACACCTCCTTCCATCTTATACACATAATTAAAACTGATAAAATAAAACCTGAAGAAAAAAAAAAACAGGAAATTTTGATTTTGTTTTTTTAAGACGGGATCTTAAAGTATGCCTTAGCCTGGTCTCCAACTCATGATCCTTCTGCCTCAGGCAGCCAAATAGTAGTATTAGAGACATGTGCCACCATTCCTGGCTTAGTTCGTGCATTCTGAAAGGTACAGGTTTTTTGCCCAACATGAAACTGAACTCAAGTCATTGGCATGAGTAGTACAGCTCTTAACTCTAAGCCATCTCTTCTAGAAGAATCTTTAATAAATTTATTCTGTGCACACGTGCTATGGCAGACTTATGGAAATCAGAGGGAATATACAGGAGTCAGTTCTGTCCTCCGGCCATGTGGGTTCCAAAGGTCAGGCGGAGGTTGTCAGGTTTGGCGATAAGTGCCTTTATTCACAGAGCTATCTCCTCAGCCCCGTTTTGGAGGGTTTTACTATTGTTTTTGTCTTTGTTTTCTTTTTTATACTGGAGGTCAGACTTGGAGCCCCAGGGATTAGGCAAAGGTTTTACATCTGAGCTACTTCTAGCCTTCTTTTCCCCCTGTATTTTAACTGTTTTTAAGTGAACTGCTCAGGGACATTCCAAGAGTTTCATGATCACTCTCCAAGACTTTTCCTCCTACAAAACTGAAATTCCATGCCCCTGTTCTTCTGGAGTCCATCGCCAGCAAACGCTATTCTGGTTGCCTTCTCTGAATTTGGCTCCTGATCTGCAGTACTTGTCTTTGGAACTGACTTATTTCAGTTAGCTTGACTTTAGGATCCATCCATATAGTTACATGTGTTAGAATTTCGTTTTTATTTCCCTTTTTAAGATTGAGTTATATGGTGCAGTGGTAGAGAGCTGGGATTTTTTTTTTTTTTAATTTTTATGTGCATTGGTATTTTGCATACCTGTGTAAGAGTATTGGATCTTGGAGTTACAGACAGTTGTGAGCTGCCATATGGGGGCTAGAAGTTGAACCCAGTTCCTCTGGAAGAACAGTCAGTGCTCTTAACTACTGGGTTATCTCTCCAGCCCCAGAGGTTCTGGATTTGATTGTTGGCACCAGTACACCCCCTGCAAATGTCATACGTGTATTATTATATCACATTTTTCTTACCCATCCATCAGTGGGTACGTGGATTGCTTCTGCATTTTGGATATAGTGGATAATGCTGAGATGTAGAGTGAGGGCGGCAGCACAGCCAGGAGAGTGCTCAGTGAGCAGGTGTGAGGTCTTGATATCTGGGCCATGGCTGGCTAGCTTAGCCTAACTGTGCTCTAGACCATCAAGAGATCCTGCCTTAAAAACAAAGTACATAGATCCTGAACACCACCACCCACATTTGTCCTCTGGCCTTCATATACACACAAATATACAGAGAGACAGGAGAATAAATAGCTAGACACAGTGGTGCTTGCTTATAATAATTATATACTGCTTGGGAGGTAAATCAGAATTAAGAGCTCACAGTCATCTTTAGCTACAAAGTGAATTCAAGGCCAACACTCTTAGCTTCTGTACTTTTTACATTCCCCCAAAAGGTGCTTGCCACAAGGGTATACTCCATATTCTCATCACAGTTTTTATGTGTGATTTTAAGTTATACTCAATTTTGCTTCAGGTGTTAGTGCTTCGTGTGTGATAGATTCTGTTTGTATCTGTAAATAAACTTTTTTTTTTTTTTTTGTCTTTTACTCTTGCCTCATAGCTGGTACAGTGATGTTTGAATATGGTATGCGTCTTGGCAGAGAGGTACGAACTCTTCGGGGACTTGAGAAGCAAGGCAACTGTTACCTAGCCGCTATCAATTGTTTACGGCTTATTCGTCCAGAGTATGCGTGGATCGTACAGCCAGCCTCTGGGGCAGTGGTATGAAAACTTTTCTTTGGAGGATTTTTTCATTATTATAGGGTTTTTGTCCTTTCAACTGTTATTAGCTCATTTTGCTTCATTTATTTAAAGAGTCTACTGAGGATGCGGGTGGTGGTGGTGCATACCTATAATCCCAGCACTCAGGAACGGAAGTCAAGGGGGGAGTAGGATGTATAGGCCAACCTTAGCCACAGAGTGAATTTAAGGCTACCCTGGTACATGAGACCCTGTCTCAAAAAAGTGCTTAATAAATAATACCTGCTTTTAATTTTAGTCCTTTTTAATTGTGTTAGAGAAGTCAGACACAGTTTTTCCTATCCTGATGATAGTTTCTTGTGTTATATAGTGTCAGAATTTACTAAGCTGTTGCCCAAGGTAACAGTGAATGATAGAACTATGGAGACAATGGAAAGGATGGGATTTATATACAGGTCAAATTATGACTTTGTTATAAATAACATGTAAGTAAATGACTCCCCTTGACAAACAGCTCCATTTTGTTGTGTTATGGTTATAGAACCCCTGTGAAAGAGTTATGCCAACTGAAATAAAAATAAATCCTTGCCAGGTATCATACATTCTATGGATAATTTAAACATGAATGCTCTAATCACAGTTAATACTATAAAAATGAGATCATGTTTTAAGAGTTAAGTCACTGGTTTTTGTTTTTCAGTCTGATCGCCCTGGAGCATCTCCTAAGCGGAATCATGATGGCGAGTGCACAGCTGCCCCAAGTGAGCCAGGGATTTCTGATTTCTGGATAGTAGCCATTGTTATAGTTCAGTAGACGTGGATTAAGGTCTCGTGTGTGTGTGTGTGTGTGTGTGTGTGTGTGTGTGTGTGTGTGTGTGTGTGTGTGTGTGTGAAATGTTACAGTGATTGTATGTAATATAGAACAGATGGTAACATTACTTATATATAATATTACAAATATCACACATAGTCATTACCTATGGTAAAATTACTCCATTTTACTTTAGTTTCAACGTCTAATCTCCTAAAGATTGTCTTAAGAGGTCTTTGGAAATACTATACTGTCATAAAAGAAATGAAAATTACTTTAGGAAGCGTTTCTTTGTGTTTAGGAAACAGTTGAGTGGTAAAGTGCCTGCTCTGCGCGTAGGAGGACCTGAGTTTAGATCCCTAGCACCCACATAAGAAGCCAGGACTATGCTGTGCTTCTGTAAGCTAGCTCTAAAGAAGACAGAAAGATCCCGAGAGCTCTCTGGCCAGCTAGTCTTGCCCAGTAGGTGATCTTTAATATAGCCAAGTGTGGTGACACATGCCTTTAATCCCAGCCCTCCGGGGCAGAGATGAGTGTGTCTCTGCGTTCTAGGCTAGTGTAGGCTATGTACTGAGACCTGGGGGTTGGGGGGCAGTGTGGGGAGGAGGCTAGAAAGCAAAAGTGTGTTGCATACTGTGTTCAGTTCAACTCAGTACCAAACATCTTTATCAGGATCCTTTATGACCAGGGGATGATGGTCTTTCACAGAGAACTTGGACTCCAGATTTAATTCTGTGCCTCTCACTTAAACAGTTGTAAGAGCTAAATAAGTTACATGTTTGAAACACTAAGCACTCCCCAACTTCAGGTTTTGATTCTACTCCTTTGCTTGAGTCAGCTCTGTGTGTGTGTGTGTGTGTGTGTGTGTGTGTGTATACACGTGTACACACACATATATATACATACACACACACACATATATATACACACGCGCACACATGAATGAATGAATGAAAGAAAGAAAGAAAGAAAGAAAGAAAGAAAGAAAGAAAGAAAGAAAGAAAGAAAGGGACATTGCTTAATTTTTACTGGTTCCTTTTTTCTTCATTTCTTCCTCTATAACTTGGAAAACTAAACTGAGAGACTTTGTCCCACCCTCATTCCCCAAAAGTGGAATGTTATTTAATGTCCCCCTTGAAATTGACAAGTTCATCTAGTAGACACTTATTCTTTGGATAATAAAATTTGTTTTCCAGCCAATCGGCAAATTGAAATTCTGGAATTGGAAGATCTCGAGAAAGAATATTCTTTAGCTCGCATTCGCCTCACGTTGGCTCGGCATGATCCATCAGTGATTGCCATTGCAGGTAGGAATTTGACTGCTAACCGACCTGACCAGTGATGCAGGACCAGGCAGTGGGATAATGGGATAGGTGGGTCTAAGGCAGAGATACTTGTTAACTATCAAAGCGTTTGGTCTTGCTTATATATGCCCTTAGGTGCACTAAGTAGCCATATTCCATTTCCACAGGAAGTTCATCAGCAAAGGAGATGAGCGCACTCTTGGTTCAGGCTGGCCTCTTTGATACTGCCATATCACTCTGTCAGACTTTTACTCTTCCATTAACACCAGTCTTTGAAGGGCTTGCTTTCAAGTAAGTAAAAATTACATTTTAATAGCCTTAATTTTTTTCCTTTCTTTTTTTCTTTTTTTTTAAGATTTATTTATTTCATTTATGTGAATACATATACACTGTTGCTCTTCAGACACACCAGAAGAGGGCATCAGATCCCATTACAGATGGTTATAGGCTACCATGTGGTTGCCAGGAATTGAACTCAGGGCCTCTGAACAACAGTCAGTGCTCTTACCTGCTAACCCATCTTTCCAGCCCCAATAGCCTTAGTTTTCTAATGTGGAGATTCTGTCATATTCTTTAATGTGATACAGTTATCAGAAGCTGCTCAACTATTATAAAGAGATGCTCTGTTTGGTTTTTGCAAGAATTTTTAAAAATCTTTTGATAGCTTATAGTTTTATTTGATTTAAAAAAAAAGTCTTTACTGGAAGAGGTGGAGCTCCAGTACCAACATTTGAGAGGTAAAGACAGGAAAATTGAGGCCAATCTTAGCTATGTTAAGACCAGGTATTAATAAAAAAAAAAAATCGCTGGGCAGTGGTGGTCCTTTAATCTCAGCACCTGGGAGGCAGAGACTAGCGGATTTCTGAGTTCGAGGCCACCTCTACAAAGTGAGTTCCAGGACAGCCAGGCCAGGGCTATACAGAGAAACCCTGTCTGGAAAAAAAAAAATCTTTGTCTTAAGACGACACTGGATTAGATAATTGATGGTCTTCATTATAGATGAGGCATGTCATGTTTTCAGTCCTATGGCTCTTGGAGTCTTTTTGAAAATTATTCCTTTTGGGGCCTGGAGAAATGGTTCAGTGGTTAAGAGCACTGGCTGCTCTTCTGAAGGTCATGAGCCACTTGGTGGCTCACAACTATCTGTAATTGTATCTAATGCCCTCTTCTGGTGTGTCTGAAGATAGTGACATGGACAGTGTACTCATATATACATAAAATAAATTAAAAAAAAAAAAGAAAGAAAATTATTCCTTTCTCATTTCCTCTTTCTTGTGTGTTCATGTGTGTGCTAGAAGACACCTTCCTTGGATGCTGTCCACCTTGGGCTTTGACACATGATCTCTCACCAGGGCCTGGGGCTTGTCCGTTAGACTGGGCTGATGGGCCTGCGAGCTTAGGAGCTCTCCTTTTCTTTACCTTCTCATCACCAGAGTTACTGGCATGTCAATATGCTCAGCTTTTTATTTGGCTACTGGGGACCAAACTTGTGCTCTTCACTTGCATAGGGGGCACTTCGACTGCTGAGTATTGTCCCTAAAAATGAAATAATTAGCACAGGGTACACTTACCTGACAGGTGTGGGTCCTTTGTAGATTTTGTTCCTAGCAATTATTTTTTTTGAGATAAGGTTTTTCTCCATATAACCCAGGCTGGCCTAAAAGTCCTGCTACTCTAGCCTTTTAAGGGCTGATGTTACAGGCAACTTTTTATTTAAGTTATAGCTATTGGTAACGTGCTTCATGAATGAAAATATTTTTGAAACATTGTAATGGGGGTGGGGGGGCTGGAGAGGTAGCTCAATAGCTAAGAATATTGGCTACTTGACCTCCACAGATACCAGGCATGCAAACGGTACACAGACATATGAGGCAAAACACCCATAATAATTAAAATAATTTTCAAACTTTATATTTAAAATAATTTTCAAACTTTATATTTTGGTTTATTGACACAGGACTGTCCTGGAACTCACTCTATAGACCAGGCTGGCCTCTAACTCATAGATCCACCTGCCTCTGCCTCCTGAGTGCTAGAATCAAAGACATATATCACCACCACCTGGCTTAAAATTGTCTTATCTGCCCAGTTGTAATAGCAAAATAAAGCGGCTCACTGCAGCATCTGGTTACTGGTGTGGGGCCATTTTCATTGCAGGTGCATTAAGTTGCAGTTTGGAGGAGAAGCAGCACAAGGAGAAGCGTGGTCCTGGCTAGCAACCAATCAGCTGTCGTCTGTCATCACCACCAAGGAGTCCAGGTATAGCTCGCCCGAGGGGTCCTTTAGGCCTAAGTAGATTTACCTTCAGCAAAGCTGTCGCACTTGTTTCCTGAATGGATAAATTTTTTAAAAATGATTTATGTGTGTGGATCTATTACCTAAATGTATGTGAACCATTGGTGACCGGGGAGATCAAAACTGGACTTCTGGATGCCTGTGAGCCATGGGAGTGCTGGAAACTAAAGCCAGGTTCTCTGCAAGAGCCACAGTGCTCCCAACTGCTGGACCATCTTCCCTGCCCTGTGAATAGTACTTTATTTGACCATACGTTTATTTCCTGCTGCTTTTTTGAGAAGGAAGAGGGTAATTTGAGGTTTCTCATTATTTTGAACTATGATTTCACTATGTAACCCTCACTGTTCTCAAATTCTCAATTCCCCTGTCTCACTCTCCTGAGCAATGAGATTGTTTACAGGCATGCAGTGTCAAACTTGCCTTACCTAGAGTTTATGAGATTTTTGTTATTGTTTTTTCTTTGTTTTTGTTTTGTTTTTTAAGATTTCTAATTTTTTTCCTTATGTGGTGTATGTGTTTGTATGTAAGTTATAGGAAGTTGTAAGCCACCTGATATTGATGCTGGGAACCAAATTGGGTCTTACAGAAAAGCAGCAGGTATTTTTAACCACTGAGATATCCAGCCCTCTGCTAAGTTTTTATGAAAGTTGGGGTTGGAGAGCTGGCTCAGTGGTTAAGAGTACATATTACAACCATCATAGTGGTGCACAGCTTTAGTACCAGCATTCCGGAGGCAGAGGCCAGCCTAGTCTGCAGAGTAAGTTCTAGGACAGCCAAAGCTATATAGTGAGACACTGTCTTTAAAAAAAAAAAAAAAAATTAAAAGTGCATATTGCTCTTGCAGGGGATTCAGGTTTGGTTCCCAGCATCCACACCCAGCTCACAGTGTGGTACCTGGAGCTCTAGTGGGTCAGAGCCTTCTTCTGGACCCTGTTGGCGCCTGCAGTCACATGTGCACAAACACACATGTAGACACATAATTTTAAAATTAATTAAATGAGCCGGGCGGTGGTGGCGCATGCCTTTAATCCCAGCACTTGGGAGCAGAGGCAGGCTGATTCCTTAGTTCGAGTCTACAGAGTGAGTTCCAGGACAGCCAGGGCTACACAGAGAAACCTTGTCTCAAAAAAACCAAAAAAAAAAAAAAAAAAAAAAAAGAATATCACTTACACCCACAAAATTAAGGCTAGCCTGGTCAACATAATAAGGCCATTTCTCAAAGGGAATACAAGCGCACACACACACACACAACCATGGGTCTGAAGAGATGTGTTTTAGGGTTCAATTTCCACACCGACATGATTGCTCACTAACCCTAGTTCCAGGCGATCAGTATCATCTTCTAGGTATTGCATAGCTGTGGTGTGTAGATAACACCTGAAGGTAAAACACAAAAAAATTAAAACATAACAAAAAAAAAACAGTTGAATCTAAAAATAAAAAATGTAAGAGATCCTTAAAGACAAACTTATTTATTGACTCAGTTCAAGAGTGATTGCTGCCTATTAGGCTGAGACTCCAGCCATGCATTGACCTCAGTTTGCCTTCATGAACTTACTTTGCTCGGGATAGTGTGAATAGACTGTTTCTGAATTTTCTGAAACCTAATTCCAGTAAAATACCTTTTATGAAATGCATTTAACACCATTTTACGTAGCTTAGCAATGAAAATGATGGTACTTTAGAAACTGAAAGTTCTTGTTTAAATACTTTCTACTTAGGTTACATCATTTCTAAGCTTGTATAATTTATAAACAATAGAACTTTATTTGCCTCACATTGTGAAAGCTAGAACTTCAACATCAGGATCTACAAGGACCTTCTTGCTGTCGTTCAGTAGCAGAAGATGGTAGGTAGAAAAAGGAACAGTCACATTACCATCCATCATGACTAATTCACTTCTTGAGTGGGGATACTGATCTGTCTATGAGATGGGATCTCTTACCATACCACACTTCTCAAAGTTTTTACATCAGGGATAGTGTTTACCATCTTATGGGCTGGAAAGATGGTTCAGGTAGCTCCCACCACTCATGTTGGCTGGCTCACAACTGCCTGTAACTGCAACTCTAGGGATCCTTCACCCTATTCTGACTGACCTCTGCAGATATATACAGACATGTATATATACATGCATAACATACATACATATAATTAAAAATAAATTTTGTTTTAAAAATGTTTCTAGCCAGTGGTGGGCATGCCTTTAATCCCAGCACTCAGGAGGCAGAGGTAGGCGATCTCTGTGAGTCCTGGTCTACAAATCGAAGTCCAAGAAGCCAGGACAATACCCCTCCCCTCCACCCACCCCCAAAAGTGTCGAACATACTAACTTTGAAGGACCAGTTCAAGTCACAGGGTTTTTTCCTCTTTATTACTGGTGCTACATGTGGGAGTCCGAGAAGTTTCCAATTAGTTTTCTCCTACTGCCTTTACCTGGGTTCCCAGACCTAACTCAGGTCTCTAGACTTACTCAGCAAAAGTCCTTTACCCACTGAGCCATCTCACGTTGGCTGTTACAGTTTGGGACTTGTTTTTATTTAAATTTTTATTGTATTTATTTGGAGAGTGAACAGGTCTGCAGGTCAGGGGACAACTTTCAGAAGTCAGTTCTCTCTTCCACCATGGAGATCCCAGGAGTCAAAGCTCAGATGGTCAGCTTTGTTGGCAAGCACCTGTGCCTGCTGAGAGATCCTCTGAACCAGTGGGTTGGTTTGGTTTTTTTGAGACAGATTCAGTGGGCAGGTTGGCCTTGATCTCCACCTACTGACTGCTGTAACATAAGCACTGCCACCTATCTGCTTCAGCAGGAGTTCTCTGTTACTAGTTTTAAATACTGAAATTAGAACATCAAACTTTCTACATGACAGACTGGACTTTGAACAGGCTCAGCAGTTATAAATACTTGATGCTCTTGCAGAGAACCTGATTTGGTTTGCAACATCTACATGGTGGCTCATAACTACAGTTCCAAGGAGGAGCCAATACCTTCTTTTGGCCTTCATGGGTACCAGGAACACACATGGTGCATATACATACATGCAGACAAGTATTCATATACAAAGGAAAACGTTTAATTGATTTCTACATGAATGTATTGCTTGGTCAGTTTTGGGGACCAAGACCAGTGATATAAGCCAATTCCTCTTTTCTTTCAACTCCTAAAACTGAGGAATTAAATAAATAGGAGAAAAGTAAATCTTATTGGATTTATTTTTAAAATGTTTTTAGTAGCTCATCTAGTTTCTAGTTACCATTTAGTTATATTATCAATTCAGTTGTTAGCTGGAAAGATGACTCAGCAGCTAAGAGCATGCGCACCTTTTATGAAGGACTCTAATTTGATTCCCTGGTACATGGTGGGAAAGAGAGTCAACTCCCGAAAGTGTTATGTAATTTCTAGATGGATACTATGCCAAATGAGCCTACACACACAAGATGCATAGATAGATAGGGGATAGATAAAAAATAAGCTTTGATATGTTTGCTAACACCTATGATCACAGCACTCTGGAGAGTCTTTTTTTTTTTTTTGTTTTTTCGAGACAGGGTTTCTCTGTATAGCGCTGGCTGTCCTGGAACTCACTATGTAGACCAGACCAGGCTAGCCTCAAACTCAGAAATCCGCCTGCCCCTGCCTCCCGAGTGCTGGGATTAAAGGTGTGCACCATCACTGCCCGGCAAAATAACTTTTTTTTTTTTTGGTTTTTTTTTTTTTTTTTTTTGGTTTTTTGAGACAGGGTCTTTCTGTACAGCGATGGCTGTCCTGGAACTCACTTTGTAGACCAGGCTAGCCTCGAACTCAGAAATCCGCCTGCCTCTGCCTACTCTGGAGAGTCTTAAGAGCAGCCTTGTCTACCCAATTCATTAACTAATTAGTTCCTAATTAACTAGTAGAATAGGAATCTGAACTCCTTTGTCCTTTTTACTTTTTCCAAGTGCTACAGATGAAGCATGGAGGCTATTGTCAACTTACTTGGAAAGATACAAAGTCCAGAATAACTTGTATCATCATTGTGTGATTAACAAGTTGTTGTCTCATGGAGTTCCTCTGCCTAATTGGCTTATAAACAGTTACAAGGTACGTGGTATTGAGGTGGGGTAATAATTTGGGAAGTGTACTGGTTTACAAGTCATTTGTGGCAGTAGTTGGGAGGCAGAGACAAAAGGATCAAAAGAACTTCAAAGCCAGCCTAAGTGAGTTCAGGGCCAGCCTAGGCTAAATGAGATACTATCAAAAGAAGTGGAAGACAAAGGAGAATTCACTGGCTTAAATGCTTTGATTCTCAATCATCTCTAATAGGATGAAACAATTTATCTTAAATTCCACATATAGTACTGGGGACTTATCATTGTATAGTGAGCTCATAATTAGAATAATGAGTATATTTCATGCAACAATATCTACTATCATTGTTTAAAAACTTAACAATAGTAGGTAAAATGTTTCCCAGATAATACAAGAGTTTATCTTTGACTGGGAGGCTTATCTATTAGTCTGTTGTCTGTCCCCATGAAGAGGTACCTGGGCAGGTTAGCTTTTTAGAGAAAGAGGGTTACTTTGCTCACAGTTTTATAAGCGAAATGTTCAAGAACACTTGGCTCATTATTCTGACCTCCAGTAAGAGCTGTCTGTGCTGCTCTATCATAGTGTGTTGCAGTGTGGTGAGACTGTACACAGCAGAATATGGTCCAGGAAGCCAGAGGGCAATTCACCCTCCACTGTCATTCATACCTGCTCACTCTCCTGAGAATTAATCTCTTCACAGTGGACAGACCCTCCTTGACCTAAACATCCCCCCACTGGGTCCCACTTCTCAAAGGTTCCTTCCTCTCCCATTGCTACTACATTGGAGGGTCAAACTTCCAACATATGATTCACATGTGGGCTATATTGAATGGTAGCTTCTTTCTTTTGTTGTTTGTTTGTTTGTTTGTTTGTTTGTTTGTTTGTTTGTTTCGAGACAGGGTTTCTCTATATAGCTCTGGCTGTCCTGAAACTCACTCTGTAGACCAGGCTGGCCTCGAACTCAGAAATCCGCCTGCCTCTGCCTCCCAAGTACTGGGATTAAAGGCATGCGCCACCACGCCCGGCTCAGTAGCTTCTTTAAAATGTCAATTCCTCGGTCTTAAGTCAGATTATCTGGGGCCAGGAACCAGAATTCCACATTTTGACAACCTTCTGTTTTTGTTGTTTTGTTTGTTTAGGGGGGAGTTGTTCTGTTTGTTGAGACAGGGTGTCACTGTAGCCCTGACTAACCTAAAACTCACTGTGAACTAGGCTGGACTTGAATTTACTATGTAAACCAGGCTGGGTTTCAACTCAGAAATCCTCCAGCCTCCATCTCCAGGTATGGGGATTAAAAGTGTGCAACACTAAGCCAAATTGTTTTAATGCTTCATGAGCAGGTATGAATGACAATGGAGGCTGAATTGCCCTCTGGCTTCCTGTCTGATGATAAGACTATATTATGCTCTGTACACTCCCACCACACTGCAATAAGCTATGATATAGCAGCACAGCTTCATGAATTTATATGTTCTTTATCATTCCAGTTTTAGTATATATGCTGCTGTGGCAAGTGCTTCTGATTGGGTTAGATGTACGCTTGATTGAAAATGATATCTGAAGCACTTTCAGTGGGATAAGGAAAGAGAATATAAAAATTATTAGTAGTAAAATTGGTTAGGCATTTGTAATTACAGAATTTGGAAGGCTGAGGAGAGGATTACTGTGAGTTGAAGGCCAGCCTGGTCTATATATAGCAAAACCCTGTATCAAACAAACAAACAAAAACGGAAAAGTTCGGTTGGTAGAGTGCCTGGCATGTGGGAAGCACTGAGCTCAAGGATGTGGTCCACATGTAGTGTCAGCCTGTGCTACATGAAACTCTGCCATAAAAGAGGAGAAGAAAATAGAGAAAAGTAGCTAAAGTGGGAGAAGTAAAACTGATTACATCAGAGCAGAGGAGGCAGCTTCACTGTAATGAAGTACAGTGGACCCAGGCATGCTGGCCTGCGCCTTTAATCCCAGCTCTCGGGAGGCAGAGGCAGATGAATCGCTTGAGTTTGAGGCCAGCCTGGTCTACACAGAGTTCCAGGACCGCCAGGGCGACACAGAAAAACCTTCTCAAAAAAAAAAAAAAAAAAGTTACAGCATTCTCCTTGTCTTACTGCTGTTTTACTGCTATGAACAGAGACCATGACCAAGGCAACTCTGATAAGGACAACATTTAGTTGGGGCTGGCTTACAGGTTCAGAGGTTCAGCCATTATCATCATGGTGGAAGCATGGCAGCATCCAGGCCTGCAATGGTGTAGGAGGAGCTGAAAGTTCTACATCTTGGCAAACAGGAGAAGACTGACTTCCAAGCAGCTTGGATGAGGGTCTTAAAGCTCATACCCACAAGTGACACAACTACTTCAACAGAGCCACACCTCCGAATAGTGCCACTCCCTGAGCCAAGCATATTCAAACCATTACACTCCTTGAGCTGCATACAGATTTAAAGCTGGTGGTACCTTGCATTTCATTATTTCTGAGAGTTAATGCATACATCCTCCACTTCAGTGCTCAGCGTTCCTGAGAAAACATGTTGACATTACTAATGTACAATTGAAGTAGGAACAAGTTAAAACATGTCTCAGATCACAAAATAGAAAAGAAAAGCCACTTAACAGACAATATTACAGTGTGCCTGGAGGTAACTGGGCTCATGGGAATTTACAGATCTTACCCTGAGGTGCTCGCTCACACTAAGAACCTTTTTAAAATTGGTTGATTGGTCTGAGGCAGGACTGTGTAGCCCTGCCTGCCTAGATGTGTACTGTATAAGTTGAAATACAATTGTATTGGAAAAGTTAATAGGAAAACCTGATTAATTTGTTGCTGTATAGAAACAATCAGCATATGTTTTGGTAATACATTTAGGTTGTTTGTGGACTTAGTTTCTTGGATAATTTCTAAAACATTCTAGAATGCAGCACTGTTAGGTTCTGTTTCCAGTTGGGGTAGACATGCTTATAATTGTTGTCTTTACAGAAGGTTGATGCTGCCGAGTTGCTTCGTCTTTACCTGAACTATGACCTTTTAGAAGAAGCTGTGGATTTGGTCTCTGAATATGTAGATGCTGTATTAGGAAAAGGACATCAGTACTTTGGAATTGAGGTAAATGCGTATGAATCATGTGGCCCAGGAATTGAATTCAGTTACCAGGTGGCAAATGCCTTTGCTATCTCACCAGCCCCACCTAATTTCAGAATGGTGGCAAGGGGGTGGAGTTTAAAGTGTTTCATGTATAGAGTCCTGCAAAGACAACAACCTAGAAGAAATGGTGTCATTTTAATCAATAGACATTTTCTTTCAGTTTCCACTGTCAGCAACAGCCCCGATGGTATGGCTCCCATACTCTTCTATTGACCAGCTTCTCCAGGCTCTGGGAGAGAACAGTGCCAACAGTCACAACATTATAGTGAGTAAACCCTGAGTTATCCTCAACAGTCTGTACTGGCAAGCACACCCTACAGCATGATCATCGTGTCTCTAGGAGAGGGAGGACAGTCATTTATTGCCCATAATGTGCTACACCCCCACCCCTTTATAAATAAATGTCTAAGCAATCATGTCCAAAAGTATTAAGAAGGAATTATGTGGGCTTCAATTGCACAGAAACAATGACCTAGACTCTTGAAAAGATTGTTTATCAGGGCAGACAGACACTACAGGATGAATTACAGTGTAATACACCCTCTACACAATAAGGTGTTCCAGAACCCATACTAGCTACTACTTACCCTAAAAAGTAAATAAATAAATGAATAAAACAGTAATATTTGCTTGCTCAATCATTATAAGGATGACTTTTTTGTTTACTAAAGTTCTCCTAACTCTATCAGCTAAAACTCATAAAATATAGTTATAAACTACTTACAGTAGTTACACACCTAAATCTTAGCTACTGAGGCTTAGGCAAGAAGTCAGTCTCTTGGTTTTAGCAGTTCAGGGTCAACCTAGGCAGCATAAGAAGATAGCATCTTAGAAAAAAAGAGTGGTAGATCTATGTTCTAGCTGCTCTCAAGCTTATGATTTCCTACCCTTGTGCTTCCCCCATGCTGGGGTATGGGCATGTGGCACCAGACCCAGACCTAAGCTGTTTTTAAAGTGTTGATTAAGCAAGGAAGAAGAGAAGATATCCCTAAAAGTTAGTTACTATCAGTTGGATCTATCAATTTTAAATAAGTACAGTAAATATTAGTCCCATATTTTACTAAGGAGCTGATGAACTAGTTAAATCAGATGCAGTGCCTCATTCTAGGAAAAGAACTAGTTAATTCATTAAAAATTCTGGCTGGGTGTGGTGGTGCACGCCTTTAATCCCAGCACTTGGGAGGCAGAGGCAGCCGGATTTCTGAGTTCGAGGCCAGCCTGCTCTACAAAGTGAGTTCCAGGACAGCCAGGGCTACAGAGAAACCCTGTCTCGAAATACCAAAAAAAGAAAAATTTGTGGCATGGGGGTGGAGAGGTGGCTCAACGATTAAGTGTACCAGCTGTTCTTCCAGAGGACCTGGGTTCATTTCCCAGCACCCACATGGTAGCTCACAACTGTCTGTAACTCCAGTTTCAGGGGATCTGATACTTTCACACACATGCATATAGGCAAAACACCAATGTAAATGTAATAACAAATTGTTTAAAATAAGTAGAAATAAATAATTCGTTTAAATTAAAATAAAAATCAGTAAATTCTGGTGTTGAGGGGTGGCTCACACCTTTAATTCCCACACTTGAGAGGCAGAAGCAGTCAGATCTCTGAGTTTGAGGCCACCTTGGTCTACATAATGAGTTCCAGGACAGCCAGGGCTATGTAGTAAGACCCTGTCTCAAAAAAGGTGGGGGGAAAAAATACTGGTGTGGCCTATTGTGGTAGAGCACAGTAGTAAGATATGGTGAAGAAGAAGAGGCAAGAAGATGATGAGTTTGAGCTTGCATTTTCATAAGCAAGGCATTATGGTGCACAACTTTAATCTTAGGGGGATTATCTGTGAGTAAGACCAGCCAGGGTTATATACTGAGACCCTGTCTCAAAGCAAAACAAAAACTGGTGTACTTGCACTTGGGGAGACTAAAGCCTCCCAGTGAAATCTTCTAATAAATAAATGAATGCATACATATATACACGTGGAAATTAGGTGCAAACATACACAGTGGTAAAACTGAGTTGGAAATATTGCTCAGTAGTAAAGCCATTGCCTAGTGTACATAAGTGTTTGAGTTCTACAAGCATACAAAAGTGTGGTTTGCAGCTGGGTGTGATAACCACTGGGAGGCAGAGGCAGGCAGATCTTCTGAGATCAAGACCAGCCTTATCTACAGAGTTCCAAGACAATGAGGACAAAACATAAAGAAGCCCTATCTTGAAAAATAAAAAAAACAACAGCCAAAAAAAAAAAAAAGTGTGGTTTGCATATTTAGAAAATGTATTCCAAAACCAGGAATGATGGTTACATATAACACAGAAGGGTCAGTTCTGTGTAAAATCTCAGACCAGACTTCTGTTCTGAATGGTAAATAATGAAGCAGAGCAGCCAATATCTCTCGTAGGTAGCCTGGTTGGTGAAGTCAGAGTGATTCAGTCTTCACTGTTGTATATAATGACTTCTTTCTTTTCCCTTACAGCTGTCCCAGAAAATTCTTGACAAACTAGAAGACTACCAGCAAAAAGTTGACAAGGCAACGCGAGATTTACTGTACCGTCGGGACTTGTGATCTGGATAGCTGCTCAGCTCTGTAACCTTGGTGCCTCTTAGGGCTTAAGACTACGCTACAGAAACCCTGTCCTCAAGGCCAGTTTTTCTAACTATAAACGATGTGTCTGGCGCCCAAGTCTGCATTCTGCACAAACAAAGAAAACAAAGTCAGGACCGACCCTGTGCTTGCTTGTGGTGCTAACACGGTTTCTGGTTTTCAAACTTCGTCTCTAACAGCTGCTTTTGTATATGATTCTCAACCTTTTTCAGAGTTTATATTTTTTTAAACTACCGAAGACATCCTTTATCTGCAAACAGAAACTCACCTTCACTTCCCGTAATAGCTAATGGTTGTTGGTTTGTTACAGCTGACCACCAAATTGTCACTGCGTATCCTTTCATTTTTCCTTACCTTTTTTTATATTTCAGTGGATTTGTTTTGGTCCAGAACTAACATCTATTTTCTGTACTGCAAACAAAGGCTAGTGGTTTTACATACTCCTTTCATTATTTATTGTAGAGTTTTTCATATGACCGTCAATAAAGTATTAGGTAATATGCATAGATTAAGAATAAATTATGACCAGCTTTTTAAGGAAAATATATTTTGAATCTGGCTAAGGCTAAAGTTGAAAAAAACTAATGTCCATCTATAAAAGAAACAAATTTTCATTTTCAAATTGTATTAATTTATGTGATTTATAATAATCAAGCTGGACTTGATCATACAGTTAGTGTGATAATATATTGGACCAAAATGGGATTTACCAGTCAGAATCAGAAACATTCATGCATACAAACTTTGGGAAAGGTGAAAAATAATAAAAATATCCTTTGATTTTATTCTGTATATTAAGATTTATCTTTTAAGGAAACAAGTCTCTATACTATTTGTTTGAATGAATGCCCTTTGACATCTGTGTTTTTATAAACTTTAGAACGTATACTGTTAACATCCTATTTGTTACATAGTTTATAGCTCTCCAATGCAGAATATGACATGCTATGGATGGGCCCTTGCCCTTGAAGCTTTCTAAACTTACGGCTCTCCACTACAGCATAAAAGGCACTGGCCTGTATTCAACCATGTTCAATTGTAGTCTGAAAATTAGCATACCCTGTTTCTGCCATATCTGAAGAGCAACAAATAAGAGGATAGCGGTGCTGCCTCGCAGTTCACATAGCACTGCCCAGCCTTTCCTGTGCTAACCGCCATGTCAAAGCCAGTCTGATCTCCGCTTTAGTCTACCCGTCTCATTTTGATTCCAGCCAGAGCAAAGAGACTTGTGCTCTCACTGCAATGTGTTTGCCGCCGTGGCTCTGTGCTTGGGTTTACTGTACCCTGTGAGGTTTTATTAGTCCACAGTAATTAGACCATGGCTTGTTTTGTTTTGTTGTTTGTTTGTTTGTTTCTGTCAGAAAGTTGAAAGGCTCTCTGAGAGTCTAGAGAAATGGCTCAGTGGTTCCACAGGCTGGCCACTCTTCCAAAGAACCGGAGTACGAGTCCTATGCAGCTCACCGTCACCGTAACACCAGCTCCAGGGGCTCCGACACCCTCTCTAAACTCCACTGGCACCTGCACTCATGTACACACAGAAACACATAAGTCAAAATAATATAAAAATCGTTGATGTTGTTGTTGCTGTCTTAAAGGTTCTGTTAGGCTAGGAGTGTGTGGCTCACTGATAGAACATTTGCTTAGCAGATCCAAGGCCCTCAATCCCCAGCACCAGAGGCATATAGTAAAATGTAACTGCAATGGCTGTAACAGATGTCCTGACTGGTATACTAGATTTGGTAGGGCTGAGTGCCAAGGCCTTTGTTTGATCCCCAATACCACAAAGGGAGAAGGAAAATGATAGTAACATGGAGTTTTCATATTGATATTTTTTTACCAGATATATTACTGTCATTATTGTAACATTGCAAAATTTGCTATACAAATTTTATAGTGTATACAAACACACTACTTTTTTAATAATTCCTTTCCTTTGCCAGCCCTCCCCACTGGATCCCAGCTGCCTAAAACCCTTAGGGTCTGCCAGGATAAGTGGTACACACCTTTAATCCTAGTGCTAGGGAGGCAGAAGCAGGAGGACCTCTGTGAGTTTGTGGCCACCGTGTTGTACATAGTGAGTTCCAAGACGGCCGGGACTATGTAGAGAGACCCTAGAGACCCTGTCTCCAAAAAGAAAAAAGAAAAAAACCCTTGGGTCAGTTGTCACCGGTCAGTACTAGCCTTTGTCCCTTTTGTGACTCTAGTTACTCAGTAGGTCTCAGCCCTGGCTATTTTGTTTCCTAAAACTTCACTGAACCCCCAGGGGCAGGGGAGACACAAAATTACAGATTTGGAGATAGCTCATCTCTTAGGAATACCAGAGTTCACTTCCCAGTACCACCACCAACCAGCTCTTTAGCTCCAGGAGATATAAAAGCCTTCAGGTCTCCTGAAGCACTTGTGTATGTAGGACAGAGGCAGAGACAGGTGGGTCTCTGTGAGTCTGAGGACTACATAGTAATACCATTTCAAACAACAGCAACAACAAGCAAAGCAAAGTACCTGAAAGATCCTTTTTTTCCATTTCCTCCAATATAAGATTTCATGTATCCCAAGCTGGCCTAGAACTCACTGTAACCAAAGATGATCTTGAATTTCTGCTCCTCTTGCCTCTGCCTCTAAAGGGTTAGGATTAGTTATAACCAGCACACCCAGTTTCCCCCGGTCTCTGTGTGCTGTCGTCTAGAACTCTACCTACTAAGCTGCATCCCAAGCTCCAGTTGAAGACCTTAATTGGCTTTTTGAGATTATTAGAGTCAAATGACTGGTTGTTCTGTGAAACATGCTGCAGGGCTAGAGAGAGTTCAGTAAAATGTCAGCTTTATGACCTAGTCCAGGCTCCTAGGCTACACACATATGGTCATATATGCTTGTGATGCCCATGCTGGAGGGTAGAGACAGGATCCCTGTGGTGCTGGCCAGCCAGACTAGCCTACTCGGTAAGATCCAGACTAGGAGATCCTGACTCAAAAACAAAACAACAAGGACATTTCCTACAAAATGACACCTGAGACCTGAGCTTGACCTCTCGCCGCCACATACATACAGGTACACCCGCATATAGAGGGAAACACACAAACACAAAAATATGTGTTGTGGGCTGAAGAGATGGCTCAGGGGTCAAGCACAATTCCCAGCAACCACATGGTGGCTCACAACCATCTGTAATGGGATCTGATGCCCTCTTCTGGGTGTCTGAAGACAGCTACAGTGTACTCATGTACATAAAATAAAAAAAATTTTTTTTAATTATTTTTAAAAAAAAATCAAAAAATAAATGTGAAAGGCAATTTGCTCTAGGCAATGATGGTGGCACATTCCTTTGATCCCCGAACTCAGGAGGCAGAGGTACGTGGATTTCTGTGAGTTAAAGGCCAGCCTGGTCTTCAGAACAAGTTCCAGGACAGCCAGGACTACACAGAAACCTTCTCTGAAAAGAAAAAAAAAAAAGAGGAAGAAGAAAGCAAGCAAGCAAAAGAAAACAGTGTTCTTGTTGAAGTTAGCTACTTTCCTTTAAAGTCAGATAACTTTGTTTCAGATTTGTGATGTGGAACACTAGAGCTAAGTGACTGTTTGGTTTTGGTCAGGTATAATGCAGGCGCTAAAGCCAAAGCATTTCCTGTAAATCCTACTTGGCAGAACAAAAGCTTAAAATCCTGAGTTCAGTAATCTGCAGCACAGCAAAACTAGGGGAGAAGACTGGCATTAGCAGACTCTCCTCAGTTCTCAACTACTGCAAACGCTAACACTATTCAAATGAATATGGATGGAATTTATATTTAAATAGCAAAAAGAAAAGTACCCATGAACACAATAAGATACTTTAATCTGCATTTTTCATTAGCACATAGTTTTTATTACAAAGATTTCTAAATTTATGAGTATTTTGCCTTAATGTACATATGTCCATAATGTGTGTCTCTGGTGATCATGGGGCCAGAGAAGGGAGCATCAGAATCCCTGGAGCTGGCGTTAGATGGTGGTGAAGCCCCAGTGTGTGCTGATGGAAGCCCCAGTGTGTGCTGGGACCCAGACCTGGGTCCTCTGCAAGAGCTCTCAACCCGAGCCATCTCTCTAGCCCCGTCACAGAAACTTCTAAAGTGTCCTTTAATTGCCCTTGTTTTTCCTAATCATAGTACTTAAAACCATAGATATTCCTGTATTACTGGGTTCTCCATACACCTCTGAATATATAAATAGCTTACTAACTTCTCATTGTATCTACTCAGATCTGTAAGTAAGAAGCCAATTTATTGTGCAAATAACCTATGATTTGAATATAGGTATTTCAATAAACCAGGCTTCGTGGTTTATATGAACCTCCATAAAACATGCAAAGTCAAATAATGTGGTATTATAAGTAATCTAGACTTTGGTTTTGGTTCCTGGCATAGAACTTCAAAACCTTTGACATTTCCTGAGTTGTGGGATTTGTTTAATAAGTTGAGTCTTGGTAACTAGCTTCTGGAATAGAGCTGCTCACAGAAGACAGCCACAAGATTAGAGGGTTGCAACTTTGAACCTGCCTGACTTCCTGGGAGGAGTAAGAGAGCTGGGGCCGGAGTCCAATCTTGTGGCCAGCCATTTGACCAATCATGCCTTTGAAATCAAATTCCTTAAAAAGGGAATCATGGAGCCGGAGCTTCCTACACGGTAAAGTAGGAGACTGACACTCTGGCTACAGAGGGAGGCTGAATGTACACCATGATCCCATCTCGCTCCCTTCCCCTCAATCCCCCATACTTACTACCCTCGTGGTTACACTGGAGTACAGAGCTTCTCTGAGTTCTCCTAGTAGTTGTAGTGGATTATGGAAAGGAGGCATAGGGAGGTGGCACATTTGTAGCCAGTCAAGTGCAGGTGTTCCTAAAACCTGAACCCCTATACCCGTGGAGCACCCACATGATGGCTCACAACCATTTATAATGGAATCCAATGCTCTCTTCTGGTGTACTCAACATACATCAGTGTATTCAAATACATAAAATAAACAAATCCTTAAAAATAAAAAACAAATGAGAAATGGTTCGACAGAACTGTGCTGCATGCAGCCCAGCTTAGTGGCACATGCCTTTAATCCCAGCACTTAGAAGACAGATAGATAGAGCTCTATGAGTTCAAGGCAAGGCTGGTCTACAAATGAGTCCAACCCAGGACAGCCAGGACAGAAAAACCCTGTCTCAACAAAAACAAAATGTGCATTGCTCTTACAAGGACCTAAGTTTGGTTCCTAGCACCCAGATAGGAACTGCCTGTAACTTCAGAATGTGATATCTCTGAACTCCAAGGGCACTTCTTACAGGAGGACGTGCACATGCGTACACGCACACTCACACACACACACATACACATTGATTGACATATATAAATAAAAACTAAAGTCTGATACCCATGTATGAGAAGAAATGTGGTACTTCCTGAGATTGGGTTATATCACTCTGGTAATTCCTAGCCTCATCTACTTTCCTCCACTTAGCTTTTTTTGTAGCCGAATAAAATTCCATTGTGTGTATTTAGTTAGCCCATTCACATGGTGATGGACATCTAAACTGACTCCATTTCCTAGCTATGTGAATAGCTGCATAAGAAAGGACGTTCTGAAAAGTTCTACAATAAATAATCACAAGAATTGACAAATACAGTTGCATGAAGTAAAAGAGCTGTGCAGTAATTTAAAAAATCAAAGAAAGCCTACAGAATGGGGGCATTCGTTGCCAGCTTTGCTTCAGCAGGGTCTATCTACAATAAACACACACACCAGGAAAGTCTTTCAGTCAGTAAACGGGCTGAGCTGAGCAAGATAGTCCTCAAAATGCTAATAAATATTTTAAATGTGGCCAACATTCTTAGCCATCAGGGAAACACAAAAATAACTTTAAGATTCAATTTCACTCCAATTTAGAATGGCTAGCATCAAGAAAACAAATGCCAACAAATGTTAGTGAGAATGGAAAAGGAAAATCTTTACTCACTCTTGATAGAAGTACAACCATATGCAGTCACTGCCAACGTTTCTCAAAGAGTTAAAAATAGAAGTGGGATGGGTAAGTGGGTAAAAAATCCTCACCCTAGACCTGAATTTGGAAGGAAAGAAAAGACTCCTGAAAGTTGTTCTCTGATCTCCACACTTGTACCATGACACATGTACCTCTCCCCAACAATCAATCAATCAATTTTTCTATTAATAGGGCTAGTGAGATGATTCAAATGACAGTGCCTGCTATCAAGCCTAATGATTTTCAGTCATGTACCATATGTGAAAAAGAGAACCAACTTCGACAAGTTGTTCCCTGACCTCCATACATGCTGTGGCATGCATGTCTATGCACACACACATACATGTAATTTTTAAAAGAAAGAAATAGGCTCTCCAGGCAATGGTGGCACATGCCTTTAATCCCAGCACTTGGGAGGCAGAGGCAGGAGGATTTCTGAGTTCGAGGCCAGCCTGGTCTACAGAGTGAGTTCCAGGACAGCCAGGGCTACACAGAGAAACCTGTCTCGAAAAACCAAAAAAAAAAAAAAAAAAAAAAAAAAAAAGGCTCTTACTGCGTATTGCAGGCTGACCCTGAACTCCAAGGATGCACTTGCCTCTGACTCTGGATGTAGTACATTTTTATTTAAAAAAAAAAAAAAAAGAATTCCACTACATACTTACCATATTTTACTGCCACTCTTCCCAAGAAATAAATCCGAAACTTGCTAACAATTTCAAAATAGTTAATATCCTTTTCATCTATTATTTTTCTATATTAGGAGCACAACTCTCAGAATACCTTAATAATCCAGATTCTTCATCCATTAGTAAGAAAACAATCTAATTTATTTCAAGTTTGTGTATGTTCATTCATTCATCTAGTCAAGTTCTTGTATTTTAAGATATTTGCTGAATGTTTCTCATGTTTCAGAAAGTATGTTTGCTAGAAACAGTAAACAAATGAATTAAAAAAATCAAGTCAAGCCGGGCGTGGTGGTGCACGCCTTTAATCCCAGCACTTGGGAGGCAGAGGCAGGCAGAGTTCTGAGGCCAGCATGGTCTACAGAGTGAGTTCCAGGACAGCCAAGGCTACACAGAGAAACCCTGTCTCGAAAAAAAATAAATAAATCAAGTCACTATTCTTGTGGATTTTTCACTTAACAACCATTAGCAGGTGAACCCAAAATTGAGCTATTTACCCTGTAAGGTTATGAGAATCAGATACAAACCTGCATTTAAAGTTATTAGTCATTAATACATAGCAACACAGCAAATAACAAATATTAGATATTTTTAGTGTGCTTGGTTAGTGTGCAACCAACCTCTGTGTCTATAAAAAAAAATATTCTACCAGTTATTTCTTGCACTTAGAGAGGGAGCTGGGTGTCCATACCACTGTCAAGTACCAAGAGGGCTTGACAGTGAAGAGCAAGGATGCTCAGGAAGGTCTTGTCTGTACTGGGCCCTGGGGGAACGATTTTGTCATGTGATACAGTAGTTATTGCAACTAAAGGATGGACTTAAGATGAGAGGAATGGATGGGAAGTTGAATCAAAGGCCATCTTCAGAAAGGACAAAGGTCTAAGTATTGATGGAGGGGCCACGATTCTCTGTTCACATGACTCAAGTTACTTTTATTGACCTGAAAACATCTACTTATACAGATCAAAAATTTTGTAGGCTTCCTATTACACCTGCGGGAATACCATGATTCATGTAGATCTATGGTGAATGCCATAAGCCTCCCGGACTCAGTCTACTGAGTGTATTCTGTGCTACTACAAAATCTGTATCCATGCCCATTTAGCCCCTGCCATCCCAGGATCCATTTTTTTCTTTTTTAGCTTTCCAAGTAAGCTGCTGTATCTCTCCTGTGATGTCTGGCCTACAAAGAAGGAGCTCTTCAGTGATGCCGGGGTTTTGAAAATCTAGTGTATTTTGCAAAATTCTGATGACGGTATGGTTTCTCAACTCTCCCAGTGTACATAGGTTTTACTTATTTTTATTTTGTGTGTACATCTTTCAAATGCACATATGTATGTACACCATAAGCATAGTTGGTGCCAGAGGCCCGAACAGGGCTACAGATCTCCTGGCACAGGAGTTACAGTTGTGAATCACCATGTGGGTACTGGGAACTGAAGGTCCTCAGAGCAATCTCTCTAACCCCAGATATTTTTGTTTTGAGACTGGGTCTCACTATGTAGCCCTAACTCTAGTGGAACTCGGAGATCCACTTGCCTGGCCTATTATTCTTGCTCTTTTTTTTTTTTTTCTCCTCGAGACAGGGTTTCTCTGTATAGCCCTGGCTGTCCTGGAATTCACTTTGTAGACCAGGCTGTCCTGGAACTCAGAAATCCGCCTGCCTCTGCCTCCCAAGTGCTGGGAATAAAGGCATGTGCCACCACTGCCTGGCTTGTTGTTTGTTTTTTGAGACAGGGTTTCTTTTTTGTTTTTTGTTTTTTTGGTTTTTCGAGACAGGGTTTCTCTGTGTAGCCCTGACTGTCCTAGAACTCACTCTATAGACCAGGTTGGCCTCGAACTCAGAAATCCTCCTGCCTCTTATACTCCCTCTTTAACATCCATTCTCATACATCTTCCCCAGATTTCTCCTTGTATTATTATTATTTTATTAATTTATTGTTATTATTGTTATCTTTGAGACAAGATCTCACTTTGTAAGCTCTGGTAATATGCATACCTGGCTAGACTCACTTGAAATCTTCCTACCTCTGTCTCCACTGAAATTATAGACATGAACCATGACAACTACTTCCAGTGTTATTAGAACACTTCAGTAGCTCTCCAGGAGTACAGTGCACCATCTTTAGGCATTATTTCTCATCTTCTGGCCTGCTGTCATTAGTCTAGAAGCAATCAGGGATGGGTGGAAGGAGTGGGTCCTGGAGAAAATCAGCATTATCTTGCGTGGTAACTATCTCTGGGGAGAACATTAATGACTCAGGATGTCACCTGACTCTAGGAATGGGGAACAAGGAAGACTCAAAATGTAAAGAGCTCAGCCTCAAGGTGGAGGAGTTGGAGGTAGGGCAAAAAAGTAGTGTTTACAGAAGTAGGATGAGGTAAGGCTTCGGTATCCCATATGAACAGTTTGACTGTTTCCAAGGTCCAGTCATTTTCCCTACTAATCACGTCGTATTTCGTTTTAAAGAGCCTACTGGGGCTGGAGAAATGGCTCAGCGGTTAAGAGCACTGACTGCTCTTCCAAAGGTCCTGAGTTCAAATCCGAGCAACTACATGGTGGCTCACAACCATCTGTAATGAGATCTGATACCCTCTTGTGTATCACAGCTACAGTTTACTTACATTTAATAAATAAATAAACCTTTGGGTTGGGGCGAGCGGGGCTGGAGCAAGAAAGTGGGGAGAGAGCCTACCGTAAACCCATCACTTGGGAAGCAGAGGCAGGCGGATTTCTGAGTTCCAGGCCAGCCTGGTCTACAAAGTGAGTTCCAGGACAACCAGGGCTACACAGAGAAACCCTGTCTCGAAAATCAAAAACAAAACCAAAACAAAACAGAAAAAGCCTACCGATGTATAAACACCCAGCATCATCATTGTTTAATACTATACCCCAAAGAAGCTACAATAACCAAGAGAACTTGCAGAAGGGTGCAATGTATCTTTATCTTCCTCAAAGACAAACAGCAATAAGCAGCTGAAAATAGCTACAAGATGGCGGACAAAGCCCTAAAGAAAAGACTTGGCTAACAGCGCATGGTGCAACCCCAGTCTAAGGAAGTCGCACACACCGCGGGCCCTTCCGCACTATTGGCGCGAAGTCCTGTCTTTTCCCTTTGCTATTGGCTACCGAGTCCGTCTCAAGTCAAAACAGCCAATCGCCTTTTCCCTGAACAAAGCCCACCCACCATGGATGGAGCGGAACGTGCGTAAAAGCACCGGGGCGCAGGCCGCATGCGCAAGTGCACCGCGCCGGTTAAAAGCGGATCTCCTCGGGAGGCGGTGCCACGGTTCATGAATATTGATTACGCACCGGGGCGCTGTGCGCCCGCCCCACTAATCTGCCGTCGTTCGCTGCTCGCGCTCCGGCTCATGATGGGGAAGAAGTCCCGGGCGGTACCCGGCCGCAGGCCTATCCTGCAGCTCTCTCCACCGGGTCCTCGGAGCAGCACCCCGGGCCGGGATCCCGACCCCGATCCGGATCCCGAGGCAGATTCGACTGCGGCGGCGACAAGCCAGTCAGCGCCGGCAGCAGCGACGGCGGCGGCCGCGACGTCGCCCGCGGTGCCTGCCTCCGCTGCCCCAGAGGACTCGCCTTCAGAAGGTAAGGGCGCGCGAGAGGAGCCCTGCTTTTATTTGGGACGTCTGAAACTCGAGCACGGGGCTTGCGGCCTAGGTTCCCGGGTGTCTCTTCGGACCCGGTGAAGAAGAGAAACCCTGGCGGGCGAGGTACACCTCGGCTGCCAGCGATCTGGGGCCCGCGGGACGGCGGTCGGGGACTCTGGGAGGCGGAAGGCCGGGCCCGGACTCATCTGAGGCGCCTTTGCGGTGCAGGGGTTTCTCCCCGGAACCTGTGCCGTCCACCGAGGCTTGGGACCCCAAATGTCTCCTAGATGACTCCCTTCGATCTTAATAACGCAGAAGGTGGAGGGCAATTTCCACGTGCGAGCCTTGAGGCGGTTGAACCTGGCCTTCTCTACTTGTCACGCTTGGTTTCGTTTTTGTTGAAATGGAGACACCACTCTTTAGAAGTGAACAAACCCATATTTTTTTCTTATGCTAGACAAAGCATCGGTAACCCCAGACTTAAGGGAAAGTGACAAAACCTGTGTGTGGGCTTTTCTGGAATTGTGTTTGGGTTTAGGGTAACAATTGCATGGAGTAGATGCCGGAGAAGCTATACTGTATCAAACATTAAGAATCAGATTAATAGGATGTACATAACGTGTGGAAACGTGCAGAAGTATTTATGCATGTTAATTGTTAAGTATTGCAGGTGCCATTTTCATAGTGTTCACGTTCTTACTGTCGCTACCACTAAATGAATGGAAGGGTAGATCAGCTTGTTTTTTGTCTTCTTAGTTTGCATCAGTGATACACGCTGGTTTTATAAGTTGATTCAGGCTGAAGGTCAAGCTTTGGACCCTGGCCCACTGACTGACTGCAGCTTCCTTTTGTGCATTCCAAATACAGATGAACAAGAAGTGGTGGTGGAGGTCCCCAACGTTGTTCAGAACCCTCCAACACCAGTCATGACCACCAGACCGACAGCCGTCAAGGCAACAGGTAGAGATTTTTGTTGTTGTTTTTGCCTTTCCCTTAAAATATCTTTTATTAAGTTGAAAGATAAAAGTGTGCAGCTGGGTTGTTGGATGGTTAAATGTTGCTAATTTATTATTTCTCATAAAAAGTCGTTGAAGCTTTTCTAGGATTGGGGTTGCATATCAGTGGTGAGATGCAAAACTCTGGGTTCCACTCTTGGCTTACAAAAATGGATTAACAAAAAATAAATAAATCTTTCCTGAGGGCTTGCTGTGTATAAACTTTTAAGTAACATGAAAGTTTATTTATGGCTGCAGACACACATTCGTGCTTCTAAGGCTGGGCCACATAACTTGTTTATCTATTTTTTGAGAGTGTCTCAAGTGAACCCAAACTTTTTTTGGGGGGGGGGGGCAGTTCGAGACAGGGTTTCTGTGTATATCCCTGACTGTCCTGGAACTTTGTAGACCAGGCCGGCCTTGAACTCAGAAATTCGCTTGCCTCTGCCTCCCAAGTGCTGGGATTAAAGGCGTGGGCCACCACGCCCGGTGTGAACCCGAACTTTTAACTGTTCAGGTAGATGGACTGCACAGACACCTCTTCTCCTCCAGTCCACTTGTCTTGACCACTCCACTTCACCCCCAGCGCTGGTTACAGATGAGTGTGCTTCATACTCTGCCAAAACATGGCTATGAGGGCTCCGAATGCAAGTCCTTAAGCATTTTACAAAGGGAGTCATCTCCCTGCCGGCTTTTTGGTCCTTTTGTGTTTTGTTTGTTTGTTTGTTTGTTTGTTTGTTGTTTTTTCAAAAGGAGCTCTGGCAAAGTTTTATTAAAGGAAAACTTTCTTGTTTACTTCTCACCAGTCTGTTCTGGCATGCTTCTAATAATATCAGAATCACCTGGGTCAATGATAGCCAGTGTGCATACTCTGTAGTATTTTCCCCGCGCTATGCCCAGTTCAATATTATTGCCACTGTAGTGATGGACCCCAGTTTTAGCCAACATGGCATAGTACTCTATTTCAGATTTCCTCAAAGCTGGACAGTTGTTGGCAAGGATAACCAACTTGGCTTTGCCTTGTTTGATCATCTTCAGAGTCTGTCTGTAGCCCAGCACATACTTCCCACTTTTCATAACAAGTTGGAGCCTAGAGTTGATCGACTCCAGAGACTTTTTCATCTTCTTTGCAGCCACCATCTTCCTGCCTTACGTGCGGGACAACCCCCAACCAACACCAGCCGCCAAGATGGCGGGGGGGGGGGGGGGGCGGGAGGGCGAGAAAGGCTGTTTGTTTGTTTTTGAGATTTATTTATTTATGCATACAGTGTTCTGCCTGCATGTGTCCTGCAGAAGAGGGCACCAGATCTCATTACTGATGGTTGTGAGCTACCATGTGGTTGCTGAATTTGAACTCAGGACCTCCGGAATTGTTCTTTTCCTCCAGTGACTCATGGTCCAGGCTGGCCTAGAACCTTTTATTTAGCTGAGGTTGGCCTTTAACTATTAATAACTCCTGCCTTTGCTGCCCAAGTCCTGTGACTGTGATTACAGGTGTGCTCCACTACATCCAGCTCATTTCCCACACTGCCTGGTTGGTACCAATCAAATAAACTGACCAATCCTCTTATGCACCCCTGACCCCATACAGTTACCCAGTCCACTCTGCTGAAGTGTTTGCAGCAGTGATTATTTTGGCAACCCTGAGTTCAAGTCACCACTCTGACTTTTACTCTGAGACTTCAAAACAATTATTGGGCTGAAACTTACTCATCTATAAATGCATCTACTATAGTCCTGAGTTGCTTGGGGATTAAATTTTATATATTTTAAATTTTACATATTAGAGAATTTTCACATTGGAAAAGCAAGAACTTTTTTCTGCATTTTATATATATTGAAGATTAAAGGTTTTAAAGACTGATTTTCTTTTGATATTTTCTGTTTTGGTTTTTTTTTTTAAAGATATTCTTCTGAATCACAATGTTGTGATTTTTAAGACTTATTCTGTATACAGTGTTCTGCCTCCATGCCAGAGGAGAGCACCAGACTCATTAAAGATAGTTATGAGTCATCATGTGGTTGCTGGGAATTGAACTCAGGGCCTCTGGACGAGCAGTCAGTGCTTTTAACACTGACTCCAGTCCCAATTATTTTTATTTGTAGATGTGTGTTTGTCTGAGTGTGTTCTGTGTGTGGAAGCCTGAGGAGGCCAAAAGAGGACGTTAGATCCCATGAAGCTGGAGATGCAGGTGGCTGAGCTCCCCAAAATTATAGTAATTTTACTCCTAAAGTATTTGTTTTGAGACTTTTCCCTTTGGTAACCCTATCTGGCCTCAAGCAGAGTTCTGCCTGTCTTTGCCTCCCAAGCGCTAGGATTAACAGCCACGATGTCCAGTCCAGTTATATTTGTCTTCATGCACTTTAGCTCATGGAACTTTCTGTTTGAGGAATAATCATTACTTGCTTTGTTTTTACTTAGGAAATGTGTTTCACCTGTTTGATTGGCTTAGGTGTGTGGGATGTTTTAATTTTTGAGATGGGGCTACCATTCATAGTTCAGACTGTCCTAGAAGTCACTAGTAGTCCTTCCTTGACCACACAGTAGAACCCTGCGTTAGCCTTCTAAGTGCTTAAAATGCAGACATGTATAATACCCAGATTGAATAAATATTTAATCACCAAATTCTGTTATTTTGAGAGGATGAGGTTCAGTGATCCATGGTTTTGGGGGAAGATATCAAGTATATGTAGAGTAATCTTATTGCTTTGAAGGATTTGGTGGGGATAGAAACAGTATCTTGGGGTTTATTACTGTGGAGGCATCGTGACCAAGGCAGCTCTTATAAAGGAAAACATTTAATTGGGGCTGGCTTACAGGTTCAGAGGTTCCTTAACAGAGGCAGGAAACATGGCAGCACAGAAGCACACATAGTGCTGGAGGAAGAGCTAAGAAAGAGTTGTACTTCTTGATGCAAAGAAGCCAGGAGGAGACATGGATCTTTCACAGGCAGCTAGGAAGAGGCTTTGGATCACACTGGCCAGATTGGAGCATATCTGTGAGGCCTCAAAGCCGTTCCTCCACAGTGACACACTTCCTCTAACAAGGCCACACCTATTAATGGCACTTCCCATGGGCCAGGCATATTCAAACTGCCACAAACAGAATCACATTGTGTAGTTCTGGTTTGCCTGGAACTTGCTATGTAGTCGACTTTGACTCGAGTGCTAGGATCAAAGACTAGTGCCACCAGACCTGACTCCTTGAAGGATATTATAGCATTTATATCTGTGGTGATTTAATGGCATTCTTTGTGGTTTGGGTGTTTTTTAATTTTACTTTTTTGAGAATTTCATACGTGAATACATTGTATTTATATTATTTACGCCCTCCTTCCTCCTTTTTGTGTGTTGTTTTGTTCAAGAGCTCACTATGTAGACCAGGCTGTCCTTGAGCTCACAGAGTTCCTGGGATCAAAGGCCTGGATCAGTGTGCCTGGCTTTTCTGACCGTCTTGTCTTAGTTGCCTTAGTACTGAGAATATGTGCTTGTGCCACCATGCCCAGTGTTGTGTTCATGAGCACATGCATCTGTGTGTATGTGTTTATGTTATGATTGAATCTAGGATCTTATATATGCTGAGTACATATATATTTTTCAACTATTAATTAATCCTATCAATCCTAATCCTAATTTAGTGATTATTCTGACTTTGGAATTAAGTTCTGATTTGTAAATAAACAAAATGTTGACTCTTGGATTACAGAACCATGTGTTGGGGCTGGAGGGATGGCTGGGTGGTTAAAAATATTGACTGTTCTTTGAAAAAAATTGGTTTTGATTTCCAGTACCCACATGGCAGCTCACAACTGTCTGAGACTCCAGTTTTTCAGGGGATTTAATGCCCTCCTCTGGCTCCAAGGCACCGGGCATGCTTATAATGTAGCTAAAATATCTGTGCATATAATAGAGCAACTTTAAAAAAAAATAGGAACCATGTGTTGTACGTAGACCATGTGGTCATTAGCAAAGGCATGAGCACCAGAGTTGGGATCCCCTGGTGGGTAGATGTGGTGCCTGCCTGTCAGCCCAGCACAAGCTGAAATAGCAAGCTGCAGGTTCAGCAAGAGACACCCACCGCACCCACATCTGAATATACATTGTGTCCATACATACAAACACATACATAGATGCATTTCACACCTAATAAAAAGGAAAGCTATGGTCTTTTCTGTAGCCCCAGTATATTTGCTTAAATACTTGCTCCAGTAGTCAGTGTTACAAATATTCCCTTCTGTTTCTAGGAGGTCTGTGCTTACTTGGTGCTTATGCTGACAGCGATGACGATGAGAGTGATGTGTCTGAGAAAACAGCCCAATCCAAAGAGGCCAACGGAAACCAGGCCACTGACATTGACAGCACACTGGCCAACTTCCTAGCGGTTAGTGATGCTTTTGTTCGTGTGTGTGTTTGTTTTGAAATAGTATTTTTGTAGCTCTGAATGGCCTGGAGGTATTAGTTACCCCAATACCTTGCCACACAGGTGCAGTGATCACATTACCAAGCTGGTCTTGAACTTAGAGCTGTCTTCTGCCTCTGCGTCCCAAGGGCTAGGATTTCAGGTGTGAGCACCACAGCCAATCATGTATTGTTGTTTTCCTTCCATAGGAGATAGACGCCATAACAGCACCTCAGCCTGCAGCTCCTGTGGTAGCTTCTGCTCCACCTCCAACTCCACCTCGACCAGAACCAAAAGAAGCGGCAACACCTGCCCTTTCTCCCACCGCATCAAATGGATCAGACACTGCCCAGACGCCAGGGTGGCATTATGACACTCAGTGTTCATTGGCAGGAGGTAAGTAAGTATGGTGGTCCCTGGTTGAAGAAGACTTGTAAGTAATCCTCACTGGGATGCTGAGATCTGGCTTTTAAATGTAGTGTCGGGAAGCTAGTAGCTAGAATGGTGATCTTTTAACCAGTAGCAGATTGGGCCAGGTGAGTGTTAGCGTTGTGGGGGTTCAAATGCTTTTTTTTTTTTTTTTTTTTAGTATCAGAGTGTTCTTAATTCTGTGCACAAAGGTGATTAAATCTTTTTTTTTAAATTAATTAATTAATTTATTTATTTATTATATGTAAGTACACTGTAGCTGTCTTCAGACACACCAGAAGAGGGAGTCAGATCTCATTACAGATGGTTGTGAGCCACCATGTGGTTGCTGGGATTTGAACTCCTGACCTTTGGAAGAGCAGTCGGGTGCTCTTACCCACTGAGCCATCTCACCAGCCCGGTGATTAAATCTTTACTGAAGTTTTTTTGGTTTTTGAATTTTTTTTTTTTTTTTGGCTTTTGATTTTTGAGACAGGGTTTCTCTGTATAACCCTGGCTGTCCTGGAACTCACTTTGTAGACCAGGCTGTCCTGGAACTCAGAAATCCGCCTGCCTCTGCCTCCCACGTGCTGGGAATAAAGGAGTGCACCACCACGCCCGGCTCCTGTTCTGTTTTTTTAACTGAAGCATATGGGCTTTGAATTGCTCATATTCCCTAACTTATAACCTGCCATTTATTGGAATCTGTATAAAAGCTTTAGAAATCGGTGTTCTTTTCACCATATAAGGAATAATCCAATTAGTTCTTTTTATAAACTGAAATCACTTGCTTTGATGGTCCTTATTATTAATTTTCTCCAAAACTTCATTGATTGATTTACCCATTATGAAGTAATTTCAGCACTGCACCTGGCAAAGTTTTTGGTTTTTGTTTTGTTTTGGTAGGGTTGGGGGGCGGGTTGTGGAATGGTTGTTCATGGGGGATGCTTAGTAATATCTGAAGGTTGTTTTTTGTGTTTTGACTTTTTTGTGGTTTTGTGTGTGTGTGTTGCAGTGCACAGGAGTTTCTCTTCAGTGGTAAAGGCTAGGGGTGTTGTTAAACACTGTGACAAAGAATTGAGAACCCTGTGTTAGGTTGTCATGGTTTTATGTCTGTCTTGGGAGAGAAGTGAGGACTGACTATATAAGTCAGAGTTTGTACTTAAAATGTGTTTTGTTTCCTTACAGTTGAAATTGAGATGGGAGATTGGCAAGAAGTCTGGGATGAGAACACAGGTTGCTATTATTATTGGAACACACAAACAAATGAAGTGACTTGGGAGTTACCCCAATACCTTGCTACACAGGTTCAGGGATTACAACATTACCAGCCCAGGTAATTCTAGAACTGAAGAAGAGATTATGTAGGAAAAATAAATGAAGGGAAAATAGTTGTTGTGAATATTTACCTTTTGTTAATCTTAACCCCCCACCCCCAGTTCTGTAACAGGTACCGAGGCTGCTTTTGTGGTAAATACAGACATGTATACAAAGGAGAGGACAACTGCTGCTTCCAGTAGTAAAAGTGGACCAGTCATCACCAAACGAGAAGTTAAAAAGGTTAGCAGTATAACTTATTGCATTTGCTTATTTTCTAGTCTAGAGAGGCTGGATGTAATAGTATTTCATAGCACGTGTGTTGTTAGTTTTACCTACTGTCTCTGTGTCTTAGACAGCATTTAGACAAGTTACCAACCATGTCAGCGATTCCGAGTGTCAGAGTGCAGTGCCATGAGAGCAGCCATCCTGTGCAGTATCTTGATAGGTTGTCACGTGCTGTTTGAGCTTTTTGAGAAGCTGGCTCTGGAATTGTGTTCCCACCCCATTTCAGATCATTGTGTTATGTCAAGTGTCCTTTAAAATCCTTCGTGTTTGAGGGCAGGCTAGTCCCTAATTATAACAAGTGAGAAGGAAAAATAGCAAACAGCTAAGTGTATTAAAAGCTTATGTCCTTAAGAACAACTAGAAAGTAGTGACCTATTTCAAGCAGAGGTTTACTCCTTCATAAAAAACACCTGCACTGGGAACCGGAGATTGGAAACTCAGCCATGGGAATGTCAACCAAAGAGAGAAGACTCAGTTGGGAACCCCAGCTGACTACTTAAGTCTCCCCATTAATTTCTGCTTGATCGGCAGTTTTTAACCTGTGGCCTTAACCTTCAGGCTTTGCATAGTAAATATCCTGTATATCAGATATTTACATTATAATTTATAACAGCAAAATTGCAGGTAGAGAGTAGCAACAAAATGTCAAGGTTGAGGAAGTGTATTAAATACAGGGTTGTCCCATTAGGAAACCTGAGGACAACTACTGATGGCTTTAAGCTCCTGAGTTGCTGATGTCACCCTTGCTCTTACTCAGGCCACTCCAGTTGTCTCTGTTATATGTTGTAAACTTCTGTCTGATGCTGTTTGTTAATTATCTGATGCTTCTGTTCTTTATTTGCTTTTTGTTTTGATTTTGGTTTTTCGAGACAGGGTCTCTGTGTAGCCCTGGCTGTCCTGGAACTCACTCTGTAGACCAGGCTGGCCTCGAACTCAGAAATTCATCTGCCTCTGCCTCCCCAGTGCTGGAATCAAAGGCGTGCGCCACCACTGCCCAGGTATTTGCTAAATTTTTATGACTTATTTTTTATTTTTACTTTTATGCGCATTGGTGTTTTCCCTCCATGTCTATCTGTGTGAGGTTGTTGAATCCCCTGGAGATAAGAGTTACAGACAGTTGTGAGCTGCCTGTGCTCTTAACCACTGAGTCTCTTTCCAGCCCCTATCTGCTAGTCTTTTACTAAGCATGGCTATTGTAGATAGTTCTACAGAATATAGCTAAGATGACATGGTATCAGACTCCCCATCCTTACTTGAGTCAGAAGTACAAAGGGTTCCCCTTTTAAGAACCACCTCCAACCCCCAGACAAGGTCTATCTAGAATAAAAAGATAGCTACTTTAAGTCAGGTGCAGTGCCAGGAAGATCTCAAGTATAGACAAGCCTGAATTATACAGCAAGACAAGGGTGGCGGTGGGGCGGGGGGGGGGGGGGTTTCCCTGTAACAATTAAAACTGGAAAAAGAACTCAGTGCGTGGTTAACCCACACTACTCTTCCCGATAATCAGTACCCACTTGAGGAGACTCACAGCCACCTGTACTCCATCTCTGGGGACGCCTCTGGCCTCGTGGGCACCTGTTCTCACACAAGCACACACACACAATTAAAAATAAAGTTTAACAAAGACTATGAACTGCTTCAGATTAAGTAGCCCTTAACCAAAATATTTTGGATTTGGAGTTTTATATTTTGGAATAATTGCATATACATAAACACCTTGTGAATAGGCCCAGCATCTGAACACATAGTTCATTTGTAGTTCATATACACATGGCCTAAAGGTAATTTCATGTGGTTTTTTTGTTTGTTTGTTTGTTTTTGATTAGGGCTTGGCATGAGTGCTAGAGTGGAAATCAGACAGAGAACAGCTTGTAATGTCTGATAGCATATTGGTAGCATATTAGGTCTTATGCCATGTTGGCTCTGGTGGAACTGATCATCAGACATTTTTGGATTTTTGAGGCAGAGTCTCATTTTGTAGTCTTGACCTCGGCCAACTTGTCAGGCTTTTTGGCAAGTGCTTTTTCCCACTGATACCTTTCACCGGCCTCGCTTGCTTACTCACGCTCTCTCTCTCTCTCTCTCTCTCTCTCTCTCTCATATATATATATATATATATATATATATATTTTTTTTTTTTTTTTTTTACTTATTTATTTAAGACAGGATCACACTATGTAGACCAGGCTAGGTTCCCCTGCCTCTGCTTCACAATGATGGAATTAAGAGTACACTACTTTCCCTCACCTGACCTACAATTTTTTAATTTTTATTTTTTATTTTTATTTTTTGGTTTGTTTTTCAAGACAGGGTTTCTCTGTGCAGCGCTGCCTGCCTGGAGCTCACTCTGTAGACCAGGCTAGCCTTGAACTCTGACCTACATTTTTACTGCAGCACTACACATATCAAGTCCACTTACCATATCCTAGCACTTAAAAAAGCTGTTTTGGGCCGGGCAGTGGTGGCGTACGCCATTAATCCCAGCACTTGGGAGGCAGAGGCGGGCAGATTTCTGAGTTCGAGGGGATCCTGGTCTACAAAGTGAGTTCCCGGACAGCCAGGGCTTTACAGAGAAACCCTGTCTCGAAAAACCAAAAAAAAAAAAAAGAAAAAAAGAAAGAAAGAAAGAAAGAAAGAAAGAAAAGGAAGGAAGAGAAAGACAGACAGACAAAAGCTGTTTTGGTATAATTTTTTGGTTTTGTGTTGAGCTGTTCAACCCATACTTGTGAAAGCTAAGCATTTCTTTAATCTCTCCAGTAAGAAAAGTAAATAGCATTTTTAGAGACAATTACGAATTGTGTATTGAATTACAACCTCATCTTGATGTTCAGAGTGAGCTATACCATCCCATCTTTATCCTGCACCAGTACTTAGGATCCTATTAGGCATGTCAAGCAAATCCCCAAAGTACAAACTTCAAAGACATCTTTTGCTGTATGCCAGATTTGAGACCAGCTTCAGTTACATGAGATCGCCCCCTGCTTTGTAATCTTCACATTTGTAAGAAGCTTAAGTATTCCAATAGATGAAATGTCAAACCTATGTATATATACACATATGTGTATATGTGCATATATATGTGTCAAACTCATTGTTTGATATGCATATCAAACATAAATGTGTGTGTACATTGTGTGTGTGTGTGTATGTGTTTGTTTGTTTGTTTGTTTGTTTGAGATGCTTCTCTATGTAGCCCTGGCTGTCCTGGAACTTGATGTCTAGCGTAGACCTGTCTGGCCTCAAACTCAAGAGGTCTACCTGCTTCTGCTGCCCACCTACTTAAATATATTAATTAAACATTTTTGTTTTGTTTTTGAGATTGTATCATGTAGCCCAGGCTGTCCTCAGACTGCATAATGAAGGCTGAGTTCTGTAGTCTTCACTCTTCTGACTCACAGATTGGGTAGCATTTAAGCTTGCCCTCTGATGCCCTTCTCATAGTTCATTTTCCTCTAAGTTCCCTTTGAAACATGAACTTTGGGGCTGGAGAGATGGCTCAGCGGTTAAGATCACTGGCTGCACTTCAGAGATCCTGAGTTCAATTCCCAGCAACCACATAGTGGCTCACAGCCATCTGTAATGGGATCTGATGCCCTCTTCTGGTGTGTGTCTGAAGACAGCTACAGTGCACTCATATAAATAAAATAAATTTTGTAAATTTCTTTTTTTTTTTTTTTTTTTGGTTTTTCGAGACAGGGTTTCTCTGTATAGCCCTGGCTGTCCTGGAGCTCACTTTGTAGACCAGGCTGGCCTCGAACTCAGAAATCCGCCTGCCTCTGCCTCCCGAGTGCTGGGATTAAAGGCGTGCGCCACCACGCCCGGCTGTAAATTTCTTTTACAGAACAGGAAGATGAAGATTTATTTAGTCACGTGTTGACAAAATGCTTATAGTATGTCTGCCTAGCTTCCCTTTTGCTATCCAGAGGATACTGGTTGTAGTCCAGCCACTGCCTTCCTAGTGTTTCCTTCCTGTACATGTGAATAGTACAGGGGTTTTGTGAGCATCCAGTAATTAAGTTAGTTAATACAAATAATTGAATAATCCGACAGGGTTTTTTGTTTTTTAAGAGTTTTGACTCAGTGCTTTTTATTCTTCATAGGAAGTGAATGAAGGAATCCAAGCCCTTTCCAACAGTGAGGAGGAGAGGAAAGGGGTAGCAGCTGCATTGCTCGCTCCTTTACTGCCTGAAGGGGTAAAAGAGGAGGAAGAAAGATGGAGAAGAAAAGTAATTTGTAAAGAAGCAGATCCGGTGTCAGAGACTAAGGAAACAAGCACAGCTTCGGAGGAGACGGGCCCGAGTATAAAGCCACCGGAAGTGATGATGGACGGCACAGAAGACCCTTCTCAGGAGGAGCTCTGCAGTGTCGTTCAATCTGGAGAAAGTGAGGAGGAGGAGGAAGAGGAGGAGCAAGACACCCTTGAGCTGGAGCTAGCTTTGGAAAGGAAAAAGGTAGGCTTTGCAGATCTTATTAGTTACCTTCACCAGGACAAGATGACTGACTGACGTGAAGATCTTAGGGGAGAAGGGTTTGTTTTAGTGTGGCTGTGAGCAGGGCTGTACCTGGGGCTGCTACCTTGTGCCTGCAGTTGTGCCCATCCGCGTCAGGGTGCTGCCCATATTCAAAATGGGCCTTCTCTTAGTGAAACTTCTCTTTTGGTCCCTTACTAACATAGCCAAAGGTGAGTCTTCTAGGTTATTCCAAAGTCAGTCAGGTGGACAGTGATGATTAACCATCATAGATTAAAAAAAGACACAGTACCCATTAGTACTGCTCCACTTAACATAGGCACAGTAATAATTTTTCTTCTATTATGTGTGTATGTCAGGTGTGTATGTTTGTAAATCTCTAGAAACTGCCCCTCCCATCAAAATCTGTTACTGTAGTTATGAACATTTATTAATTGCAGAAGAATATTGAGCACAGAGCATAATGTTGAGTTGTGAAGGAAACTGAATAAAATGCTGCTTTTTCTTAGAAATTCAAAGCCATGGTGCTTGTTACTCACTGCAGATGAGTGCTAATGTCTTGCTAACCTTACCATCATATTCTTTGTAGGCAGAGTTACGAGCCTTGGAGGAAGGAGATGGTAGTGTGTCAGGGTCTAGTCCACGTTCTGACATCAGCCAGCCAGCATCTCAGGACGGAGTGCGTAGGATTATGTCTAAAAGAGGAAAATGGAAGATGTTTGTTCGAGCCACCAGTCCAGAATCCACCAGCCGAAGTTCTAGTAAAACTGGACGAGATTCTCCAGAAAATGGAGAAACTGGTAATTTGTGCTTCCTATAAAACTAGCTTTCTCCCCTCCCCTCCCCTCCCTCCTAGGGAGGAATTAAAGCAAGCAAGGGATCCCCATTACCACTGAGTATCCTCAGAGCACAGGAAACTTCAGAGTTGAACTATGTAGGGTGATAAGCCTTCTGTGTTTTGTTTCTTCTTATACAATAGCAGGGAGATGGCACTTTTATTATTTGGGGAAAATTCTGGAAATGAAGCTTCCTTCACGTCTCCTCTTTTCTCTACTTAGGTAGAGATGTAAGGATTTGAGGGTTTGCATCAGTTGAGTCCTGTATTTTGTTATAAAGTAGGGATTACACTTTTACAACAGCAGGAAATAAGATTATCCCAGCTGTTTGTTTCCTACTTTTTCTTTCTTTTTAAAAATTATTTGTGTGTGTGTACGCACGCATGTGCACCATGATGCACATGTGTAGATCAGAGGACATTGAGGAGTCAGTTCTCTTCTACCTTTATCCTATTTCAATTTCCCAGTTATCAGAGTGGTCTGAATAAAAGTAATATTTTAATTTACATTTGACCCTAATTTCGTAGTGGAAAATTAGGAGTAAGATTTGAACATAAAGCCTTTCTTTGATATACTTAGCAGAATATACTTACTGCCTGTTCTGGCTAAAACCAAACAATACAAGTAATAAACAAATGCATACATTATTCGTAGAGCCCCTGCTGCCTTTCTGGCCCAATAATGTAATCAGTGCATGGTAGGACATCAGTTATTCCAGCATTTGAGAGACCTCAAATAGAAAGATTACAAATTCCAGACTAGCCTGGGATACATGATGAATTCCAGGTAGCCTGCAAAATGGAGCAAAAATCTGTCTCAAAAAGTAAATAAATGGGTGGGGCTGGAGAGACGGTTAAGAGCACTTGTTGCTTTGGCTTAAGAACTGGCCTCTGGCCACTAGGTATGGACATGGTAAATGTCCATGAAGGTATACAAAGGGCACGGCAGGTCAGAGCACTTGCTACTAAGTTGGACAGTCTGGGTTCAAGTCCCAGGACCCACCCAAGGACTGGATAGATGGAAGGATGGAGGAAGTCCTGAAAGTTATCCTCTGATCTCCACAGATAGACCATGGCATGCACACATCTAGACTGCCATACCCCACGCCCTCACAATAAATAAGTGGGGTGGTTGGTTGGTTAGTTTGGTTTTCAAGACGAGTTTTTCTGTGTAGCTTTCGCTGTCCTGGAACTTGCTCATAGACCAGGCTGGCCTCGAACTCAGAAATCTGCCTTCCTTTGCCTTCCAAGTGCTGGGATTAAAGGTATGTGGCCCCAGCCCCAGCCAACTTGTGTATTTTTATTATGGAATTTTATGCAGCAGTGCAAAAATGAATGAAAACTTTAATTATATGTACTGACATTAATTTTTGATACAGTAGTGTTGAACAACAGCAACAAAAAAAGATTTGGAGAAATATACAGGTGCTGATCTGTATATGAAACCTTGAAAAGAGGCAAACATTTGTGTTTAACAATCTGTCCCTGATGACACTAAAGAAGGACACTGTGAGAAGTTGGAAGATTGATGACAGGTACAGAGATCCAGATGAAGCCGGATTCTGGGATTCTAGTTCCTTTATTCTTTTCTGTTGTTCACACTGTATTTGTCAAAGTGTTCAACAGTATAAGGCACTCTAATAAACTTGCACATTTTACAGATAGATTCCTAGTTATTCATATTTTAGCCATGCATGTGTGCATGCTTGGTTGTGTATATGGTATCTCAATTTTTTTTTTAAGAATGGGTAATTTTCTCTTTCTTTTTTATTTATTTATTTATTTATTTATTTATTTATTTATTTATTATATGTAAGTACACTGTAGCTGTCTTCAGACACTCCAGAAAAGGGCATCAGATCTCGTTACGGGTGGTTGTGAGCCACCATGTGGTTGCTGGGATTTGAACTCAGGACCTTTGGAAGAGCAGTCAGTGCTCTTACTTGCTGAGCCATCTCACCAGCCCCTCAATTTTTCTTGAAAAACAAATTTTTAACCGTGATTTTAGCATACAGATTTGATTTGGTTTTATTCAGAATATAAAGATTTTCTTCCTTAATCTTCCATGTGAAAGGAATTATAGGCCAAAAAGAAGATAACTTTCTGCATATAAAATATAGAATATGCAGCGCCAGAAACAAAGGGTGAAGTGCCCCACACATAAGTTAGGACCAAGTAGTGATATCACAAGTTAAAGTAGGGAAGAGAAATATTCTAGTCAGTCAGATTCAAGAAGCAAACATGACACAGAATCTGCAAATAGTACCAAGTCAACAGCTTTAATTGGGATACCTCAGGTTCTGCAGGGCAGCTTCTGAGACTATAATGTACATGTGGGCACAGCACAGAAGAGCTAGTTAGAAGCTGGAATAAAAGTTTCGCTAGCCGGGCGGTGATGGCACATGCCTTTAATCCCAGCACTTGGGAGGCAGGTGGATTTCTGAGTTCAAGGACTGCCTGGTCTACAGAGTGAGATCCAGGACAGCCAGGGCTGTCAGAGAAACCCTGTCTGGAACACCACCACCACCACCACCCCCAAAAAAAAAAGTTTTCACTAAATTAGATTAACTTACTGTCAAATGCCAGAACAAAACAAAATGAATGGGAGCATGTGAGTGTTGGTATAGCTAAGGCATATTACAGCCATGTCTGCACATGCTGGGGGAATTACAGCTTTTGAATTGATGTAGATGAATCATTAATGGTCATGTCTTCTCACCAAATTCAGTCATGTTTTGTTTTTTTTTAGGTGGGGTATAGCTCTTATATACTTAATCCTATAAAAACATGTTAAGAGAATATTCATTCTGTCCCAGAGGATGACGAATGACATTGAAACTGTTCAAATCCTTGCTTTCTTTCCTTGATAACTTTGCCATCAAATATTCTGTGAAAGGAAGCTGTTTCAAAAATGCTTTCCCAGGATCTGGGAGAGCTACAGCCTTGCTCTCTTTCTAATTTAGTTCAGAGGCACTTGTCTCTTCCTTCAGGAAGATTTGTCGTGAGCCTGAGTGGTGGTGGAGTGGCCCCAGCCAACACCATGGGTTTCTGGCACTGAGGAAGTTGCTGAGTTTCTGTGTGCGTTGTTCAGGTTCTGTGGCTTGGTGATCAGCGGTCAGATGTCCACTAGAGTCTTCACCATCTCACTGTCAGTTGTCACTAGGGTAGCTTCATGCTCTTTCCACCGGTCTGCCTTCTGCCCAAAGCCACAGCAACCTGACTTGGGGACTTAGTACTCACACTTGTATAATTTGCTGAATTGCCGTACAAAATCTTGCAATCAGAAGTATAGTGATACTCAAAACTAGAATATAATTGTTATAAGCCAATCAGACTAATAGATTTTGTTTCAGGTCGTTTGAAAAGTAGAAAAAGTAAGGGCTGGTGAGATGAATCCATGGGTTAAGATACTTAGTCTCTGGTACTCACAAAGGTAGAAGGAGAGAACTAACTTCATAGAATCATTCTTTGACCTCCACATGTGCACTGTAGCACATGGACATGTAACACATTCATAATATTTTTTAATTACGATTCAAAAAGCCTGAGGGTAGGTGTCGCTGTCCACATCTATAGTTCTGACACTTATACTACTGAGGATCATAGGTTTCAGGCTAGCCTGCTGTACAAAGTGAGGTGCTACTGTAATTTTTATTTTGTTTTATCTTGGAGTTTGTAGACTGTAGTTGCTGTATATGTCCTGGCTGTTCTGGAGTTCCCAGTGTAGTTTTTGGTGATGTCAAAATGATTTTTCCTGCCTTTACCTCTCAAGTGTTAGGGTCATAGGTGTTCTTCCATGTCACTTGTGAAGCCAACAGAGAGGGGTTGGGGGAGAGGGCATATTTCCTCTGTTCCCATCCAGAATAGCTGGTACTATAGGTGTACAAAACTATATGAATCTTTTTTTTTCTAATGTATATATGAGTACACTATTGCTGTCTTAAGACACAACAAAAGAGAGCATCAGACCCCATTACAGATGGTTGTGAGCTACCATGTGGTTGCTGAGAATTGACCTCAGTACCCCTGGAAGAGCAGTCAGTGTTCTTAACCACTGAGCCATCTCTGCAGCCCAACTATATGAATCTTTATTTTTGTTTTGTTTGTTTGTTTGTTATGATTTTTCGAGACAGGGTTTCTCTGTGTAGCCTTGGCTGTCCTGGTACTCACTCTAGACCAGGCTGGCCTCGAACCAGAAATCCACCTGCCTCTGCCTCCCGAGTGCTGGGATTAAAGGCGTGCGCCACCACGCCTGGCAACCAGCAATATGGATCTTGATGGCTGTAGACCTTAGCCACTTCAGGAAGGCTGAATGAGTTGGATGGGGTTGGGATGTTTGATTGATTGTTTGTTTTTGAGATGTCTCTGTAGCTGTGGGTGACCTGGTACTGGCCTATGTAGACCAGGCTGGCCTTGAACTCATCTCTGTCCAAATGCTAAAGTGTGCCACCATGACTGCTGGTGGTGAGGTTTTGGAGGCAGGAAATTACTTTGTAGTCCATACTGGCCTGAAACTTGGATCCTTATTTTTCCTAAGTGCTAGAATAACAGGCATCCCACCTCTCCCCATGCCTGGCAACTGACTTTGGCGCCTCTGGTTCTAAAAGCTTGTCTTCCTGTTTCACCCAATTTAGTCAAGAATCCTGCTCATTCCAAGTTTGATATTTAGCTTTTGTAGAAATTGAAGTGTTTTTGAAAGAAAAGAGAGAAGGAAGACAGAAACCATAAGGTAAATGCAGCAGTAGAGCAGTGGGGTTGCTGATGGACAAAGTGGGCAAGAAAGAGTGCTAATACTGTTTTTCAGGTGTGTCCTGCAAAGACAATAAAATGCTTTGGACCTCAATTGTTTTGACTTAATTTCATGGAGTTTTTGTTTTGCAGCAATTGGTGCTGAAGATTCCGAAAAAATAGATGAAATTTCAGACAAAGAAACGGAAGTAGAAGAGTCTTCTGAGAAGATCAAAGTCCAGCTAGCACCTAAAGTGGAGGAAGAGCAGGACCTGAAAGTACGGAGTGTGGGACTTGGCTCGGGGTGGGTCTGGGTCTGCTGCATCTACTGATGCTGCCCTGAACCTCGGGCTCCTGCTGTCTCAGTCTCCTGAGTGCCAGGATTATAGGTTCAGTCATTAAACTGCAGTTAAATACTGTTTGCAAATCATAAACTCTACTATGTCCAGACCTAAGGCTTTCACTTTGTTAGATTAAAAGATTCCATTTAAGGCTGAAATAAAAACTTTGATGCTGAGAAATTATGTGAAAATTATTAATATTTACTTTCTTTGAGATTAAGCTTTGACTGGAAAGAATGAATCTACTGATATAGGCTTCTCAGATTTATAAGTACTAAAGAGAGGAAAAGATTTAGTTCCTATGTGAAATACTTGTCTTTAAACAAAGACAAATTTGTTTCCAATTGCATTTGTAACCTCATAATAAAATCTTCTGGTTCACAAATGATTTATAGCCAGGATCCCATGAGATAGAATCAAATCTGAACTGTTTGGGTCTTTGTTGTAAAGCAAAGCAGCATTTGTACATGCACATCCTTCATACATGTTAAATCCTTCTAGGCTGCTTATAATACCTAGCACTATGTTAGGATTTGTGCATATCATATGTATATGATTGCCTGAATGGTTCTTTTAAGACATTCTCTAGCTCAGGCAGTCTTAGAACTTACTCCTCCAGAGCTTAGACTTCTTGAGAGGATTATTGGCTTTTACTACCACACCTGGCTTACAGTGCATTGAAGAATATGACCAAAAATGTATATGCATCTTGAGTATAGGCAGATTTGTCAATTTTGGGTTTTTTGTTTTGTTTTGTTTTGGTTTGGTTTTGGTTTTTTGAGACAGGGTTCCTCTGTATAGCCCTGGCTGTCCTGGAACTCACTCTGTAGACCAGGCTGGCCTCGAACTCAGAAATCCGCCTGCCTCTGCCTCCCAAGTGCTGCCACCACCGCCTGGCGTTAATTAAAATTTTTAGTCTGGTTGGCTCAATGTGGCTCTTTAAATTTAATTTGTTGTGTTAAAAAAAAAAAACAAAAACCCTGTAGCATAGTATTTTTAAAGATGTTTGATCACTAGTGTTTTATGCAGCCATGTAGAAGGAGTGGAAGGGGATTATTTATTTATTTATTTATTTATTTATTTTGGTTTTTCGAAACAGGGTTTCTCTGTATAGCCCTGGCAGTCCTGGGAAGGGGAATTTTAAGGCTTCTGCATGGGGCTAGTAGGTGATAGTAGAATATCAATTAAGATGTCCTTCATGCAGCTCTTTGAGGTATAATTGACACATTTGCCATGTGTCCCATTTAGATGGTTTGCTTTATCTCTATATAGATATAAAATATAGAGAGATACTGATATTATTACAGAGCCCGCTAATAAGTTGTTACCGTACTTTCTTTGTGTAGAGGTGTTAGAATATTTGATCTGAACAAATTTCACCTGTACAGTATGGTTGGGTTGGTTTTTGTAGATTGATTGATTGGTTAAGAGTACAGAGTTAACACTCTTCACACACACCAAAAGAGGGCGTCAGATTCCATTACAGATGGTTCTGAGCCACCATGTGGTTGCTGGGATTTGAGCTCAGGACCTCTGGAAGAGCAACCAGTGCTCTTAACCGCTGAGCCATCTCTCCAGCCACTCACATAGTGATTTTTCCTTCTTGTACCTAAGCTGTCATTGGAACACTCTGGTATGGAGACAGACAAGTTGACTCACTGGCTAAAGACGTGGGCTTACAAGTCTCATGTCCTGGCTCCAGTCTCCAGGAGTCTTGTGGTAAACAAACGAAAAGTGCTCTTAACTGCTAAGCCATCTCTCCAGCTCCTACAATATGGTATTATTAATTATAGTCTCCATGCTGTACATTAGATTCCCAGTTTTATGGATGAAAGTTTTTACTCCTTATTATTCCACCCTCTCAAAACCACCACTTTGTGTAAATTTGATTGTTTAGGATTAGGATCTTTGTTCCGCTGTTGAAATCCATGTGTGCGTACATAAATAAACATTTTAGGGCTGGTGAGATGGCTCAGTGGGTAAGAGCCCCCGACTGCTCTTCCAAAGGTCCGAAGTTCAAATCCCAGCAACCAAAAAACATTTTATCCATTCTTTTATGTGATTTTTTTTTTTTATAAATTAGAGGCCTAAACATAACTAGTTACAATCATCTGTCTGTAGACAATAAATCCTACTACCAGTAATAATAAATGGGAGACTATGCATAGTATAGGAAGGAGTGCTGGAGTTCTGGGTTTAATTTTTCTGTTCTCTGTTACAGTTTCAGATTGGAGAACTGGCAAATACCCTGACAAGTAAATTTGAATTCCTAGGGATTAATAGGCAGTCCATCTCCAACTTTCACATGCTGCTCTTACAGACTGAGGTAATGCAGCTGGTTTGGGTGTGCATGGCATTTTGTTGTTGTCTTATTTTTGATTTACTTGTAGCCGTGGTTGGCCTAGAGCTTACTATACAGAGCATCAAAAATCCTCCTGGCTCTGTCTCCAATGTGCTGAGATTAAAAACTTACTTAATTTTATAGAAGTTTTATTTTATTCATGTGTCTGTGTGCCATATGTGTTCAGATACCTACAGAGGCCAGCAGACAATGCCAGGTCCCCTGACCTGGAGGTAAAGGCATTTGTGAGCTACCTGTCATGGGTGCTGGGAACCAGACTTGGGGTTACTGCCAAGCCAGCTCTCTTGACAGCACTTGTTTTGTTTTCATGTATAAGTGGTGCTCCTGTATATGTGTTTATGTATTTGTGCATGCATGCATGTAGTGGCTCAGACTGAATTGTTCTCTGTTGCAATTCACTTTATTTGCTGAGGCACCCGCTGTCTCATTGAATCCAGAGCTTGCCAGTATAGCTGCTTCATCTGGCCAACTGCTCCAGGTGTTCCCTGTCTCTACTTTCTGAGTGTTGTGATTACAGGGGAACCATGGCGTTTGCCTGGCTTTTATTTCGGGTCTGGGGATCTTAACTCCTGTCCTGGTACTTGTGGCAAGCACTTTAATAACCAAGCTATCTTCATAGCCCATAAATGGCATTCTGTATTGAGAGTACATTTTGTAAACTACGTAGTTTTGGTGTGTACCTTCAGTCCTAGCACCCAGAAGGTGGGAGCAGGTGGATGTCGGAGTCTGAGGCTAACCTGATGTACAGAGTGAATTGAGATGTTGGCAGTGGGCCTAAATGCTAGCGCTAAAACTACATGACTGTCATTTGATTCCCAGAACCCAGAAGGTGGGAGAACCAACTCTACAGAGTTGTCCTTGAACCTCTACTCAGAGCACATCATATACTCACACAAAAGACATGCAAGACAGTAATAATAACATCATTTTGTGGGGGAGTGCTTCGTAAAGAGTCTATGCAGTCCTGGCAGCCCTGGAGGTTGATGTATAGTTGCTCAAACTCAGAGATCCTCCTGCCTCTGCTGGGATTAAAGGCGTGTACCACCACTCCTGCCTTTAAATAATTGTTTTTTTTAAAGATATGTTTTGCAGTTTTAACTTTGGTTTCATATTTGAACTGTCAGCCCCAGGTAGTAGTAACACTTTACTAATCAAAGCAAATACCACCTTAATAGACATACATTTTAATTAAGATGATATCTTCCATTAGAGCATAGTGATACAGTCTTTTTTTGTTTTGTTTTGTCAAGACAGGGTCTCTCTGTGTAGCCCTGGCTGTCCTAGAACTCACCCTGTAGACCAGGCTGGCCTCGAACTCAGAAATCGGCCTGCCTCTGCCTCCCGAGTGCTGGGATCAAAGGTGTGCACCACCACTGCCTAACGTGATACAGTCTTAATCCCTGGCATAAGTTCTAATTAATTCTCTATTGATTCTAGACTCGAATTGCAGACTGGCGGGAAGGGGCTCTCAATGGAAATTACCTAAAACGAAAGCTTCAGGATGCTGCAGAACAGCTAAAACAGTATGAAATAAACGCCACTCCTAAAGGCTGGTCCTGCCACTGGGACAGGTACGCACTCTTCTCCCCTTCTTACCTTTCACCTTTGACATCTCAGACATGATTTGTGATCACCACCACCGACGCCATGACAGCCTGGCTGGAGACTGGGCAGCTGCAGTTATGGTGCTGGGCAGGCAAAGCCTGCAAGCAGATCTTGGCCAGCCACACATTCGGAAAACAAAAAGCAGTGTTTAAAAGTGTTCCATGTAACAGATTTTTTCCCAAGATTGGACAAAGCCGGTTTTTACTCTCCAGAGTGTTGCACGGAGTAGGGCGGGCTTGGGGGTTAAGCGCATGCGAGAGCTCTGTGCGCTTTACAGGACCTCTGGAAGCAACTACTCCTGATTAACCTCGGTGAAGTTAAGGAAAACTTCGTGACTGCAGAAGTGAATGAAGAACAAGATTACTATCCTCTGCCAGCAGGTCAGATGAAAACATTTCTTTTTATATTTGGCTTTTCTTGATTTTTTTTTTTTCGTTATTTGAAATCTTTGCTCTTTTATTTTTCAGCTCCCAGATCCTCTCCCTCTCTTTAGCTTTCACTGTGTTTGATATCAAGAATTTGAAATGAATTCCACGGTCCAAGAGGGGAAGAGTCACCTTTCACTTCGATGTTCTCTTCTTTGGAAGGGAAATTAGTGTTCTAGGCAACTGAGTCCCTTCATTAATGACACTTGAAACCCGGTTTTACATTGGCAAAAAAAAAAGACCAAACAAACAAAACAAATGATTTCTAAGTCATCTGTTGGAGAGGGCTAAGGGCTGTATTCACAGAGCTGCTGGCAGTGCAAATAGCTTTGAGTTATCCTGGGTTCTCCATCCACAATTGTCAAAGCTCTTTGTGGCCTTTGTGAATAGCAGTCCATAAGAAGAGGTTCGTCCCTGTGAGAGCAGACTGCTTGCTGTCCTGGGACAGGACCCAGTGGAAGTGTCTCTGTAGGAGAACAGATTTTAAAACATGGGTTTTCTTTCTTGTGATTTAGGGATCATAGACGATATTTCTATGTAAACGAACAGTCGGGCGAGTCTCAATGGGAATTCCCAGATGGTGAGGAGGAGGAAGAAAGCCAAACAAAGGAAGTTAGAGATGAGAGTCTGCCTAAGCTGACCGTGAAGGACAAAACCTGCACTGATCCAAACTCTACAGAATCCTCTGAGAACCCGACAGGTAAGACAGTTTATTCTGTTCTAGTAGAACAATAGCTTTAGAGAAAAGAACATCAGTTTTTTTATTATAGGACAACTTATAGCATAGGAATAACATGCTAATTGAAGTCCAACTTAAACTGTGACAACACACGAGTTTGCTAAAAGGAATTAAGTCAATGTATCAGTCTGCCATCAAAGTAAAAAAATAAAATGCTACCTTTTGATCTTAAAATATTTCATGCACTGAATATTAATTAATACATGTTTTGTGTACTCTGTTAGTAAGTACAAATTTTATGTATCAAACAAAAATAATTCATAGGGCTGGAGAGATGGCTCAGTGGTTAAGAGCACTGGATGCTCTCTCACAGGTCCTGAGTTCAGTTCCCAACAGCCACATGGTGGCTCACAACCATCGGTAATAGAATCCGATGCCCTCCTCTCATGTGAACTCATAAAAAATTTTAAAATGGAAAAAAAAAAAAAAGATAACCATACTTCTTTCATGTAACAGAGAAAGACAGGAATGGCTATGCGAGGACTAAGTTTTGGAATTTCCAGATCTGTGAAGTAAAAATGAGGATGGTTTTTCATTTTATACAACTTGATATTTTGGCCTCATTTCTGACTTTCACTAGTCTTCTAAGTATTAAGTATAAATCAAAATGATAGGCAGAAAAGCTATAGAAGTAGAATCTATTCTAGCAGTCAATGGGATTTAAGTTTGTCAGTGGTATTTTTAGATAATCTGATCAGAAATGGGTAAAACTTCCCATTTAAGATAGTCCTAGGGGAATTGTAATGGTTTTATGATCCGACACCCCCCCCCCCGCCCCCCATCTGAGAATGCCCAAGCAGAGACCTACCAGCTTTATATCTCACTCCTGAAGCCAGACACGCTTTTTGAAAGGCTCTCTCACTGAGACCTGGAATTGCTTGATGAGGTTAAGTTTACTGATCTGGACGTGGTCCACCTTCTGTGCTTCAATTCTGCTGAAATTCCAAGCAGGCACCACACATGCCTCTCTCACTTTTTAAGACAGGGTCTCACTGTGTCAGTGATCTGGTACTTGCTATATGGGCCAGGCTGTCCTCCAACTCAGGATTCATCTACTCTGCCTCCCAAGTGGTGGGTAGACTGTGGCCACATCCAGATTGTTTGTTGTTTGTAAAACATGGTTGGTACTGATTGAACTCAGATTGTCATGCTTGCACCATATACAGTGTGTGTGCTTGGTGCTTGGCACCTCAAAGGCCAGAAGAGCTGCAAGCCAGACTACCTCAGAATCTGCAGGTGATTGTAAGATGTGGAGTGGGTGCCACAGTTCATCTGGAAAAATATCCAGGGGTATTAGCTATCTCTCCAGGGAGCCTCCCCACTCACTGAAATAAGTAAGTGGGCTCCTTAGTCTATCCTGAGATCAAGTCAGCTGCTCAGAAGTCACATAGTTTGACAATTTATAAAAGAAAATAAATTTTTTGCCAAGTCTTTTTTGTTTTCTCTCCTTCTTACCTTCCTCTCTTCCGTCTTTTCTGTTTTGTAAGTGGTACTGGGAAGTAAACCCAGGATTAGCACATGTTCCTACCACTGCTTAGGTTGTTTTTGACAAGATGCTACTCTATAACCCAGATTTTGGCCTTAAACAAGAGATTTTCCTGTCTGGACCTCCTGTGATTATGTCTGATGTTGCCAGGAGACTTGTGGCAAGACCCTGTCGTCCCCTGTCTGTCCCCCCACCCCACCCCACAAAAAGACTATTAGCTGTTTGTTAAAGTGACACTTGAAGACAAGATTATTGGTATATATATACATACACATACATACACATATACATACACACACACGTATATATATATATATATACACACACATATACATATACATATACATATATATATATATACACACACACACACACACACACACGGCTTGTTTCAGTAAAATGAATGAGGTACTGCCATTCTGCCCCAGCAGTATTTTGTGCCTGCTTAGCCACTACTCAGCCTTCCATGCCCAGTACCACATTCACCTTGGTGACCCTTCTGGGCCTGTCTGTGACCTTGGCCATTGTTCAGACATATCATTGCAGTGGCTGGAAAATGCTGTGAGCCTTGCAAAGAAAGCAGATGTTACTAGGCTTTATTCTGAGTCTTTCACTAATGTAACCTCCTGGAGCATGGATATAATTGTGACTTTGTCTTTAAAAATGCTGTACCCCTGATCTTTGACACAAGGCCACTTTCCAGAGATACAGGCTAATCATGGTCTGCCCGCTAAGAAAGGACTCAAAACTTATAATTGACTTAGTCAGTATGGTGGTCACATAGGTCATTTTATCAGCACATAAGAGACGGAGGCAGGAAGATTTCAAATTTGAGGATAGCCTGGTGGAACACCACCCCACACCTACCCCCACCCCTATTCACACACACAGATTTCCAGCACACACAAAGTGCTTTGTTCCTCGCTCCTGTCAAAAAGTTTGCAGTCATATCACAAATGATCTTGCTAACATCATTAAGTAGCCTAATATAACATCAGTTAAACTAAAATTAAAATTCAGAGATTATAGTAATTTTAGAGTTTAGTAAAAAGACGGAGTTTTACTCTGTATCTCATTTCAGAAGTTGACTTTTGCAGTGAGTGACAGTATTTCTAATAAGTTAGGACTTATTTTTTGTTTATTTAGTAGATAATGAACTGAGGCTTGATTTTTGGTGATTCCATTCCTGACCACTCCACTATCTTAGTTTTTTGAGACAGACCCCAGATTCTTCTCAAACTTCCTACACAGATAAGAAAAGGGTGACCTTGAACTCATGATCCTTCTGCCTCCACTTCTTAGGTGCAGAGATTACAGGTACACACCACCAAGTGGGATTCTCGCCTATGATGTCTTGTTTTTATATATCCTCTAGTTGATACTGTACAATTAACAGTGTGTGTTTATTTAATGCTTTAATGTCGAGCATTAAGCTGTTTTATCGTTTTGATGACACAGTTGATGCTGTATGGTAAAAGGTAAACCTCGAGCCATTCTTACCTGAAAGCCATTCTTACAATAAAAGTTGAAACTAGAAGGAAACCATTGATAAAACTGACTTCAACATTCCTGGTGGACTTAGTCTAAATAAAATCCAATTTTATATCAAGGCCAAAAAGATTTAAAACCAATAGCTTTCCCTTCTAAGGTTATAAATATGATAATATATTAATATGGACATGTTTTTGTTGGCAAAGCAATGATTAAAATTATCCTTTTTTCCCCACTTTTGGGGGTTGGGGTGGGTTGGAGACAGAAACTCACTATGTAGCTCTGGCTGTTCTGAAACTCATATGTAGGCTAATCAGGCTGGCCTCGGCTCAGAGATCTGCAATTCCATATTCAATATATAATAGAGCATCATGTCTGAAGGAGAGATGATATTTCTTCATTGTGAGTAAAGTGTGACTGCCTATAAATTAAGGGCAGTGATGGCAAACACCTTTAATCCCAGCACTCAGGGGGCAGAAGCAGGTGGATATCCACAGAGAAACACTGACTCAAAAAAAAAAAAATGTATCCTCACAATATTTTATCTTTTTTTGTTTGTTTACACCACCACGCCCGGCTAATATTTTATCTTTAAACTTAATTTTAATTTTAGTACATAACAAAAGCTGTTGGTAATTACTTTAATCATCCTGTTGGATTTCAGTATTAAATGTTCATATAAATATGAAAAACAATAACTGGATTAGATTTATAAACAAGTAGAGGCATGGTTCTAATAGACATTTGTGATGCTTAAACTAAGTTTTCTGTTTAGGAGTTTTTTTGTTTTTGTTTTAGAGATTTATTTCATTTATATGAGTACACTGTAGCTGTCTTCAGACACACCAGAAGAGGGCATCGGATCCCATTACAGATGGTTGTGAGCCACCATGTGGTTCCTGGGAATTGAACTCAGTACCTCTGGAAAAGCAAGCAGCCAGTGCTCTTAACCTCTAAGCCATCTCTCCAGCCCGAGTTTGGATATTTTATTTTTATTTATTTGTTTGTTTGTTTGTTTGTTTTTTGGTTTTTCGAGACGGGGTTTCTCTGTGTAGCCCTGGCTGTCCTGGAACTCACTCTGTAGACCGGGCTGGCCTCGAACTCAGAAATCAACCTGCCTCTGCCTCCCCAGTGCTGGGATTAAAGGTGTGCACCACCACTGCCCGGCGGTTATTTTTACTTATATGTCTGTGAAGGTCGTGGATCACTTGAAACCATAGAGTTAGAAGCATCCGAGAGCCACCTGATGTGGGTGCCAGCATCTGATAAGCCCTGGTCCTCAGGATAGAACAGCAGACCATCTTAGCCACTGTGCCAAACAGCCCTCCAGACCCATTGCTTTTGGCTGTTTGAGGTTGAATCCCATTGTGCATTGTAGGCTCGCTCAGAATCAGCTTTCCAGGTGTTAGGATTATTGGCTTGTGCTACCATGCCAGCTAAAGCAGTTTTAACTTTTTTGTGCTTAAGCTAAAGACAGAATTACTGTAGGGTGGCCGTGACAACATCCCTTTAATTTAGGCACTTGGGAGGCAGAGGCAGCAGGATCTCGGAGTTCCAGGACAACCTTGTCTACAGAGTTCCAGGGTGACTACACAGAAAAACCCTGTCTCAAAAACACAAAAAGCTATCAATGGTGTCTGAGAAACAGCTTTTATGTTTGAGTAAATTTAGGAACTTGAGATTTGAGTTGTATTTGTTACTAAATTTTACAAGTGTGTGTTTATGTGTTGTGGTGTGGGTGTGTTTGACTTGTCTTTGATTTTGGGTTTTGGGGTTTTTTTTGTTTTTGTTTTTTGGGTTTGTTTGTTTGTTTTTTTTTTTTTTTTTTTTTTTGTTTTTGTTTTTGTTTTTTTTGACACAGGATCTAATGGTTCCCTGGCTGGCTTGAAACTTGTTGTGTAGCTAAGGATGACTTTGAAGTCACAATTCTCCTCTTCCACCTGGACTGGTCTGGGTCACAGGTGTATGTTTCTGTGCTTGGTTTTATGCAATGGGATGGAACGTGGGGCTTTGTGCATGCTAGGCAAGCATACTACAAACTGAGCAACATCCACAGCCCTCACATCAGATGCAGTTTAATTGAATAGCACTTAGACAAGGTTTAGGTGATGGGTTGCTTTTGCTGGGTCACAGACCACTTTATTAACCCTGGCCTGCTGTGGTCCCTTGCATTGATTTGATTTGGCCTGCTTGGTCCCTCGCTGCATGTCACTGTCATAATACCTGAAGCCAAAGCTGCCATGTCTCAAGGCTGATCCAGTTCATTCTCCATGCAGTATAGCTAATTTAGTAGAAGGCAGTTTAATTCTTAACTTAATCATCTTTAGTGCTTATTGCTTTATTGTATTGCCTTGTTCTGTTGAAATCTTGTTATACTGTTTCATAATTTAGGATTTATAGCTTTATGCATACTATTTAGTAAAATTAGTCTTTTCTAAAATGTTACTGTGTGAAAGTTGGTACATAACTGTATTCATATTACTTAACGCTAACACAAGGAAAAAAGTCATACATACAGTTCTTTTAGCTGAAAACAGCATTCATGTTTTCTAGTGGAAAAGCTTTACTGTCCTTCAGCAAAAAGGAATAGCTCAGTAATTATAAAAGTAGTGTGAATTGTCAATATTTTTATACAGTGTATTACCTGTCTGCTCCATTCACAAAGCCACTGTAAAAAGTGGGTACTGTTGGCTGACTAGGCCAGTGTCAGCATGAGTGGCCTTCACCCTCATCTGAAGTCTTCCATAGTGGAGCCCTTATTTATGTCAGTTTTGAGAATAAATTTTGACAGGTTGTTGTTACATCTATGTATCAGCAGTGAGATTTTAGATTTTTAAAGGTCTTAAGCTTCTACATCTCCAAGCATTCTTAGTTGACTAGAAAGCACTAGGCCAAGAGTCAGGCCTGCTCTCTTACCCCTGGCCTGGCCTGAGACCAATGAGCTCTTACCTGGGTTTCATTACCTCTAAAATGAGGAAGTTGACTGAGATGACTTCTCATGTTTCTTCTACTCCTAAATTCTATGATTTTTAGGGAGAAAATTCCCTCAACATTCCTGGGATATATATCTAATAGCCCCATATATTGTGAAACCTCCCTATTGACGATAAAGAGGGATGGGGAAGGCTGCAAGTAAGTATATCCTCCTGTTTTCTCTGATCTTTGCAAAGCTTTACCCAGCAGTGAAACTTCGGTCTTCAGTAATAGTGTTTGTGAAATTTGAGAAAATTTAATACAGTTTTTCAAGCTAAAGTGGTAGCAATTTCAAATCTTCTACATCTCTGAACACTTGAAAATCTCAATTATCATTTACTTTGACATTTTGCTCTATAAATTTCCTTTCATTCATCACAAAAATATAAATTTCCTTCCCTTTCTGTTGCTATGATTAAGCAAATGTAATACACACATATGAAAGAATGGGAGTTCACAGTTGCATCCTGCAAATGAATTTTTAAAACTAGTAATCCAGGTTAACCAAAATAGGTGGAATTTTTGTGAAATTTGTTGTTTTGAATGAGTTTTCACTGTGGCATCCCACTTAACTAACCTCCTGAGAAACAACAGTAAAAATAAAACGAAATGAGATTACAGATGTACAATTTACTTATTTCATTTTTGAAACAAAAAAAGATTCTCCAGAGAATTGTTGCCATCTTATATGCTAAAATACATGTTTGAAAAAAATATTCAAGGGGCTGAACTTGCTAAGAGCACATACTACTTTGGCAGAGAATCATTCACATGAGGCAGCTCACACCTGCCTGTTAACTCCAGCCCCACAGGGATCCAACGAGTTAATGCCCTCTTCTGGTCTTTAAGGGCACCTGCACACACAGGCACATACCTCACCACACACAACACACAAATAAGATCAATTTACAGATTTGGATGACTGAGTTTCTCATAATTTTTATTTATTTTTATTTATAAATCTGGACCTAAAGAATACAGCTAGTATTTCAGCATCAACCTTTCCCTAGAGTAATTTCTGAGTTGAATTGCCCAGTATTTCGGTGACATCGGTGCCTTGCTGAGTCAAATTTTGATTATGGGAGAGCTAGCTAGTTTTCCTAGGTTGGTACAGATGTCTGTACTACTGGTCAGATGAACTTTCGCATGAATATTAGCTTTGAAGGATTTGTCTTGAGGTTTTTTTTTTCCTCCTGACTACTGTCTGTTTTCCAGGTTCTCTTTGTAAAGAATCATTTTCTGGTCAAGTTTCTTCATCACTCATGCCACTTACTCCATTCTGGACCCTCCTCCAATCAAATGTACCTGTGCTTCAACCTCCATTACCTCTGGAAATGCCGCCACCTCCACCTCCACCCCCGGAGTCTCCACCTCCACCTCCTCCACCTCCTCCTCCACCCCCACCATTAGAAGATGGTGAGATTCAGGAGGTAGAAATGGAGGACGAGGGAAGTGAGGAGCCTCCTGCCCCCGGAACAGAGGAGGACACTCCTTTGAAACCTTCAACACAGACCACAGCTGTAACCAGCCAGGTAACGATGCCCTTGGCACTCAACGTGGTCATGGGGCTGGACAGTGACTGGCATGCTTTACTTCAAAAGGATTTATTCTGTAGCGCTAACAAGAATGTTTTTGTTTCAGAGTCTAGTTGATTCTACTGCCTCTAGTCCTCCATCCAATAAAGCAGTAAAGAGGAAGGCTCCAGAAATGAGTACTTCGGTAGTTCAGAGATCAGCCACTATTGGTAGTTCTCCAGTTCTCTATAGCCAGTCAGCTATAGCTGCAGGTAAGCATCATGATTAAAGTGGGTTTTTCTCAATATATCATTTGTTTCCAGCATTAGATGCTCTACGTTGAAAAGTTAGAAGGTGTACTTGACACAGCTGGAGTTATCACAGAGAAAAGAGCTTCAGTTGAGGAAATGCCTCCATGAGATCCAACTGTAAGGCATTTTCTCAATTAGTGATCAAGGGGGAAAGGCCCCTTGTGGGTGGGACCATCCCTTGCTGGTCGTCTTGGGTTCTATAAGAGAGCAGGCTGAGCAAGCCAGGGGAAGCAAGCCAGTAACATCCCTCCATGGCCTCTGCATCAGCTCCTGCTTCATGACCTGCTTGAGTTCCTGTCCTGACTTCCTTTGTTGATAAACAACAGTGTAGAACTGTAAGCTGAATAAACCCTTTCCTCCCCAACTTGTTTCTTGGTCATGATTGTACAGGAATAGAAACCCTAAGACAGAAGACTTTTGATTGAAAATATTACTTATAGGGCTGGAGAGATGTTGGCTCAGTGGTTAAAGAACACTGACTGCTCTTCCAGAGGTCCTGAGTTAAATTCTCACCAACCACAAGATGGCTCACAACCGTCTGTAATAGGATCTGATGTTTGTGTCTGAAGAAAGCAACAGTGTACTCACATGCATAAATAAATAAAACTTAAAAAAGAAAATATTTCTAGTTACTAAAAAGCTACCCTTAAACATTTGCATGTTTCCTTATTTTTGAAAGGTTTTTTTTTTTTTTTTTTTTTTTTTTTCTGTTTTGGGTTTTGTTACCATTTTTTGGTTTTGGTCTGGTTTTGGTTTTTGAAACGGGGTTTCTCTGTGTAACAGAGCCTTGGCTGTCCTGGACTGGCCTTGTAGCCAGGCTGTCCTCAAACTCAGAGATCCACCTGCTTCTGCATTTCAGATATCGGAATAAGAAAGGCATGCACACCATGCCCAGTTGCAAAATTTAATGTTTTGCACTTAGCAAATATGTCATATTTTTAAGGGAAAAAGTATATTGCAATCATTTTGTGATTTAACTCCTAGTTTATTTTTCCTTCTCTCATTGCAGGGTATCCTTTTTATAGTTTCTTTTTCTGTTTCCTTTGTTAGGTCACCAAGCTGTTGGGATGGCACACCAGGCTGTTGGGATGGCACACCAAGCAGTATCTGCTAGCCATGCAGCAGCAGCAGGAGTGGGTCATCAGGCCCGAGGGATGAGCCTGCAGTCAAATTACCTCGGCCTAGCAGCAGCACCTGCGCTGATGAGTTATGCTGAATGTTCTGTCCCAATTGGAGTGACTACTCCATCGCTGCAGCCAGCTCAGGCTCGAGGAACTATGGCAGCACCTGCTGTTGTAGAACCACCTCCACCTCCACCTCCTCCCCCTACACCTACACCACCACCGCCACCACCAGCTCCCAAAGTGCCACCGCCCGAGAAGACGAGAAAAGGGAAGAAAGATAAGGTGAGTCTTCTTCAGTTAAAAAAATGTTTAAGGTGATGGTACTCACATAGCAGAAATAATTATTTTTTAAAAGATAAATTGCCAGGCAGTAGTGGCATATGCCTTTAATTCCAGTACTTGGAAGGGAGAAACAGGTGGGTTTCTGTGAGTTTGAGGCCAGCCTCATAGTGAGTTCCAGGACAGCCAGAGCAACATAGTGGAACCCTGTCTTATAAAAAGAAAAAAAAGACTCTCATATATGTGTTTTGCATACATGCATATCTGTGAGTCTGGTATCCCTGGAGCTCAGAGACAGGGTAGTAGATCCCAACACCGAGGTCCTTTGTGGATTCCATCCAAGTCCTCTAGAAGAACAGCCAGTGTTAACTGCCCAGTGTGCCGCCATCTGCCTTCCCCAATTAGTCAAGTAAATAGACTAATGGATAAAAGAATAAATAATTTATCTATTCCCTCCTACTTATGTATATGTCCCTGTGTACACACAGGTACTTGCAGAGGCCAGAGAGAACATGGGAGTCTCTAGGACTTAAGTACCCCTGATGTGAGTGCTTGGAACCAAACTTAGTTCCTTTGCAAAGAACAGGAAGTACTCTTAACCACTGAGCCATCTCCTGGCCCCCTTATGAAACCTTGTACATGCATTAATCCATAATGTGTTTCCAGCATGCTCACACGCACACACTACTTTTTTTTCTTCTCCCACAAACCCCCTTTCTCCTCCAACTTGTCTACATTCTTTTGATTTATCCCCACTCCCCAGAAACACATGGCCTTCTACCTTTATGTCTTTTGTTTTCAAGAAAGGGTTTCTTTGAATAGTCTTGACTGTCCTGGATCGCACTCTGTAAACTGGGTTAGCCTCAAACTCAGAGATCCATCTCCTGCTTCTTGAGTACTAGAATTAAAGGCATGCACTCCATGCCCAGCTTCTATCTTATGACAGTGAGCTTTATAGTTTATAGGAGCATGCGCACGATACCACCAAAAATAATGTCTAACTTTTAACTGTATAAATCCTCAGGAAGGAACTCCCATCAACGCCTGCCCCCTTCATGACAGGCCCAGTCTTGTGTAGGCAGTACAGCTGCTGTGAGTTTAAGAGGGCACCAGCCACGTCATACCACCTGCACACTGCACACAAACCATTCCTAACCTTTTTCCCGCCACTTCCGCCATCATCTTTATTCCTTGGATTCAGGGGAAGATCTTAGTCTCCAGTGTAAAGGATCTATTTCCTTATTCAGTATTGCATTTCACTAATCCACCACTTTGTTTTAGGCAAAGAAAAGTAAAACTAAAATGCCATCCTTGGTAAAGAAATGGCAGAGTATCCAGCGGGAGTTAGATGAAGAAGATAATTCAAGTTCCAGTGAAGAAGACCGGGAATCGACTGCACAGAAGCGGATTGAGGAATGGAAACAGCAGCAGCTGGTGAGGTAAGAGGGCGCTGTCACAGATGTGGGCGGAGGCTTGTGGTATTAGTCTTAAAGTTACAGCCCTTCATGGAGAATGCACACCACACGTTACTTTGACTGAGAAACCTGAAAATTTTCCTGAATGAATGTGAGATCCAATTTTCAGTTTCAATTAGAGTTCAGTCCTCCTTGAATGAAGTAATAATATGCAAATTGTTTTCACAGTGGCCTGGCAGAAAGAAATGCTAATTTTGAAGCCCTTCCTGAGGATTGGCGAGCAAGACTGAAGAGAAGGAAAATGGCTCCCAGCACATAGTTTTCATTTTGTTTTATGTTCAGTCTTAACCAGATTTAAACTGTTGTCAAATGAACTGTAAAATGTTATGAGGAAGAACATATACATTTCCTGGGCAAGGATGCGTGCATACAAAGTTGTCCATTTATGAAGTGTAGTTTTTCTGTTTGCTGAATGAGGAATTGCTTTGACCTGGCTGTCTTTATTCTCACACTGGCAAACTTAGCATGTTAGATAGGAGTCAGACATGTGAGTCATGGGCACGAAATCTCTGTATAGGACTTGCTGGCAAAAGTGAAGGGCTTTCCTGCCCAGTAGAGGCTTGTTTAGTTCTAGTGTGGCACTCTCCCTCCCTTCTCCTCCAAACAAGTGCAATTAAGGCAGCTCTGTATCCTCCCTTGCTTGACCATCAGGATCTCTATCTGACCTCCTCAAAGTCTGCTCGCCTGAAGTGTTGATCTGTGCTGATGGCCACACACACCCTAGAATGCTCGCTTTGCAGCACAGGCAGGAGCAGCAGCAAGCAGCAGGTGTTTAGATCCTTGGTTTTGAGAAATTCCCCCCTAAGTATGTGGCAATAAGTATAAGCCACTTTGTGTATTGTCTTCATTGTCTTACCCACTTCAGAAATACCCCTTCCTTCTATGTGTGGACATGTTCTCCATAAGATTCCAGTATTTAAGACACGTTCACTGTTGTGTACTTTCTGTTGTATCACAATCAGGAAAGGTCACTTTAAACTGAAGGGAAAAGCAAATTGTGTCTTAAAGCTGTTTGTATTTCTCCAGTTTCTGACATTGTAAATTTGTATATATACACCAATAAAGCTCTTTTTATACTTCTCATTGGTTATCCTTTTGCTCTTCTAAGCATGTTACCCTACATAACTAGGACTTAGTGTGTGCCCATTCTTAGTTGTTCCAATCAGACTTAGTGCAGAACATGCACTGACATTTGAACATCGGGAAAGTGATGGCTTGGGGATATAGGAAGACAGGGTTTTAAGAAACATACACAGTTTCCGATAAGATGGTGCCATTTTCTGGAGCTTGTACCCTGTTAATAATATACCTGATATTTGACCTACTTAAGTCCTAGAAACAATGTAATATGGGGGAGAAAGGTGCTTTATAGCTTTTTATTAAGTAATACAAAGCTGATTATGGAAAGTAATAGATATTTAAGATTATAATCACAATAGTTAACCAAAGATAATAGTTTGAATTTTATTCTAGTATATTCCTATGCAGTTCAATTTTTTTTACTTGTATTACAGTGTATTAGATTTTATTTATCATGCGCTGTTGGGATGCCCATTTTGTACATAAAATTGTTTTGTAATTTGCATAGAGTAAATTTCTACAAATAAAGATTATCAAATAGCTGTTAAAGCTTTTGTCTTGATTAGCAGTTTTCCATGCTGGTAGGAATTGCTGGAGAGCAGCAGCAGCCTCCTCAGTGTCCCTATGCATGAGTCGGGTGGGCCAGCTTTTGGGTGGTCTCACTCACTTGCCACCTTTGCTTATAACTAGTTTTGCTAACTAGTGTTTTGGTGTAGAAGATTTTTTTCCCCATTATATCTAGAAGGTAGAGAATAAAGATCTGATAACAGTGCAGAGCAGTTGGGAGGAGGGCGTTCTCTCTAGAGTACTAATCTGGCCTGTCCCAGCTTAATTGAGGGATTGTGGGCCCAGCTTTTATGAGTCAATTACTCTTTAACTTTTTGTTAAAGATTTCTTTACATATATGGATGTTTTGTCTGCATATACATCTATCTACACCAGAAGAGGGATCCCATAGGACTATAGTTGTGAGGCACCAGGTGGATGCTAGGATTTGAATTCAGGAAGTGCAGCCAGTGCTCTTTGCCTCTGAGTCATCTCTTCAGCTCTGAGGTTTGCCCTTAAAATAGCACATCTTTACTTTTAGACAATAGGGTCATTTAGTCGATGGAGACTCACACAAGTCCTTGAACAAGTCTCAAGTAACAGTGGGGCTCAGCTCTGAAAGCTCTTCCAGATGATCCAAATTTGGTTTCCAGCGTCCACAAGACCACATCGGGTCTCCCACTCTAGGGAGACCTCTGACCTCAGTGGGCGGGCACCTGCACTCACAACAAGCACACGGATTAAAACAATGTTTAAAAATCAAGGCTGGGGGGCTGGTGAGATGGCTCAGTGGGTAAGAGCACCCGACTGCTCTTCCGAAGGTCCAGAGTTCAAATCCCAGCAACCACATGGTGGCTCACAACCATCCGTAACGAGATCTGACTCCCTCTTCTGGAGTGTCTGACTTACATATAATAATAAATAAATCTTTAAAAAAAAAAAAACAAGGCTGGCTAGATAGTCTAGAAGGTTTGTGTTTGCCTGGCACTTGAAACTCATGCAAAGGCAGAAGGGAAGAACTGACTCCATAAAGTGTACACATGTTCCCCTGCTCATCCTGCACATGCAAACAAGAGTGAAGGGGAGGCGGCTGGTGAGGTTGTTCAGGGGCTAAAAGCACTTGCTCTTTGAGCAGCACCCACTTAGCAATTCAAACAGCTCACAACTGCAGGTAACTAGCTCCCTAGGGATCTGAAACCTAGCCTCCAGGTGAACACACACACACACACACACACACACATTTTTTTAAAAAGGAATAATTACTATTTTAAACCAAATCAAGACAAGGCAGGGATGGGGGAAGGACATTTTACGTTTGTCAAAGGGAGAAGAAATGAAGTAAACTAGAATGAACCTGATTCCTTCTCTCTAGGACTGACCTCGTGTTCTCCTAGTGTATCTGCTCTTTTTAAATAACTCTTGGCTGCTTGCTACATACAGTTCTAACCCTCACCAGCCCCCAAAGGAATAGAAGCTTCAGGCCCTTGAACAAAGTAAATTACCTTTACAACTACCGAAAGTAGAAATATGAAGGCCCTCGGCACTGTTCTACTCATCAGTCCCCAGACTGTGTCTGTAAAGTTTGAGATGAAATTTGAATCAGTAAACCGTTGGAATGTGAAACGCAAGTTGCCTGACATCCCAAGGCTCGCAGCTTACAGATGAGGGCGGGGTCCTGCCCTCCTTCCGCTTCTGGCTCCCGGTTGCTAGGCTCCCAGGGTCCTCGCAGAAAACTCCAGCAGGTGAGCTGAGGGACTGGGCCTGCGAAGGAGCGCCCTAGCTGGCAGGGGACAAGCAGGGGATCCCAGGCAGGAAGGGAGTGAGAGGACAGGAAGTGCAGGGGGGCGAGGAGAGTGCCGGGGGGGGGGGGCGGAATGGGGAGAGGGGGGCAGAGGGCGAGGAGGGCAGGGGGCAAGGAGCTTTGGGACGGACAGGACTCCAGGCTGGCCTCTGCAGAAAGAGTGAGAGTGGAGAGATGGAGAAGCTCCTGCAGCGTCCACCCGGCCTGGGGACCAGCTGCGGGGAAGGGGTAGCCAGGCAGCGCGGTGTCACCCCGCGGGCTCCGGTGGAAACTTCTGCTCTGTCCTTCCTTGGGCTTGCCTCTGGGCAGTCCACACTCCGAGGCAGGGCGCTCAGAACTGAACGTTTCCAGGGCTCTCGCTTCCGACCCCTGACCTTTCCTTTTCAACTGCTCTGAGGCGACTCTGCGCGTGCCCCCAACCCGGTTCCTTTCCCTTTTCTGCGGCGTCCTGGTGTTGGGCATCTGTTCTCAGCGTAAACTAAGCATGGGGCCAATGAGGCTCCTGGTGAATCTAGTGGACCAGGCGTGGGGACACGCAGAGCGCCCCAGCTCCTCAGGTGTGTGCTGGCAACCACCATCCTCTCCTTTCGTAAGACGCCGGCTTGGCAAGAGTTTAACCCCCGAGTGGTTGTGGGTGTGAAAGGGCAGGGTCTGCAGATTTGGTGTTATTTGTTGGCGGTGGTGGTTGGTTAGGTTTCTTTTCACTTTTCCTACGGGGATTTGTAACTTCTGTGTAATCAGCTGTTTGGAAATCAGGCAGATATTGCAGCTGGGTACGGTGCTACTAACTCGCCTACATCATACTATGCGGCAGTAACATGTTCCCGGCGTTGGAAACAGAACTAAAGCCGGAGGTTGGTACACTCTTTTTCCGATAACTTCGCAGAAACCCAATCCAAGGTCAGAAGGTTCACTGTGGTGGCATGCTGGTCCAGCTGGAGGTATATTTGGGGCGGCGGAAGGATGGGCTTTTTAGCCCCGGTTGGCATGGAACTCACTCTGTTGCCCGGACTACCCTTGAACTTGAGTTCTCCTCCTACCTCTGCTTCCCTGGTGCTGGGAGTACTAGTGTTTGCCACCAGACCTGTTGGAGATTATGATTCCCAAAATAGAATAATTCACTATTTGCCTGGCGTTTGCTTGTTTTGTTCCCGTATCCTATGCAGCGTGTTTGGTGCTTTTGGTTAAGAAGTCAGTGTCATCTGAATGAATGTCCTGCTTGAGATGGCTTTTCTTTCACAGACTCTTCCTGATCCCTATGAGGACTTTATTCACCATCACCTCCAGTATTATGGATATTTCAAAGGTAACACTTCCTTCTCTCCAGCATCCACGGGTTGAACTGTTGTATTTACTGAAAGAACTGTTTGGATGAGACTGGGACGCTGTTTCTAGATGATTAGTTAAAAAGTGCTTCCTACTCCCAATTGAACGGAACCACCTCTGTCAAGGTGCACTTACTATATGCAAAAGCACAAATGTCTCTTCTAGGCTCTTTAGTTTATTGGCCTGTTTTTCTACTGATGCACTAGTAAATTAGCAGCTCTGAATTGCTCCACGACACTAAAGAAGATTCCTTTTTACCACTATGTAGTCCGACTGCTAAGGAACTCACTCTCCTGTCTTAGCCTCTTGCACCGTTCCGTGCAGCTGTGATAGTCTTCATCTCTGGACACTTGTTTCCTATCACCTTGTTCTTCAAAAGCGTCTCACCTTTTCCTGAGTCTTTGTTTCTCTCTCTTCTTTTTTCTCTTTTGATTCTGGACATAGAACTTCTGTTCAATTCAGTGCAAGCACTCTGCTAAGCTGCGTTTGAGTCCCCTGTATGTACATTTTAAAATTAGTTTGTGACATTAAAAAATTTTAGGAACTGAGGTTGTAGCTCAGTGGTAGGACACTTGTCTAACATTACCCAAGAGCTACATTCAATCCCCAGAACCTTGAAATCTTTTATTTTTATTTATTTATTTATTTATTTATTTAGGTTTTTTCGAGACATGGTTTCCAGCCTGGTCTACAAAGTGAGTTCCAGGACAGCCAGGACTACACAGAGAGATCCTGTCTCAGGGTCTCAAGGGAAACACACACACACACACACACACACACACACAGAGAGAGAGAGAGAGAGAGAGAGAGAGAGAGAGAGAGAGAGAGAATATATATATATATATGGCTCTGTTGATGGAGTGCCTCCCTAGCATAGTTGAGATCCCTTTTTTTTTTTTTTTTTTTTTTTGGGTTTTCGAGACAGGGTTTCTCTGTATAGCTCTGGCTGTCCTGGAACTCACTTTGTAGACCAGGCTGGCCTCGAACTCAGAAATCCGCCTGCCTCTGCCTCCCAAGTGCTGGGATTAAAGGCGTGTGCCACCACGCCCGGCTGAGATCCCTGTTTTGAGCACCAGCATCTTATAACTGGAGGCATGATAGCACCAGCACTTGGGAAACAGATTCAGGAGGATGGAAGTTCATGGTTATCCTCAATTACACAGTGAACACTGGAATTTGGATCCCCAGAAACCGTCGTAAATGCTGGGTGGGCTGGCGACCCGCCCGTAATCCCAGCACTGGAAGGCATAGACAGAGCAAGTTGTTGAGCAGGACTAGACACGTCATCAAGTTCTGCATTTAATTGTGAACGGCTACCTCAGTGGACAAGGTAGAACAATTGAGTGAGTCCCAATGCCAACCCCATGCCTCCACTTGCATGTGCACACATGTGCATGCATAGCTACACACTTGCAAGACACGTGCAAGTTGAGGACCTCCTGGGCTACACAGCAAAATCAAGCTATCTAGACTTCTACAATGTTTAAAATACCGTCTCAGCAAACAAACCACAAAATTTATTGCACTTGGATTAAATGTATAGATTAAGTGAAATTTTCCAAGAAATGATAAATTTTTGCCAGGCATGGTGGTCTGTGCCTTTAATCTCAGCATGGTCTACACAGTGAGTTCTGGGACAACCAAATCTGTCCTGACTTTGTAGAGATCTGCATCCCAAGATAAATTTTCAGTAGTGGGGGATCTAAGATCTGGATGTGTTTCTTCTTTTGCTTAAGTATTTAATGTCTTTTCAAATGGTATTTATTTATTATAAGTACACTGTAGCTATCTTCACACACACCAGAAGGGGGCACCTGATCTCATTACAGATCGTTGTGAGCCACCATGTGGTTGCTGGGATTTGAACTCGTGACCTCTGGAAGAGCAGTCAGTGCTCTTAACCGCTGAGCCATCTCTCCAGCCCTATTTAATGTCTTTTAATAAAACTTTTTGGTTTTTTAATTTTTAAGATTTTTTTTTATGTATATGGGTGTGTTTTTGATGTTTTTGTTTGGTTTTGGTTTGTTTTTTTGAGACAGGGTTTCTCTATGTGGCTAGCCCTGGGTGTCCTGGAGCTCACTTTATAGACAAGGCTGACCTAGAACTCAAAAATCTATCTGCGTCTGCCTCCCAAGTGCTGGGATTAAAGGCTTGGCTACCACCATCTGGTGGTTTATGTCTCTTATAACCTCAAGCTCATCCGCATTGATACACTTCTTCCAACATGACCTTCCCAAGAAGTATCATAACATATTCTAACACATAAGCCTATGGAAACCATTCTCATTCAAACTGCCATACAAGTTAAATGCCCTTAAAAATGATTTACTTTTATTTGGGGGGTGGAGCACACGCACGGGTTTTATTAGGATTTCTATTGCTGCAATGAAACTCCATGACCTAAGAGCAATTTGGTTGGTCCTAGGTTTATAAGAAAGTAGGGCAGCACTCCTCCACAGTCTCTGCATCAGCTCCTGCCTCCAAGTTCCTGTCCTGATTTTCTTTGATGATGAACCATGATAAGAAAGTGTAAGCCAGCCAGGCGTGGTTGCGCACACCTTTAGTCCCAGCACTTGGCAGGCAGAGGCAAGTGGATTTCTGAGTTCGAGGCCAGCCTGGTCTACAGAGTAAGTTCCAGGACAGCCAGGGCTACACAGGGAAACCCTGTCTCGAAAAAACAAAACAAAAACAAACAAACAAAAAAAAGTATAAGCCAAAAAAAATGTCATCATCAATTTTTTTTTAAAGATTTATTTATTATTATATGTAAGTACACTGTAGCTGTCTTCAGACACTCCAGAAGAGGGAGTCAGATCTCGTTACAGATGGTTGTAAGCCACCATGTGTGGTTGCTGGGATTTGAACTCTGGACCTTCGGAAGAGCAGTCGGGTGCTCTTACCCACTGAACCATCTCACCAGCCCAGTTATCATCAATTTTAAAAAGTGCCCTACAGGCTTACCTAGAGACGGATCTAACAGAGGCATTTTCTTAATTAGGTTCCCTCCTCTCTCTAGCTTGTGTCAAGTTTACATAAAACAAGCCGGTTTGGTGTGTTTCCCTATGTTGTGTAGAAAGCCAGGATATGTTTTATAGAGCCCCAGGTATGGTGAGGTGGGAGAGGTGCCATGATGAAGCATCCCTTCCCCCTAAGGTACCAGCCATATGACCAGTGCAGTATAGAGACATGGGAAGGGGCGTTGAGAAGGGAGCAGAGACAAAGACGGAGAGAGGGGGTAGATGAGGAGGGGAGAGAGGGAGAAAGGGTCAGGGAGAAAGAAGGGACAGAGAGAGCAAGAGAGAGAGAGAAGGGGCCAAACAGCCCCCTTTATAGTAAGCCAGGCCTACCTGGCAATAGCCAGGTAACTTTTGGATGGAGCTTAGAAGGAATGCCAACACCTTGCATGTTTCTATGTGTGCTATGTACATGCCTGGTGCCTTTAGAGGCCAGAAAAGTGTATCATATCTCCCTGGAATTTGAGTGACAGGTGGCTGTTAAGCCACCATGTGGGTGCTGGGAACTGAGTGTGGGTCCTGGGAAAGAGCAGTGAGTTCTCCATCATCCTCAGCTGCAGTGTGTGTAGATGTGTGTGTGCACAAACCATTATTTACATGCGGTGGGCAGAGAGCAACTTCAGGAGTTGGTTCTCTCCTTCCACTGTGTTGGCCCCGAGGGTCCAGCTAGGGGCTTGTTTGTATGTTGTGTTGGGTTTGGTTTGGTTCAGCCCTGGGTTATTTGATTTATTTTTGTTTTTCAAGACAGAATTTCTCTGTGTAGTCTTGGCTATCCTGGAACTCATTTTATAGACCAGGCTGGCCTCAAACTCAGAGATCTGCCTGTCTCTACCTCCCAAGTGCTGGGACTGATGGTATAAGCCACAACACCTAGCATTTTTTTTTTCCATTTGTGTTTTGTTTTGTTTTGCTTTAATCCTTTGAGACAGGGTCATTTGTAACCCAGGTTAATCTTCACCACAATATATAGCTTTACTTTGATTGTTCACTTTTGCAGTTCTAGGGTACATGCCTAGGCCTTGCTCATATTATCTACATATATTATTTGAGCTAGACCTACAAATCTTAGTGTTTGAAGGCAAAGTCTTGCTGTGTAGTCTAACTGGTTTCAGCCTCACAGTCTGCTGCCTTCGTCTAACCACAATGACCAGCTGAATATTAACTGTAATTCTGGCAACCTCGCTTCATGTTCTTATTAACCATTTCTACTTTAGTGCTAATTTGTTGAAGAGAGAACTTCAGCTTGATGGACCCAATAAGTGTCCTTAGGACAGAAAGGCTTTGGATGCAAGGTGTGGTGGCACACACCTTTAATCCCAGCATTTGGGTCTCTCTGAGCTTGAGGGCCTGGTCTACATAGTGAGTTCCAGGAGAGTCAAAGTTACATAGTGAGACCTGTATCTTAAATTTAAAACAACTTTTGCCACAGCACTTTGCTCTCGCTCTGGTCCCTGCCCTCACTTGGTTCGCTTTCCTTCCTCTTAGAGACACTAAATTTCTGCCTTCTAAGCCATTTATCCCGTTACACAGTGGTCTTAACCTTTATTCTCTTTCTTCTTTGCTCAAATGGGAATAATTATTCTCCCTCTGCATACATTGGAATGTTGAGAGATCTTTAAAAAAAAATGGGACCTGTTATAATAAAAAACCTGTTATGGACAATGGTAATACAAGTAATGGTTTGAGTGGTCAGGATTTTAATATTGACCTCAGCACCGGAGACCCTGAACCAACCAACCAACAAGCAACCTGAACTAAACCACTTATTCTTAGCTCAGAAAAGCAGCCTGCCAAACTCAGGCACTCATCAGCGCGTTTGGAGGAACAGCCCTCGGTACATGTTGAATGGCTCTTTTGGAGAAAGAGATGATTTCATCTCGGACAGTTTGGAAAAAGAGATGCTTCTGTGTGAGTAACAGCCAGTAGCCCTGCCCCAGCCGCCTACCCCCACCCGGAACCTCAGTGCCTTGAAAACTCCATAGAGATCAGCACTGCCTGTCTCCCAAAAACTTCCCCCACTCCGCCCCAACAGTATTTTATTTTTATTATTTTTAAATTGTGTGTGTGTGTGTGTGTGTGTGTATGTGTGTGTGTGTATGTATGTGTGTGTCTGTGTGTGTCTGTATGTGTGTGTATGTGTGTGTGTGTCTGTGTCTGTGTGTGTGTGTGCACGCGCGCGTGTGTGTGTGTGTGTATGTGTGTGTGTGTGTGTGTGTGTGTGTATGTATGTGTGTGTGTGTGTCTGTGTGTGTGTGTGTCTGTGTGTGTGTGTGTGTTGTGTGGTCATATGCACACGAGTGCCCTGAAGACCAGGCTTGGGATCCCCTAGAGCTAGAGCTATGGGAGACTGAGCTTCCCGTCTGACTGGTGCTGGAATCTGAACCTCAGACCACTACAAGATCAGCAAGCAGTCTTAATCCCCGAGCCATCCCTCCAGCCTCCGGCTTTCTTTTAAATTCACTTTGCCATCTTTTAGAATGGTTATTGTCTCAGCCAGTAATTACTGGGTAAAGACCTATATCAAAATTCAGGGGCCTGGTGTGGGGATGAAAAGGACAAAGAGATGGGAGACAGTGGACAAAACAAATAAGCAAATGGTGCTCCCTTCTTTCTTCCTAGGGCCTACCTGTTTATCTTCAACTGGGCATGCTCACATAGACGCTGTAAACAGAGGTACCAATCTTCAGATGAGTATAGCAGGACTCTGAAGTTCAGTTTGTTGATTGCTGCACAATAAGTTTTGTTTTCAATGTGTGCGTTTGCATGGTGTATGCTCATACATGTTTTCAGGTGTGTATGCACACACTTAAAGGCCCGATGTCAATTGGTGTATGTCTTTGGTGGTTGTATGAAATGCCTCTCAATCTTTTTTTTTTTTTTTTAAAGATTTATTTATTTATTTCATGTATCTGAGTGCACTGTAGCTGTCTTCAGACACACCAGAAGAGGGCATCAGACCTCATTACAGATAAATGGTTGTGAGCCACCATGTGGTTGCTGGGAATTGAACTCAGGACCTCTGGAAGAGCAGTCAGTGCTCTTAACCGCTGAGCCCTCAATCTTATTTTTTGAGACAAGGTCTTTCTTCCTGAACCTGGAGTTCACTGAGCTTCAGGGGTTTCCTATTTCTGACCCACCCCTGGGGCTACAAACCTGCACCCTTATGTGTGTTTCCATGTGTCTGGCCTCTGAATTCACACCCTCACCCTTCCACAGCAAACAGTTTGCCAACTGAGCCATCTCCCCAGCACTTGAGAATTTTTTTATCATCTTATTTTCTTTCCTTTCTTCTTCTCTCTGTGTATCTTTTTGTCTGTCTATCTGCCATGTATATGTAACTAAAAGTTGCATTTACACAAGGTAGGTGTGTGTGTGTGTGTGTGTGTGTGTGTGTGTGTGTGTGTGTGTGTAGAGGCTGGAGAACAACACTGAGTGCCATTCTCAAAAATGATGCCCACAAGCGTATGTCACTGTGCCAGCATTTCCACCGTGTTCTGGGGGTTGAATTTAGGTCTGTGTGCTTCTTTCACTACAGTCACTGAAGGTTTTTTTGTGCTTTCCCTGACAATGTTGATAGGAGAATTGAAAGTCCTCACTGTTGCAAGATCTTGGACCTATTAATTTGAATTTTAAAATTTATATGTAGCTGGATGGTAATGGCACATGCCTTTATTTCCATCACTCTATGTGAGTTCAAGGCCAGCCTGGTCTCCAGAGTGAGTTTCAGGACAGTCAAAGCTATACAGAGAAACCCTGTTTTGAAAAAAACAAAAAAACAAAACAACAACAACAACAAACACCCAAGCCGGGCGTGGTGGCACACGCCTTTAATCCCAGCACTCGGGAGGCAGAGGCAGGTGGATTTCTGAGTTCGAGGCCAGCCTGGTCTACAAAATGAGTTCCAGGACAGCCAGGGCTATAGAGAAACCCTCTCTTGAAAAACCAAAAAAAAAAAAAACCCAAAATGAAACAAAACAAAAAAAAAATCTAGATTATGTAGAATTTTGACGTAATAGTTTATACTTTTTATTTGTTATCTTAAACAATCTATTTTTTTAACCTTTTTTATTGGTGTTCTTACCTAGCCTGGAAATCTCTGTGTAGACCATGTTGACCTTGAACTCAGAGAAGTCTGCCTGTCTCTGCCTCCTAAGAGCTGGTATTAAACCTGTACACTCCTACACCCAGGTTGCTAATGTCTTACTTAGCCCAGTGTTGAAAACGATGATTATAGAAGGAACAGCAAGTCCCTCGAGGTGGAAGAGAAGGCTGCTCATGTATCCGCTCTTTCTCCCTGCAGACTCACTTCTGCTGAGCTCGCCGCTCCTGAGGACCAGGCAGCTGATTTTTGATGAGCTAGATGAAGCAAGCCCACGGCTTCGAGAACCCCGAGAACTCTTCTCATGTTTCTCTAGCAGAGGGCCGCTGCAGGCTCCAAGATGGCCAATCGAATGTGAGGTCATCAAGGAAAACATTCATCACATTGGTAATAGGGCGTGTGTGTGTGAGTGTGTGTGTGTGTGTCTGTGTGTGTGTGTGTCTGTGTGTGTGTGTGTGTGTCTGTGTGTCTGTGTGTGTGTGTGTGTCTGTATGTGTGTGTCTGTGTGTGTGAGTGTGTGTGTGTGTGTGTCTGTGTGTGTGTGTCTGTGTGTGTGTGTGTCTGTGTGTGTGTGTCTGTGTGTGTGTCTGTGTGTGTGTGTGTCTGTGTGTCTGTGTGTCTGTGTGTCTGTGTGTGTGTGTGTGTGTGTGTGTGCTCGTGTGTGCGTGTGTGTGTGCATGTGTGTGTCTGTGTGTCTGTGTGTGTGTGTGTTCCGGCTGTTTTATCTTACTTTATTACAAGGCTGCAGGGTTTAAGTCATGTGTGTGTACACAAGTACGTGTGCACGTGTGCTGTGTGCATGTGGAAGACATGCCTCAGACATCATTTCTGACTTTTAAGACAGTGTCTCTCAGTGGGACCTACAGGTCCCAAATTAGGCAAGTGTGGCTGTTTAGAGATCCATCTCTGTTCACCTCCCAGGGCTGTATTTCCCAGCTGTTTAGACACACACACACACATAAATTAAAATATAAAAAATTAAATAGCCTACATCTGAACACAGGGAATCAGACTCAAGTCCTCGTGTTTGCACAGTAAACATTTTGCCAGTGGGGCCAACTCTCTAGCCCATAGAATTTAGTCTTTCACGCTGACATAGAAGACAAGACAGGGTCTGCATCTGTTAACCACTAACGCATAAACTATGCTTCTGAATTTAGGAATGGGAAGATGGCTTCTTAGATGCCAAATGTATAAATACTTATGTCTTTTTTCCAGGCCTTTGTTCACTAGTGTTCTGTCACTGAGCGCTAGTTTCGGCCTGCGGAGTTGTGATATAATTGGTCCTATCTATGAGCTCTTGGGATACAATCTTCTTTTGTTTGTTTTTCTTTTTGTTTTTCAAGACAGAGTTTCTCTGAACTCAGGCCTTTGCTCACTAGCCAGAGCTACAGAGTGAGACTGTCAGAGAAAAAAAATTATGCAGACGATTGTATACCAGTCAGGCCTTTAATCCCAGCACCCAGGAGGCAGGTAGTCAGGTCTTTGTGAGTTCAAGGACAACCTGGTCTACATAGTGAGTTCCAGGACATCCAGAGCTATTTAGAGAGTCACTGCCTCAAAAAGCAAATGAGCTAAAAAGACAAATGTGCTGACTCTTAAATTGATTGCTGATAAAAAGCCCTTATTTTCTCTGAAACATAGGATGTACTTTCCTGGAGTAATAGAAACTGTTTCTGGGGCTGAAAAGATGGCTTAGTTGCTAAGACCTTGTCTTAGTTAGGGTTACCATTGCTGTGATGAAACATCGTGACCAAAAGCAACTTGGGGAGGAAAGGATTTATTTGGCTTACACTTCCATGTCACTGTTCATCACCAAAGGAAGTCAGAACAGGAACTCAAAACACAACAGGAACCTGGAGGTAGGAGCTGATGTAGAGGCCATGAAGGGGTGCTGCTCACTGCCTTGCTCCTCATGGCTTGCTCAGCTTGCTTTCTTATAGAACCCAAGACCACAGCCCAGGGATGGCCCCACCCATAATGGAATGGACTGTGACTTTCCCTATCAATCACCAATTAGGAAAATACCCTACGGGCTCTCTCACAGCTCACTCTTTTAGAGGCATTTTCTCAATCAAGGTTCCTTCTTAAATGATTTTAGTTTGGGTCAAGTTGACATAAAACTATCCAACATAAAGCTCTTGCTTCTCTTCCAGAGGATCCAAGTTCAGGCCCAAGCACCCACATCAGATGGGTAACAGTTACCTATAACCCCAGCTCTGGGGATCTTCTGCCCTCCACAGCACCTGCCCACACTCACACACACACACACACACACACACACACACACACACACACACACACACACACACACTTTTAAACAGATTCATGATTTTACTGTAGCTGTATTCAGTGCTGGGGTCAAAGCCAGGACGGGGTGCATGCTAGATGCATGCTGGCCTTTGACCTGCTGCCTGCCCAGTGTCTGCCCAGAGTTGTCATGGGTAGAAGCATGACACTGAGTTCATAAGCAGGCTGGAAGCCAGGAATGAGATTGAAGACTAGGCTAGATTGAACAACATTGATGATTTGAGTAATTATAACTTTATGTTAATTTTTATTGTGCTCTGAAAATCATTTCTTACTTTGTACTTTTGAAAATATCTTCTTTCAGAGTGGGTTCCACATCAACCAGAATATTTCTACCAACCTACAGGAAGCGAGAAGGTGCCAGAGATTGTGGGAGAGGAGCAAGGTACAGTTGTGTACCAGCTAGATTCAGGTACCGTCATTGCGCTGAACAGTGAGTGACTAGCCATGATAAAGTTACAGTAAACTTAGTGTGCACAATAAAAGTGATTTTAATTTTTAAAAATGGATTCCTGTGTCTATATATATGTTGATGGGCAGACCTGCCACAGTGCAAGTTTGTAGGTCAGAGGACAGCTCAAGTCAGTTCTCTCACTTTTCTGTGGATTCCAAGGAGACAATAGAAAGTCCTCAGGCTTGTGCAGCAGGCTCCTTTACCCACTGAACCATCTTGCCAGCCCCAAGTGACTTTACATCTTTTTCTCTTTTTTTTTTAAGATTTATTTTATTTATTATATGTAAGTACACTGTAGCTGTCTTCAGACACACCAGAAGAGGGCATCAGATCTCGTTAATGGGTGGCTGTGAGCCACCATGTGGTTGCTGGGATTTGAACTCAGGACCTCTGGAAGAGCACTGAGTGCTTTTAACCACTGAGCCATCTCTCCAGCCCCCACCCCCCACTTTCCCCCATCTTTTCCTTTTTTACTACAGTGATTTGTGTGTGGATAAGGAGGGCATATTGGACAGGAAAAGATTCCCCACAACATAAACAGAGAGAGGTCAGAGGACTAGTTCTGAGATCACGTCAATAGCTTCTAATTACTTTTAAATATCATTCTATGTGTGTAGATGTTTTTCCTGCCTTGATGTCTGTGTACCACGTGCATGCAGTGGCCATAGAGGTCACAAGAGGGCACAGGAGATCCCCTGAAACTGGAGATACAGATGGTTGTAATAGTTGTAAGGTTCCATGTGAGTGCTAAGAGTTGAATCCAGGTCCTCTGGAGGAGCAGCCAGTGCTCTTAACTGCTGAGCCACCTTTCTAGTTTTCCAATAGTTCTCTCTCTCTCTCTCTCTCTTCTCTCTCTCTCTCTCTCTCTCTCTCTCTCTCTCTCTCTCTCTCTCTCTCTCTGTTTTTGTTTTTTGGGTTTTTTTTCAAAGATTTATTTATTGTTATATGTAAGTACACTGTAACTGTCTTCAGACACTCCAGAAGAGGGCGTCAGATCTCATTATGGATGGTTGTGAGCCACCATGTGGTTGCTGGGATTTGAACTCAGGACCTTCAGAAGAGCAGTCAGTGCTCTTAACCGCTGAGCCATCTCTCCAGCCCCTGTTTTTGTTTTTTTGAGACAGGGTTTCACTATTTAACAACCCCTGGCTGTTCTGGAACTCACTTTCTAGATTAGGCTGACCTCATATTCAGTTTGTCTCTGCCTTTCTCTGCCTCCTACATGCTGGAATTTAAAGGTGTGTACCAACACTCAATATATATGTATTATTTTTGAGACAGGGATTCTGTGTTTAGCCTTGGCTATTCTGGAACTCCCTCTGTAAATAAGGCTAACATCAAACTCAAGGAGATCAACCTGCCTCTACCATGCAAATGCTGGGATTATAGATGCACACCCGCATGCCCAGACAAATGTGTTACAGAAGTTAGGTCATTTTAAGTGTTACTTTGATGTGTCAAAGAAAACAATGAAGGCCAGGTGTGGTGGCGCACGCCTTTAATCCCAGCACTTGGGAGGCAGAGGCAGGCGGATTTCTGAGGCCAACCTGGTCTACAAAGTGAGTTCCAGGACAGCCAGGGCTATACAGAGAAACCCTGTCTCGAAAAAAACAACAACAACAAAAAAGAAAACAATGAAAAGTCTATATTAATGGCATGGCTTTGCTGAGTAGTCCTTTGCTGTTCCATGAAAAAACAGAACTCTTAGGCCCCTACCCCCACCCCATTTAGTTACCGTGGACTTACGTGGCCTTGGTTTTACCTCTGCTCCAGCCTCCTCTGGGCTTCGTTTCTTCTCGTGGTGCCTTCATTTTTATATACATGTTATGGTTCATTCGCCAGCTGTGTGTGATCTCAACTCTACAGTCACAAGACTGCATATGGAAGCAAAAGTCATAACAGGGACCAGTTATGAAAATCAGTACCGTGAGGCTGGGAGTGGTCTGTAACCTCTGAATCCCAGCACTTGGGAGGCAGCGGCAAGCAGATCTCTGTGAGTTCAAACCCAGCCTGGTTTACAAAGAGAGTTCCAGGCCAGCCAAGACTACATGCATACATGCAGGCATACATACATACATACATACATACATACATACATACATATGATTAAGTGTGTACATATCCTTGAGGCTAGAGAGAGAGCTCAGAAGTCAAGAGCACTTGCTGCTTCTCCAGAAGACTTGAGTTTGGTTGTCAGCACCCACACTGGGTGGCTCGCAACCTCCTGTAACTCCAGCTCCAGGGAATCTGGTGCCCTTTTCTGGTCTCCCACTTGCACATGTGTGACCTGCACATACAAATGAATAAAAAAATACCTTAAAAAAATCAGATTCCTTATAAACACTGCTATTTGTTTAATGTTGTTCATGGGGTCAACACATGGTAGCAATAACAATTGGTAGCAATTGGTGAGTGAATTTTAATGTCTGAAATATATAATACATATAATAATATTAAAATCTATTAATATAATAAATATAAAAGTATAGTAAGATTGATTACCATTGTGATCTTCATAAGAAATTCACGATCTTATAAAGTATCTGATGAATATTAAAATTGCTTAAATCACAAAGTCATTGACAAATAAGTAGAATAAATTTTCCTCAAGTTAACAAAAATCCCAGAGAAAGATGATAAAGTCGGGTCCTTAGAACACACCACTGTGGGACAAAAAGAAATCTTTGAAACTATGAAGATCTACACCACCTTTTCCCCAGCAACTGCAGACCTTGAGGGCTGTGCCAAAATATTACATGCAATATACTTTATTTTCCATTATAGTTTTAAAAAAAAGATAGGTCCTACTTTGTAGAATAGGATTGCAGATGTTTTGAGAGCATCCTTAGCAGCCAAATCATCACTGTTTGTGATTTCATCCAGTGTCGAACGTTTAGGATGTCTGGGTTAGTTTGGTTTTAGCGTTTGATTTTATGGCTTTGCTGTGTGGCCGGGGACCCACAGCAGGCAGTCCTCCCACTTCAGCCTTCTCCAGAGTCCTAGGAAGCTGGGCTAGGGAATCAGTTTTAATCATCCTTTAAAATCAGGATTTAGATGGGAATGAGAAGTCTCTGCTGTGCCAAGAATCTGATGCAAAAGGAAGTACTCTAAACTACTTACAGACTTCAGAGTGGTGCACTGTTGAAAAGTAAGGGCCTCTGCTTGGAGAGATGTTGGTAGAACACTGGCCTGGTAGGGTGGGCCTGGACTCAACACCATTACTATATGCAAAAAACAAAAAACAAAAAACCCCAAAAAACCCAACCATCTAATGGCTATAAGGCCAAGGGTCCCAGTAAGGACAATAAATAATCTGTTGAGTATTTATAGGGTTGATGGGGCTCGGTAAAGACTTGCTGAGTGAATGCATTCTGAGTGGAGCATTAGCCTCATGGTATCTTTCTCCTCTGTAGTGCCTGCAGAAGGCACCTATTTCACTAGTTCCAGAATAGGAGGCAAACGAGGGACCATCAAGGAACTTGCTGTCACACTGCAAGGGCCGGACGACAATACTCTATTGTTTGAGTCAAGGTTTGAGAGCGGGAATCTGCAGAAAGCCGTCAGAGTGTGAGTAACAAGGGGTGCTGGCTGAGGGGCTGGGGGGTCTCGAGGAACGACTCCAGGAATCAGAAATGTCTGCAAAAGATGGGTGGTAGAGAACTTATTAAGGGCTGGCAAAGAATTGAATAATTATGACTAATTTTCCCTCAGAAAAAAACATTAAGTCATTTCTTCTGCTTATAAAAGGAAAAAAGAGATCACTTAAAAGTTGGATCCGTGGGCCAGCAAGATGATTCAGTGTGTAAAGTCACTTGCCTGTCATGTCTACAGCCTGACTTCAATCCCTAGACCCTACATGAACGTGGAAGTGGAGAGTCGGCTCCACAAAGTTGGCCTGTGTCCTCCATATACATGCCACAGCACACACACACACGCACACACACACACACACACACGTCCTTGTATACATAACACTAAAAAGATACATAAAACTTTAATATTGTTATTAGTAAATATATATACAACATAAAAAGTCCTATATGTAAGGACTATTAGCAGTTTAGCACATATATATGTATATATATATGTGTGTGTGTGTGTCTATATATATGTATGTGTGTATATAAATGTGTGTGTGTATATATGTGTATATATATATACATATATATATATATATATATGTATGTATATATGTATATATATATGCCTCCTTATTTTTATTTGTGAAATCTTGGCACAGTGGCTTGTGCTTTTTGTGGTTCCACCTACTCAGGTGTCTGAGGGTGTCTTATGCCTAAGAGTTCAGTACCAACCTGGGTAACGGCATAAGACCTTGTCTCTAACTAAGTGAAGCATGCATATAATTTTGTTTTATGTGTATCCTATACCTCATTCACCCTGTCTTTCAGGGGCAATTACAATACTTTTTGTTTAATTATCTTAAAGACTGAACACCCTTATGAATTATGTTTTTAAATATTTGTGGTCTTAAAGTTCAGAGCTGAGATGGAAGAAAGGACCATCCAGAGACTGCCCCACCCGGGGATCCATCTGATATACAACCACCAAACCTAGACACTATTGCATATGCCAGCAAGGTTTTGCTGACAGGACCCTGATATAGCTATCTGTTGTGAGGCTATGCCAGTGCCTGGCAAATACAGAAATGGATGCTCACAGTCATCTATTGGATGGAACACAGGGCCTCTAAAGAAGGAGCTAGAGAAAGTACCCAAGGAGCTAAAGGGGTCTGCAACCCTATAGGAGGATCAACAATATGAACTAACCAGTATCCCCAGAACTGTGTCTCTAGTTGCATATGTAGCAGAGGATGGCCTAGTCGGCCATCAATGGGAGGAGAGGCCCTTGGTCTTGCAAAGATCATATGCCCCAGTACAGGGGAATGCCATGGCCAGGAAGCGGGAGTGGGTGGGTTGGGGAGCAGGGCAGGGGGAGGGTATAGGGGAATTTTGGGATAGCATTTGAAATGTAAATGAAGAAAATATCTAATAAAAAATGAAACGGAAAAAAAAAGAAATTGCAAACAAAAAATATATTTGTGGTCTTATAGGATGAATTCTAAAAGGAAATTATTAGGTCAAAGGCTTTGGATGTTTTAAGCCTTGCTGGTTATCAGCACTTTACCTTCCACTGTGACTTCAGTTCCCGTCATCAGTACGTGGAAAGGCCTCTTTCCTAATGCTGACCAGATAAAGGAGGAAGCTTCATCATTTAAAAATTGAACCCAGGAACAGGGCATATTGGTGCATGCCTTTAATCCCAGTTCTCTGGAGGCTGAAGCAGATGGATCTCTGTGAGTTTGAGGCCAGCCTGGTCTATAGAGGGAATTCCAGAACAGCCAGGGATATGTAAAGAGACTTTGTCCCAAAACAAACAAAAAACAGTTGAATCCAGGGGCTGGAGCAATGGCTCAGCAGTTATAAGCATTTGTTGCTCTAACAGAAAAGCTGGGTTCAGATCCCAGCACCTACATGGTGTCTTACAATATCCATAGCTCCATTTGCAGGGGATCTGATTTTCACAGACACTAGATCCACACATGGTACATATACATACATTCAGACAAGACATTCATACACATAAATAAATCTAAAGAAAAATTTAAATCAATCCTAGTGACTGACACATCCTAAGTACATGCCCTACCATAGAGCTAGACCTACTCCCTGTCCATTTCTTATTTCAGTATGCACTTTCTTTTCTTTTTTTTTTTTAAAGATTTATTTGTTTTTATTTTATGTATTCACTACTGCTCTCTCCAGACACACCAGAAGAAGGCATCAGACCCCATTTTACAGATGATTGTGAGCCACCATGTGGTTGCTGGGAATTGAACTCAGGACCTCTGGAAGAGCAGTCAGTGCTCTTAACCGCTGAGCCATCTCTCCAGCCCCAGTATGCACTTTCTTGATTATGCACATAAGTGAATATCTTTATTCTTGCCATATACATTTCCTTTTGTAAATTCATTTTCATCTCTATGTTTTTTGGAGGGGGCAGGATTTACTATGCCTCTGAGATTGGCCTTAACTTTACAGTCCTCCTGCTGCAGGCTCCAAATGCTAAGATTATAGCTGTTCACCACTATGCCTAGTTTCTTCCTTAAACTTTTGGAGATGAAAGAACAAACGTGTGTTATTCTACACAAGCATGTGTGTGTGCGTGCATGTGTAGTTTTGTGTAGGTCAGAGGATAGCTTGCAGGACTCAGTTCTCTCCTTCCACATGAGTTCTGGGTTTCTCTCCTCTGTGTGGGTTCTGGGGATTAAACGCATGTCAGCAGGTATGGTGGCAAGCAGCTTTACCCACTGAGCCATTCTGCCAGCCCCAGTATCAAGCTCCCTTCTAGCAAAGTGAATATATCCCAGAGATGTCTTCTCATATTCAAATTGGTGGTCAGAGATGAAAATAACACTAAAGTTTAAGATGGATAGCACAGCCAAGAGCAAGTGCTGTTCAGTGTGTTTCAGAAAACAGCAGTGACTAGAAACCACGAGCGACCTTCCAAACCTACCAAAAAGTTGACAAGCCCTCCAAGCACCGCATGCAGCAGTAAATGTGTTTGTTTGGCTTTTTAAAACACAGTTTCCCTAATGTCAAAAACCCTAGGTAACTCAGGCTAGTTTCGAATTCACTGTAGAGTTCAGACTGACCTGGAAATTATGAGCCTCCTGCCTCAGCCTCCCAAATGCTGGGGTTATAGGTATGTCCCACCACACCCAGCTCCCAGTGAGATCTGGGACTCTTACTCCTCTGTCCCAAATAAACTTTCCTCCCAGAAGTTTCACTAGTTTATTATGTGACTTGGAGAAGTGGGTAAGCTAGGGGAAGAAAAAAAAAAACCAAAAACCCAAAAACACCCGTTTGCTGTAGCAGGCAGCTGTGGTCCATCTATTTTTACAAGGAGAAAGCAATGCTTTCCCCTGCATGCTTTGAGAGGGAGGTGACAAGGGTTAGGAAAATTCTTTCATCTTTGTTTTCTTTTCCGTTACAGAGGTATCTATGAGTACGAGCTCACCTTGCGGACTGACCTCTACACGGACAAACACACTCAGTGGTTTTACTTCAGAGTTCAGAACACCAGAAAAGACGCTACCTATCGCTTCACCATCGTCAACTTGCTGAAACCCAAGAGCCTTTACGCAGTAGGCATGAAGCCTCTCATGTACTCTCAGCTGGATGCCACCATCTACAACATCGGCTGGAGGAGAGAGGGCCGTGAAATCAAGTACTACAAGAACAATGTGGACGACGGCCAGCAGCCCTTATACTGCCTCACCTGGACCACTCAGTTTCCTCACGACCAGGACACTTGCTTCTTCGCACACTTTTACCCATACACTTATACTGACTTGCAATGCTATCTCTTGTCAGTAGCAAACAACCCCATCCAGTCTCAGTTCTGCAAGCTCCGAGCCCTATGCAGGAGCCTAGCAGGGAACACTGTCTACCTGCTGACCATCACCAACCCATCCAGGACCCCTCAAGAGGCAGCCGCAAAGAAAGCTGTGGTCTTGAGCGCCCGAGTCCACCCTGGAGAGAGTAACAGCTCCTGGATCATGAACGGCTTTTTGGACTTCATCCTTAGCAACTCTCCCGATGCCCAGCTCCTCAGGGATATCTTTGTCTTCAAGGTGATTCCCATGTTAAACCCAGATGGCGTGATAGTGGGGAACTATCGGTGTTCGCTGGCTGGAAGGGACTTGAACAGGCATTATAAAACCGTTCTTAAGGACTCCTTCCCTTGCATTTGGTACACCAAGAACATGATCAAAAGGTGAGACCTCTTTGCTGATAACTCTATGAATGCTGTGAGCCTGAGTGTCAGATACTCATACCTTAGGAGGAGGAAGAGCTTGTCTCTTGTTTTAGGAGCCCGGTATGGCTTTGACGGTCCTTGCAGTCAGAGGTTAACTTTCAGACCTTTAAATCACATTGGGACTCTAAAAGAAAACTGAGCACACGTCAACATGTCAGCCATTTCACACACACCCCCACCCCCCACGGAATTGAATTTAAGGCTTAAGACATGTTAGATAGGCAAGCACTCTATCACTGAGCTATATTGTCAATTTCATCTTTTTTTTTTTTTTTTTTTGAGACAGAAACTCTCACTGAATCTAGAGCTTCCTGTTTTGGCCAGGGTGGCTATCAAGCCCCTGGGGCCCCCCACCCATCCTCTCCATGTTGAACTTTGACATGGGTCCTCATGCTCATATAATGAACACTTTCCCAACCGAGCCATCTCTCCAAGCCACTTGGTTCATATTTGTTTCTGATGGAAGGTCTGGTGTGGGATTCACTATGTAGCCCAGACTGGCCTCATACTAGAGATTTACCTTCCTCTGCTGTGAGTAAAGGCCTGTGCTGCCATGCTGGGCTCAGATGTTTTATTTTTAAGTCAAGCAATTGGATGGGAAAGGTCAGGGCAGTCTTACTGTTCCTGTGAAACTGTAATCATAATCAAGCCAACAGTGTGTAAGTATGAAGGAACAAACACTCTTATCACTCTCCCCATAAACCCCCTAGGAAATTACATACGGTCAACATCCACTGTTGTAGGCAATGGAAATTGAGTTCCAAAGCTGTTAAATAACTCGAACAAGGTCTCAGAGCTAGTAAGCAACAGGGTAGACATTTGAACACTTGCTTGCTGACTCAGAAACTGAGTACCACCACCCCCCATATCACCACAAGTTGCTCCTAATAAAGAGAAAGTAACAAATCAACCTGCAGTCTCAAGCCTGTGTGAAGGCGACTGGGAGCTCTGAGGTAACAGCACCCATCCCGGAAGAGCTGCTGTGCCACCGGCAGATAAAATCTAAACAAAAGTTCCCAAGCTGTGTGAGCAGGTATGAGAAGGGTTGGCCGGCCATGTTTGGCCATCACATGAGGATTGCTTTGACTGTTGACTGACTCTGTGACCATAGATAAGCAAGTGACCTTAATCTCTTATGAGTCTGGATGTCCACTGCACCCTTCCGTTTGTCCCTCCATAGGCTTCTGGAAGAAAGAGAGGTTCTCTTGTACTGTGATTTCCATGGGCATAGCCGCAAGAACAACATCTTCCTGTATGGCTGTCACAGCAACAACCGCAAGCACTGGCTCCATGAGCGTGTCTTTCCTTTAATGTTGAGCAAGAATGCACCAGACAAGGTAAGCGTGTTACACACTGTGGATGATGACAAGCTGAACTGGGCATTAAAGGCAAAAGAAGACATCAGACTCTCAGTGAAAAGATTACTACCACAGAGACCGAGAGAGCCCTAGTCATGAAAGAACCTAGTGGGGAAACCCCACTCAATTCCCGATTCGGTGTGCACCCAAATAATCACGAACAGACCATCTTGATGTAAATACACGAGGTAGTTTAATGGCAGAGCTCCGGGTCGAAACGTATCTCACGCAGGAGACAGTGGATTCGACCACGAGGTTTGAAAGCTAGGGGTTTTTATAGAAAAGGGTCTGGGGCTGGGGGAGGAATTGGCACGGTTTCACATGATTGGTTCATTTAAACATCAGCAAACTGTACATGCAGATCGAGGTAACAGCAGAGCATCTGGGTAGCATTTAACTTAGGTCAGAAGGGCGGGAGATAGGGAGGTGCTGGGCCAGTTCAGACATTCTTTTTTCTTTCTTTTTTTTTTTTTTTTGTAAGTGTTAAATACTCTTTATTTGATATCATACATAAACCACAGTAAATGCCTTTCAATAGTAAAAGGCAGCATCCTTGATGTAGGGAATTCTAATTAAAACTGCACTGTCAAGAATAGATAGTTGCCTCCTGGTGGTTAGCCATGACCTGAAAGAGGCCAGTGAACACAAACTGAAACACATTTGAGTCTTCTTGTTTCTGAGACAGTGATAGAATTTTCCCAGTGTTTAAGCATATTCATATGCCCAGTTATATAAATCTAAGTATAAAACCATTTAGTAGGTTTGAGGCGATATGCCCCTATTTATGGAAAGTAAAACATTGCTAATTAAGTCCAATCTTCTCTTGAGAAAGGGAGAGCCGTGGTAGCATGTATACAACTGGAACTGTTGCTTTAATAAAGACCGTACCCACTTTATGACAAGTCAGTTTTACTTAAATCAGGACTGTCCAACAAAAACATTGCTAGCCATTCATGATCTGAACTTGGTGTGTGAATTAAATTATGGTGTACATTAAAAGCCATGAGACATTTGTCTTGTAATAAATAAGGCAGTGGAATTACTCATTAGTAGCCTTTTTAAGATAAGCTATTAGGTCTGCCCTTTCTCCCTTCTTCTTAATTCCAGCGAAGATCATTTTTGTTCCAGGGATGTACTTTTTGGGATTCTCCAAATACTCCATCAGGGTATCCTCTCCCCAGGTGATGCCTTTGTTCTTGTTGGCATCTGTGTAAGAGAATCCAGCAGCCTGGCCTGTCTTCTACCCGAACAGACCGTGGAGATTTGGTCCAGTCTTATGCTTGCCTCCCTTTTCCACAGTGTGGCACTGGGCACACTTCTGAACAAAAATCTTCTTGCCTTTTTCAACATCACCCATTTTTAATTCGTTCCGGGCTGGTCAACACCGCGAACGTTCGGACTCGAAGACAGACGTCCCGCGCTCTAGCCCAAGGACACGCCGGCCCGCGCCTATCAGTTCAGACATTCTTGTATGTCTTCCCTATCTTTATGGCTAGTTGGTTCCTGGGATGACTTTACAGCCTTTGTTCTTTGCTCTAAGCCCAAAAAACCCTCCTAGCTAGCAAGCCGCATGAGTCATGGACCTTGAATTTTAATTTTCTTTTAGTCAGAAACTTTGGGGGTAAGAAACATAAATCAAAAATCATATTTAGAGGCCAGGCAGTCATGGTGCCTTTAATCACAGCACTGGGAAGGCAGATCTCTGTGAGTTTGAGACCAGCCTGATCTACAGAGTGAGTTCTGGGATAACTAGGGTCATTACACAGAAAAACCATGCCTGAAAAACCAAAGGGGGCCGGGCATGGTGGCGCACACCTTTAATCCCAGCACTTGGGAGGCAGAGGCAGGCAGATTTCTGAGTTCGAGGCCAGCCTGCTCTACAAAGTGAGTTCCAGGACAGCCAGAGCTACACAAAGAAACCCTGTCTTGAAAAACCAAAACAAAACAAAACAACAACAACAACAACAACAACAACAACAAACCAAAGGGGGGTAAAATCATATTTGGAGGGAAACCTAGATCTGAAAGTTCATATTTTGTGACAGAAAATAAATTATAGAGCCCATGGGGAACACATGCATATATTTGAATCCCAGTATTCAAATGATGGAGGCAGGAGGATTGAATAAGTTTTGGGGCTATATGTCAAGAAAAGACTTAGAAGAGTCAGCTAGTACCTGATGGCAAAGTGTGCCAGAGCTCCCAGATTCCTAGGGATCCTCATCTGGCAAGATGCTCTGGGATAGGAGGCAAATAAGCCCGGACAGTAGAGGTACCTGTTTCTTTGCCTTGGGAGCTCACAGTCCACATTAAGTGCTGCAAGGCCTGTTATCTCCCCAGCCAGGACAACCGAATTGCCCGCACCTGTTACCACCTTTTTACTGCTCAAAATCAGTGTCTTGATGGAATCAAGAAAAGAACACGATCGAAGCTCCCAAAGAACCATTCTTGTTTTCATATTAATAACTCTTAGACATCTTGGACTATGTTATATGACTATGTTATATGACTATGTTATATGACTATGTTATATGACTATGCTATGTTATATAACTAACAGAATGCGGGTCTCTCTCTAGTTCTCTTTCGACAGCTGTAACTTTAAGGTCCAAAAATGCAAAGAAGGAACGGGAAGAGTGGTGATGTGGCGGATGGGCATCATCAACAGCTACACCATGGAGTCTACCTTTGGCGGGTCTACCCTGGGTAAGAGGGGTAAGGGAAAGCCGGGCTCGGGAAAGCAGGAGAAGGACTTCCTCACTGGCCTCAGTACCCCAAATGCGAATGTGGGACACAGCACTTCATTGAACTGCACACTGTAGTCGTAGCTCAGGACCTGGGGACCAGGAAGATTAGGTTTGGACTTCCTGCTGCATTTATTAGTTCTGTCACCCTGGCTCAGTTGTCCAACTTCCCTGAAGCTCATATTCAGGTAAGTGATGAGAATAACACCAGAATATAAATACTGCTTTACTAAGCAGCACCCACCATAAAGTAAGACCAGAATAATCTTAAAAGAACTTGATCATCCATTGTAATGGTGAACTGTTTCATTGTCAAAGATTCTGAACCAAACTGAAGCTAGGAGAGCTATCCTGTTTAGAAATACACTATTCTAGAATAAGAGGTGGTATTTTAATTTTATTTTTATTTTTATTCATGTGTATTGTGTATATCTGTGTCTATAGTATGTGTGATATGAGTGTATGCACACAGTTGCAGGCAGGGATCAGAAAAGAGTGTTAGATCCCCTGGAGTTGGAGTTACAGGCAGTTGTGTGTGACCTAGTGTGGGTATTGGCACCAAACTTGGGTTCTGTGGAAGCACTATTAGTGCTGAGCCATCTCTCCAGCCCTTTGAGGAGTGGTATTTTTCTAAAAAGCTGTTCATAAATTAGATTTGCACTTACCCAGTAAGATTTAGAAAGTCGGGAAGATGGGTTACCTGTTAAGAGCACTGTCCTTGGAGAGGATCTGGGTTCGATTCCCAGCATCCATGTGCTCCCAACCATCAGTAACTCCAGTTCCAGGGGATTTGACACCCTCTTCTGACCTCCAAGGTCACTTAATATTCATGGTGCAGACATGCATGAAGAAAAAAGTTCGTATTTATAAATAAATATGAGTATTTTAAAAATAAAAGATTTAGGGCTGGAGAGAGAACAGTGGCTAAGAATGCCCGCCTCTCCTCCAGAGGGCCTAGATTCCGTCCTAGCACTGGTGTCAGGCAGCTCTCAGCTGTAACTGTGACTGGTTACAGAGGCTTCTGGTGGTCCTGGGTACATGTACTTATGCACACAGAAACATATACCTATGCGTAATTTAAACATTTTTATCTTTATATTTATGTGTCAGTCTTTTGCCTACACCATGTGCATGTACTGCATGCAGAATCCAGCAGGAGGCACTGGCTCCCCTGGAACTGGAGTTTTGGATGGTTGTAAGCCAGTGTGTGGGTGCAGGGATCTGAACCTGCATTCTGAGGAACAGCAGCAAATGCCCTTAGCTACTAAGCCATCTTCTCCACCCCCAGTTTAAAATAAAAAATCTAATAAGAAATGTTGATTTTTTTCCCCCCAGGTAGTAAAAGAGACACTCACTTTACCATTGAGGACCTGAAGTCCCTAGGGTATCATGTCTGTGACACTCTTCTGGATTTCTGTGATCCTGACCAAACCAAGGTAAAAGTGGGGTTTCAAGAAGTGTTGTACCTGTACTCTGCTGAGTTTCACATGGGACCAGAGTCCACTCCTCCTCTTCTTCCTCCTCCCCCTCCCTCTCCCCCCTCCCCCTCCTCCTCCTCCTTCTTCTCCTTCTCTCTCTCTAAATTATACACACACACACACACACACACACACACACACACACACACACACAAAACCTGATGTTTTTTATCTGCAGAGAAAAATAGAACCCCTACCCTGTAACCGGCCAACAAATGGTAACCCTTGATAATCCCTTTGGCACCCTCTCCTAACTTACAGGTTTACTCCTGGCCACACTGAGCCTACTTCTTTTTCTAGTTCAGAAGAACTGCACACATGGCACACTCCCTTGGCTAAACTGCACACACGGCTTGTACTCCCTTGGCTAAAACTAACCCTGCCCTCTGCGCTAGTGGATGCCCCTGTAGCTGAGTAAGCTGAGGCCTTCACAGAAGGAATTACAGCTCACCCCATTGATAGACTAAGTGCCTTTTAGCATACACTCCAAACCATTTCGTGAATAGTCTCTAAAGCTGTCTTTCCCTCTGCCGTAGTACACACAGTGTCTACAAGAGCTTAAGGAGCTCCTACAACAGGAAATCAACAAAAAGTTGAATAACTTTGGACAAGATATGGATTTAGAAGGAAACTGGAGTGACATTCCTTTGTCTGACATTGAATCCAGGTAACAGACTTCATTTCAAAGAAAATCTGGGATTGGTAATATATCCCTGACATCCTTGATCCCAGCACGTGGGAAACAGAGGCAGGGGGATTGGGAGTTTAAGGAAAGCCCGAGTTTATATTTATGTGACATCCTGTCCTCTTGTTTATTTTTTTTAATCTATCAATCAATCGGTCTATCATCTATCTATGTTTATTTTGAGACAAGGTGCTACTGTATCCCCCTGGCTGGCCTGGATCTCACAGAGATCTGCCTACCTCTGCTGGATTAAAAGCATGTCCATGCAAATTCAGAGCATGTTCATGTCCCAAGACCTGGGCCAGGTGTGGAAGCACATTCCTTTCATTCCAGCCCTCTGGAGGGAGATGCAGGCATAGCTCTGTAGGTACAAAGCCAGCTTGATAGACATAGTAAGTCCCAGGGAAGCCAGGGCTATATGGAGAGACACCTCTATGAGAACCCAGAATCACAGCGTCACAAGAGCCTGTGGTGGAATATAAAAACCACTCTCTTCCTTGTCTTCTCCATTGTTCTGGTCCCTGGCAGTACCTTTGTAGATTACCTGTCTGATTCTAGGATGCAGGAGTGGGTCCAACGGGAATCTGAGAAGCCTAAGAACCCATTACCCCTTCCACTCCTCAGCCCACTGCATTAGACCCTCTCTATTTGCAGCCCGAAAAACCAAAGAAGTATCCTGTGTATGTTAGCTTACTGATACATAGAGCCCAGGAGAACCAACAGCAGGGATAGCCAGACGCTACACTATAGCTGACTCAGCAGGAACACTGACCTATTTAGCTAAGAAACAGAAGAAACAGTTTTCCAGTTTTCTACCAGAAAGTCTGATGCCACCAGGTTCTCCGGGGTCACCTGTCTGTTCTCACACTGCACATGAAGGCAGGCTTGGAATGGTGAGATTATTCTCTGTGTGTACACATGACTGACATTTTCTAGAACACAGTACAACTAATGCCTTGATATCCCTTTGCTAAAGTAGTCTATTATCTCCAAAAGAACTACAGAGCCTATTGTCCGGCAGCCTTGAGGGCTCCATCTTGACTGCAGAAGCCTTTGATAACTGCATACTGGAAGTTAGATGACAGAAGATAGGGCTTCCTTCCTGCTCCTATGTGGTGGGACTCCTCATTGCACACTGAGGAGAGGGAGCAAAATGGAGGGGAGAGGGGGGCACTGGGAACTGAACTTGGGTCCCCTGAAAGAGCAGCCAGTACTCTTAATCCCTGAACCATCTCTCCAGACCCCTCAAATTTTTCTCAGTGTTTTCTCTCTGTCCGTCTCTTTCTCTCCCCCTCTCCCTCCCTCCCTCCCCCCCTCCCTCCCTCCCTCCCTTGAGTGCTGGTATTTAGAAATCCATACCACCATGGCCAGCTGGTTTTTGCTTTATTGAGATGGAGTTTCAGATTGGACTCAAATTTAGCCGTCTTTCTGCTTCAGTGTTCCAAGTGCGGTGTCACAGTTGTGTGTCACTGCACCTGGCTAAAAGTTCTTGAAGTAATTCTTATGGTGTTTAGCCTGCTGATTTTTAAATCACGTTTATTTATTTACACATTCAGTGAGTTTTCCCAGAGTAACTGGTAGAATCCTGGCTTCTGGGAATTAGTATCATCTCAAAGGAGATGAAGAAGCAGAAGCCTCTATTCTCAGGGAAGTCACATTGCTCTCCCATGGCCCCTTCCGCCCTCTGACGTCACCTCTGCCCATCCGGCCAGCCTTCGCTTTGCTGTTATGATTGTGAATGCCCAGGTACAGAGCCTCTGCCTCCTTTAATACCCATTCTTTCCTTGTCTCTCTCTCTCTGTTTTCCCCTTTCGGTGCTAGCACGAGTGGCTCGGACAGCTCCCTCTCCGATGGCCCTCCCATTCGTCTACTGAACATCGTTGCAGATGAGGTGAGAGGGCGCTGATTCTTGTGCACACCCAAAACATTAAAAAACAAACAAACAAAAAACCCAAACCTGTAAAGTAACACAACACTAGATGATTGGGGAAATGTTCCAACCGTCCTAGAACCTTCAGGAAATAAAGCAATAGTTCTAGGGTGCTGTTCAGGAAGAAAGCACTTGCCTATCATGAGTGGCTTTCTGGTTTCAGTCACCTCAGAATACATCCCTAGCCAGTCATCCTTCCCCAGAGTATTTCACTGTGTCCTTTATATGGTCCTTGCTTAATCGCTGGAGTTTCTTTATGACAACACCAGGATGAATTTTGTAGCCACATGTCAGTGGTCAGAGTGATCCCCACCTGACCGTGTTATCGTGCCATCTGGTCTTGTGTCATAAATCACGCACATTTGGGTGTTGATCCACATCCATGGGACTCAGGCATGTTCAGTCAAGGAACAGCCTCTGGAAAGAAAGTGGCTGAGCTATTGACCCATTCTCCAAGCCAACAAACAAGGCCCACATGACAAGCTACTGTGTGCGCATGTGGACTGTTAGCTGAAGACTGCGTGTGAGGATGAGTATACCTCTGCCGCCCCTTCTGACCAGTTTCTCTGTAATTTCTGAAACAGCCAAATCAGAAGACGGTGTTAAAGAATCCAAAAAAGAAGAGACTTCAGACTAGAAAACAGCGGAATGAGCAGTACCAGAAGAGCTACTTGATGCGGGAGTTAAAGTTAACAGAAAACGCCCCAGTAAGCAGTCCCTGCTGTCTACATCTGCTTCTGCCACTTGTGTCCCACAGATGAAGCAGGAGACAGGGCTAGAGTTTGCTCCACACTAGAAGGGGGTGGTGGGAAGCAGGAGTGCTTTCTATTTTGAGGTCAGAGCACTTCCTCAGGTCCTCGGGTGTGTCTGAGCAGATTTCAGCCTTCCTCAACACACGGTTCCCCTCCTATGGGTTCCCCTCCTATGCTCAGGTACGGCAGGGCCAGGGCATGACTAAAACTGCTCCCACAAGAAAGAAGTGGGGTTGGGGTGTGTTAGCCAGGGCTCAGCTAGAGTGGCCGGGTGGTTGAGGTGAGGGTCAAGAGGGGGACACCTCTCCACCTTGTTTGTAGCTCCGGTACCCGCCACGGCCTCCCTGTCCAGACTCTTGCTTTCTAAAGAGAGGATGCTTTCAAGAGTGTTTGACTGGGTAGCTAAGGAATGGGTCAACTGAAAAAACTTCTCACTCAATCCTTATAGGGAAGGGCGAGATTTGTCTCTACTCTGCAAAAGCAGCCTACTTTTTTGAAAAGTCCAGAGAGTCCTAGCCCTTCAGTAAGGAGAAGTGAAAACCCAAGGCTCAATGAGGTAGTATTTTTGCTTGGCTCTTTGTCACAGAGATTCTCTGATTTCTCCAATTAGCACGTCAGTCCCACTAGGTGAAGAGCACAGTGGCCATCATGTCACCTGGAGGTGGAAAAGGATGCTTTGGATTACAAAACTGGAATCTTACATCAAATATTGATGATTTGTGATTTTATATCAAGAACATAAGAAAGAGGCTGCTCTACTTATCCATGCTTGCATCCATTCACACATCCACACATTAACAGACTCTGCCCCATGCCTACTGTACAGCAGGTCCTTTACTGGACGCTGAGGCATGCAGCAGTGAACAAGATGTCCTCCTTTCCTCAGAGAGTTCAGATGCTGCAGAGAAAGACACCCGGAGAAGGGGCACCCAGACAGCTGTCAGGACTTAGTCTTACAGCTGAAATCCTTGATTCTAACAGGATGTTGCCGCCTGCCTGTAACCCAGCACCTGGGAATTAGAAGCAGGGGACTAACATGAGACGTTCTACATGAGACGTAATATCAAAAAGGGGGGAAAGTGGATTTCAGAGAGTAATAGACAGCTCAGTAGTAGGAAATGCGTCTGGTATGTGCAGGCCTCTGCGTTCAGTCCTCAGCACTGCTCTAAACATTATTTTCTCAACTAGGCATAGTGACATAGGCCTGTAATACCAGCTCCTGGAGAGACTAAAGCAGAAGGACCACAAGTTCAAGGCAACTCTGGGTAACTTAGAGAGACCCTTCTCAAACTATGGAGGAAGAAGTCCTGAAAAGAGGGCTCAGCAGTTAAGAGTGCTTGCTGTTCCTGTAGAGGACCTGAGGTCCGTTCCTAGCACCCACACCAGGTGGCTCACAACCATCATAACTCTAGCTCTAGAGGATCTAATGCCTCTCCTGGTCTCCAATGTCACGTGATGTCGATGGCATACACACGCACATGCGAGTTTGTGCACACACGTACACATGCATGTGTACATATACACTTATAGAGATATTTACGCATATACACACATATAGATATAGATACAGGTACAGATACAAGATTTTGCTTTAAAGATTTATTCATTTCATGTATGTGAGTACACTGTCACTGTCTTCAGACACACCAAAAGAGGGCATTGGATCCCATTACAGATGATTGTGAGGAGCAGTCAGTGCTCTTAACGGCTGAGCCACCTCTCCAGCCCCTGTCAAAGATTTTTTTTAAAAGCTTTTAAAAAAGAAAACGAGGAAAGGACTAGGATTATTAGCTCAGTTATAGGGTACCTGCAGGTACACTGTAACATCACTGTAGGGGGCAGAGACTGGGAGACCCCAGGGCCTTGTCAACCAGCCAGTCTAGTGAACTAATGACCTCCAGGTTTAGAACAAAACTCTACACTCTGTCACTCTGGCCAACACATACTGTCATACACATCTGCCACACACACAATGCATATACAAAATACCTTCAGGCCACACGTATAAGTGCACATAGGAAACAATCAATTTTATGTTTACACTGGAATCCCAGCTCTAAGATATCTTGTAATATATAGGCACATATTCCAAAATCAGAAGAAAATAAACCCTGAAATTCAAAGCACTTGTGTTCCTAAGCATGCCTGCAAGCTCTCTATTGTAGGAATTACCCAATCAGCCAGGAACTCGGCTCCTGCTCTGAAACACTGAGGTGCTAACGTCTGCCATCTATGGTGGCTTAGCACTAGGTGGGAAACTAAAAGTCCCGGGCATGTAGTGACCACTGAATGAACACTAGTTTTCTTCTTCTGAGTTCTCACTTGTATTTGCTTTGCCTTGCCTCTTACAGGGCATTGTCCCCAGGAGTGAACACTCATGAACAAAAATCACAGAACCAATGTGTATTCAGTGTACCCACAGTGTTCACAAGGAGAACTTAGCAAGGATGTATTCATTTATTTTAGACACAGTTAAGTGGAAGAGAGAAGGGCACCTCCCTGGATCCACCACTGACCAGCCCTAAGAATAAAGAAAGAATTCAGGTACTTCCCCTCATTTATGCATACACATGCCAACAGTTAATTTTAGTTACTTTTTCTTTTCTTGTTTTGTTTTATTTGTGTGTGTGTGTGTGTGTGTGTGTATGTGTGTGTGTATATATTATAGTGTGTTTTGTTTTGTTTGAAACAGGTTCTCAACATATAGCCCCTGCTAGCCTGAAACTCATTATACTGATCTGGCTGGCCTCATAGACTTTTGGCCTCTGCCCAGCAACTGCTAAAATTATAGGTGTGCACTGCCACCCCCAGATGAATTAACTTTCTTACACATTGTGTTCCTGGATGGGTGGTGCTATTCTCCAGTGTTGCCTTCTCAGGTTTATTCTGCCCAGGCGAATGTCTAGGGCAGTTTGTACCCTCAGGCTCAAATCACCTGGCCACTCTGGGGCACAGCCCTCAAGATAGGACAGGAGTAGGAAAGGCTCATACAGAGCTAAAATCTGGATATCAAGAACTTAATTTTAACAAACCTCTCTCAGGCTGCCATCAATTCATAGCTCCATGGCAGTATGTCAGTTGAAACAGTGACACTGGCTATGTAATGTTGATACATGGAATGTCACAGTTGGTATGTATGTCTCATAGCCAGCATTGACAGTGATGACTCAAAACTGAAGTGTGTACATGGCTCATACAGTTTATGTTGCTGTAACAGAATGCCTGGGTCTAGGTAACTTATGAGCAAAAGGTATTGGTTTAGATTTTTGTTGTGTTGTGTTGTATTGTGTTGTTGTATTTTGTTTTTGAAACAGGGTTTCTCTACATAGCCCTGGCTGTCCTGGAACTCACCATCTAGACCAGGCTGAAGCCTGCCTCTGCCTCCCAAGTGCTTCAAGTGCATAGCAGCCTCACTATATAACAGTTTTTTCAGTAATTAATAAAGTCCCACAAAATAGCCCAACTCTGTTAGACTTAAATTTCTTGGTGAGCTCTTAAGGTCCTACCTCCCAATACCACCACAGTGAGTTCAGAGGAAACAGGCCACGTCTCTCTACACAGTCCTGGCTGTCACGGAACTCCCTATGTGATCAGGTTGGCCTCGAACTCACAGAGAACCATGTCTGCCTCTTGGGTACTGAGTTCGAGGCCAGCCTGATCACACAGGGAATTCCAAGACAGCCAGGACTGTGTAGACAGACCCTGTCTCAAAACAAACAAATAAACAAACAAAAACAAAAAAAAATATTATGGAGTAGTGAGATGGCTCAGCAGAGCCAGAGGACCCGAGTTCTGTTCCCAGCACCCACATGAAGGGTTGCAGCCATCCATTCCAGGGAAATCTAGCACCTTTGGGTGCATGTACAAACATCCAAAGCATTCATTTTATTTTATTGTAGAAAAAGTGTTTTATTACAGATAAAATAAAGATCTTATTTTTCAGTAAATAAAAACGTCAAACTAAAGAAAGCTACAGCAGAATAGTAAGTGGTGAGCTTGTCTTTATTCCTCATATAGCAGTATTGCTCCAAGCCTGTAGATAACAAAACCATACACACAACTAAAACATGCCAACTAGCCTGGAGCGTGAAAGTGAATCCTGTTGTCAATGGGCAGGATGGACACCAGGCAAACCTTTATCATTACTCCATCTTCTGGGATTTTCTGTGGAGTCTTTTTCTAACGGGAATTCTTTTTACCTACCATGGCATGTCAGATATCGAGTTGGAAATGTGGGGCAGCCATCTTGGCATGCTAAGTCTTCCTTTCTTTGTGTAATGTTGGCAGACAGCGTATAGAAAACAGTCCTTCCACTTCCCGGATCAACTGTTGCCCATAGACCTCTACTTTGCTGAGAAACTAGGTCAAATTCCTGACTCACCTCTGCCCTGCAATAGTGTTAATTGTTTTGGTGTTGGGGAGGAAATGCAAATGTTTCTAACTCCTATTTAGTAAGACCAACCTCAAGCCTAAAGATAACTTAGAAATTGCAACAGAAGGTGAATTCAACTCTTTTATCTTGTTTATGCAGAGTAAGAAGCCAGGCTTTACAGCATCATGCTCTCCAAAGAGAAGCACAAACTCCAGCCTAGGGCCAGCTCCAGATGTGAAGCCAAACTGGTCTAAGACTAGATACTCTGCCACAAGGAAGGACCATGCCACCATGGCCGTGTACCCATCCTTGCATATATACACATACCCATAAGTGTGCTCTTGCTGCGACACACAGCTGCTTCCTCCAAAGGTTTTGGGTAGTTTTGTTGGTTTGTTTTGTATGCAATGCTGGGGACCAAACCTCTAGGGCACTGAGCATACTAGGCAAGTGCTTTACCATTGAGCTGTGTCTCCAGCCCTCCTGAAAAGTTTATGGGTTATACACATCTTATAAGGGGGAAATCTGTGAATAAAATGGAAACTCTATTTATGGTATACTGTGTTGTACACTCACCACACACTGACCTTCTCTGGTCTTCCGCTGTGCACTGTCCTTAGATGCATGCCTTGTTACCTCGTGAATTTGTTAGGGATTTTTTTTTTCCTTAGATGAGATTATATTTTGATGTATAGAAAAGCCTTTATTGAACGCTGAAGCCTGTACACATAAAAAGACAGAACAGTGTATATACTTCATTTTAACCAATAGATGTTCTCTTTAAAGTTAGATGCAAATCAGTTTTAAAAGATCGAGCTGTTTTAAGTGTGTTTTGGGAATGTGCCATATGAAAAAGTCTTGTATCGAAGTTTTCAAATGGTGACTGACCAGTCAGACTGTGGTTATATTAGGTTTGCTTAAAGTAAGGTATTCCTACATAGGAAAAAAATAATTACATGTATTACTTAGAATTTAATGTTGCTTATATTATGTTCAACAAGGTTGTGTAAGTTTTTAACTCAGTGATTAAAATTCTTTCTCTCTTGTTACTTCTCCTTGATTGTTTTACTACATAATCTTAAGTCATACAGCCAGCCATGTGTTTTTTCCTTGATCCTTCATGAGCACCAAGCACAGACGTCCAGCGACACGCCCTGTCAGAATCCAGAGTCCCATTAAAGACGAGTCACTCAGGTGAGTGTGGTGACACTTGCCCATGACTTGGGAGGCATAAACCATGAGTTCAAGGCCAGTCTGTTCTACATCCCAAAGTCTAGGCCAGCCAGGGTTACAAAGCAAGACCTTGTACATAAAAAGGGAGAAGGTGTCTACTTCAAGCTAGGTATGGTGGCTCATATGTAACTCCATCACTGAGTTAGGAGACTTGCTGTGAATGTAATACTGAGTTACTGAGTGAGACTCAATAGACAGGGATCACCTCTGCTCATGTAGGCCAACTCCTCTGTTTACTTCTTTTATCTTCTCACATTAGAGTGGAAGTTTCCTACCATGTTTTTTTCATTTGTATGTATATATGTTCATGTTTGTGTGGATGCACATTCGTGTATGAATATGTATGTGATAGTTTATATATACTTGATTCAGAGAATGGCACTATTAGAAGGTGTGGCCCTGTTGGAGTAGGTGAGTCACTGTGGGTGTGGGCTTTAAGATCCTATCCTAACTGCCTGGAAGGCAGTGTTCTGCTAGCAGCCTTCAGATGAAGATGTAGAGCTCTCAGCTCCTCCTGCACCATGCCTGCCTGGATGCTGCCATGCTCCCACCTTGATGATAATGGACTGAACCTCTGAACCTGTAAGCCAGCCCCAATTAGGTGTTGTCCTTATAAGAGTTACCTTGGGGTTGGAGAGATGGCTCAGAGGTTAAGAACCCTGGCTGTTCTTCTAGAGGTCCTGAGTTCAATTCCTAGCAATCACATGGTGGCTCACAACCATCTGTAACGGGATCTGGTACCCTCTTCTGACCTGCAGGCATACATGCAGGGAGAATATTGCAAATGTAATAAATAAATAAATCCTTTAAAAAATTAAAAATAAAATAATTAAAAAAAAAGAGTTACCTTGGTCATGGTGTCTATTCACAGCAGTAAAACCATAACTAAGACAGAATGGATATATGCATGTGTGTGTGCAAATCCATGCACGTTTGTACATGTCAACGTATGTGTTCATATGTGCATCTATGTTGTGTGTGCATGTTAGGTGTGCACACCTGTGCATATACATGTTCATGTATGTGTGCATGTGGTGTACCTAGCTCCAGTCTTGCCTTTGGGGCTGCATGGCCACTGGGAGTTTCATTACCATCTGGTGGCAGCATACCCTTTTCTGTTTGATTTTTAAATGTTCACTTACTTAGTGTGCATATGTATGAGCACATGCATGCACAGTGCACCTGTGGAAGTTAGAGGACAACTTGTGGGCGTTGGTCTTCTCCTTCCACCGAGTGGTTCTTAGAGATCAAACTCAGGTCACCAGGCTTGGCAGTAGGGCCTTAAACTATTAGTGAGCCTTCTCACCAGCCCCCTTTTCTGGTGTTGGAAAGGCGAAGTGACCACAGCTCTTGCTTGCTGTCTACATCTTTCTTTCTTTCTTTCTTTCTTTCTTTTTTTTTTTTTTTTTTTTTTTTGGTTTTTCAAGACAGGGTTTCTCTGTGTAGCCCTGGCTGTCCTGGAACTCACTCTGTAGACCAGGCTTGGCCTCGAACTCAGAAATCCGCCTGCCTCTGCCTCCCGAGTGCTGGGATTAAAGGAGTGTGCCACCACACTCGGCTTACAGACCAGTCTTATGAAGGCATTTCCTCAGTTGAAGTTCCATTTCTCAAATGACTTTAACTTAGGCCAACTTGACTGAAAACTAACCAGCACAGCCTTCAAGGTACAGTACTTTAAGCTGAGCATGGTGAATACCTGTGATCCCGGCACTCTAGAAGCTGAGACAGGAGGTCATAAGTTCAAGACCAGCCTAGACTACAGATCAAACTCTATTTTGGGATGTGTGTGCAAGAATTTTGAAGAGCTACCAGATACCTGACAACTCAGAGTCTTCCATGATCACCAGCTGTAGTTATGTTGCCACAAAATTTTGTCAAAGACATCCTCGTTCATTTTCTGAAGCTGTAACTGAGTACAGGAGATGGGATAGTTGATGAATAAAGGAATCTCATTTTGAGGGCACTGGTCTTGAGAGAAGATCTGATGCAGTTTAGGCTGGCCTTGAGTTCACTTCTTTGTAGGGAGGATAACCTTGAATTTCTGGTCCTCGTGCCTCCCTCCACCTTGGGACTTCTAAGTCTACAGACTTGAGCCACTGTGCCTAGCAGAAAATTTCTTATGATTAAAGAGTCTACAAAATCCCAAGGTAAAACAGCCACATTTAATGAGGAGCTAGCTCTTCACTGGGGGCAACATTGAGTCCCAAGGCAATAAAACCTTCACATCACTGAACGGAACAGGTGTGCCCGGGAGATCTTGATTTTCTCACAAAATCCTTCCCTTGTTAATTAATTCATTCATCTACAAACCCACCCACCATCCTGACCCAATCACCCACCAAAGTCACACCTCCAAATATCACTAACACTGCCACACTGGAACCAAGTTTACAACACATAAGACTTGGTGGGAAAATGCCACACGAAATGTTCCTCTCTACAGAAATAGAAATGCTAACTTCAGGTTTTCCAAGCTGTTCTCACACTAATTCTGGCTTCATTATCTAGAAGAGCAGAGCTGTTTCCAGGTCAGAGACTTGACACCTTCTTCCCCAGATGCCTTTTAAGCTGCAAAGCCCACTTAGTCCTTTAACGTATGACGTCAGAGCTAAGTATGGTGGTGAGGGCCTGTAAGCCATCCTAGCACTTGGGATGTGAAGGTAGGAAGATCAGGAGCTGAAGTCCAGCCTCAGCTATGTAGTGAGTTCAAGGCCTCCTAGGTTGCATGAGATCTTGTTTAAAAAAAAAAAATTGTGTGTAGACTCAATTTAATTGTACTAACCAAATTTGACTTGTGACATTTTTGTCCGTTTTTTTCTCTTTTCTTTTTAAAAAGATTTATTTATTTATTTATTTATTTAAGTACACTGTAGCTGTTCAGATGGTTGTGAGCCTTCATGCAGTTGTTGGGGATTGAGGTTTTTTTTTTGTTTTTGTTTTTGTTTTTTTTAAAGATTTATTTATTTTATGTGAGTACACTAGCTGTCTTCAGATACACCAGAAGAGGGCATCTGATCCCATTATAGATGGTTGTGAGCCACTATGTGGTTCCTGGGAATTGAACTCAGGACCTCTAGAAGATCAGTCAATGTTCTTAACCACTGAGCCATCTCTCCAACCCAGGAATTGAAAATTTTAGGACCTCTGCTCACTCTGATCAGACCTGCTCGCTCCAGTAGACCCCACTCGCTCTGGCCCAGAGATTTATTATTATACATAAGTATACTGTAGCTGACTTCAGACACACCAGAAGAAGGGTGTCAAATCTCATTACAGTGGTTGTGAGCCACCATGTAGTTGCTGGGATTTGAACTCAGTACCTTTGTAAGAGCAGTCAGTGCTCTTACCCACTGAGCCATCTCACCAGCTCCCCCCCCCCCTTTGGTTTTTGGTTTGTTTGGGTTTTTTTGGTTGTTTGGTTGTTTGTTTGGTTTTGGTTTTTGCAGACAGGGTCTCTCATTCTATATCCCTGACTGTCCTGGAACTTGCTCTGTAAACCAGGCTGACCTCAAATTCAGAGTTCTGCCTCCTTCTGCCTGCCAAGTGTTGGGATCAAAGGTGTGTGCCACCACCACCCAGGCTTCTCTCCCTTTCTTAGTGGAGTATTCCTGCGGAGGCAAACTTATCTCTGTTAATACTTGCCACGATCTAATATCTTTATCCTATTCTTCACCTGAAAAGCTGCCTCAGCGAGTATTTAAAAACCTGGATCTATTTTTTGTGGTGTGTTCTGCCTAAGCTCTGTGCAGTTGTCCTGTCTTCTTTACAAACCAGATTTTCATGTGACGTCAGACTCAGAAAGGCATGTGTATGTTGATTAACAAAGCTACAGTGGCAAAGCCACATCCAGGTTAATGAGCATGTAATGAAGATCATAAAAAAAATGTAAATAAACAACTGACAACTGGATTAGGAGAGGGATGTAAGAGAACCATGAGCTGCAGGCCAACCTGAGCTACATATGGAATCCAGGCCAGCCTTGATTACAAGACTTGTCAGAGAGAGACAAGGTGGGATTGTCTAGGAATTCAGATAAAGGACTAAGAGATGGCTCAGTGGTTAGAGTGCAAGTCTGTGTTCTGGGGACGATCACCAGAGGAAGTGTGCCTAGGCATGCAGGCGCCCTCAGCAGCCCAAAGATGCCCTGGAGCTGAGGTCCACATGGCTGTGAGCTACCTGTGCTGGGAATCAAACCCAGGTCCTCTGAAAGAGCAGCCAGTGCTTTTAACCACTGAGCCGTCTCTCCAACTCCCCCAAACCATTTTTATGATGAAAATAATGTGTCAAATTCCCTTCTGGATTTGTGAACAAACTATACATAAGACATTAATGAATTTCATTCATGTTTAGACTTGGGTTTCATCCCCAAGACATTTTGTTAGATATGTGCAAAAAGTCTAAGATCCTAAAACGTACATGATAGAAAGCGCTTCTGGCCCTGAGCCTTTCAGATAAAAGATGTTGAACTGGTGACGTTCCCTAAAAATTCCAGTTCGAGTTTGACATGTTGTCTCTATCAATGTTCTATTGCTGGGAAGAGACACCACGACCATGGCAAATCTTATAAATGAGAGCATTTAACTGGGGCTGGCTTACAGTTCAGAGGTTCAATCCTTTGTCGTCATGGCAGGAAGCATGCCAGCATGCAGGCAGACATGGTGCTGGAGAGGAACTGAGAGTTCTACATGTAAATCCATGGAGAGTGGGGGGTGGCAAAAGCTGTAGGCCTGGCTTGGGCTTCTGAAACTGCAAAGCCCAACCCAAGTGATGCACTTCCTCCACCAACAAGGCCACATCTACTCCAAAAAGGCCATATCTTCTAATGTTACTCCCTAAGCATTCAAATACATGAGCCTATGAGGGCCACCATGCCTGTCTACCCAAGATGGGGTTTTCCCACTAATTCTGTCAGTTGTAAGAATGCGTGGAGCCGTGAGTGACTTCTGAACTGTGCTAAGTACAACAGCACATAACCACTGTTCCTGGCCCTGTGCTTAGGTAGCAAACACAAACTAGCACACACAGGCCAGCCAGACATCTTGCACTGTGGTTCAGGCATTCCCAGCTCGGAATTCAGAACACCTGGATCTGATGCCCTCTTCTGGTATATGAAGACAGCTACGGTGTACTCATATAAATAAATAAATCTTAAAAAAAAAAAAAAAAAGAGGTGCTGGTGAGAAGGCTCAGCGGTTAAGAGCGCCGACTGCTCTTCCAAAGGTCCTGAGTTCAAATCCCAGCAACCACCTGTTGGCTCACAACCATCCGTAACAAAAATCTGATGCCCTCTTCTGGAGTGTCTGAAGACAGCTACAGTATACACACATATAATAAATAAATAAATAAATAAACAAACAAACAAACAAATAGATAAATCTTTTAAAAAGAGAGAGAGAAAGAGAGCGATCATAGCCACACTCCCATCCCATCATGTGTGCAAATCCACTCTCACACACAGACACATAGAACAAATGCATAGCAAGTAAAGACCCAGAGCAATTGGGTAGCTCCCTTCCCAACCTGGAGGGTTTGGTTTGGTTTGTTTGTTTGTTTGTTTTTCGAGACATGGTTTCTCTGTATAGCCCTGGCTGTCCTGGAACTCACTCTGTAGACCAGGCTGGCCTCGAACTCAGAAATCCGCCTGCCTCTGCCTCCCAAGTGCTGGGACTAAAGGCGTGTGCCACCACTGCCCGGCTGTTTTTGTTTGTTTTATTTTGCTTTTTTGTTTGTTTGTTGGAGACAGGATCTCATTATATACTTCTCTGGCTTGAAACTCACACATAGACTAAGCTGGCCTTGAACTCAGAGAGAGTGCCAGTGTAGGGCTTCCAGGAGCTGTGGCTAGAGGTACGTTGCCATGACCAGCATCTAACCTATTCTTTTGAGGAAGGGCTTCTCCTTGAATGTGAGGCTCACATTTTCTCTGCTTGCCCTATCAAATGTCATCTCTCTACCCTTTGCTGGTCTGGAATTACAGGTGTGTACAGAATATCTGGTTTGTTGCCGGTCCTGGGATCTGAACTCTGGTCCTTATGATCTCAAAGCAAGCACTCAACAGCAAAGCCATCTCTCTATTCCATCCTTGAACTTCTGACCCTCCTGCCTCTTCTGCTGGGATTATAGGCATGTATCACCAAGCAGGGTTTATCTGATGCTAGAGATTGAGTTTAGGCCTCATGCATGCTAGGCAAAGGACACCTACTCAACTGTTTTAATTACTGTTCCATGATGAAAGCAGCTTAGAAAAGAAAGGATTGGGGCTGGTGAGATGGCTCAGTGGGTAAGAGCACCCGACTGCTCTTCCAAAGGTCAGGAGTTCAAATCCCAGCAACCACATGGTGGCTCACAACCATCCCTAACGAGGTCTGACTCCCTCTTCTGGAGTGTCTGAGGACAGCTACAGTGTACTTACATATAATAAATAAATAAATAAATAAATAAATAAATAAATAAATAAAAGAAAAGAAAGGATTTACTTGGGGCTCGCTTACAGTTTCAGAGGGTTAGTCTATGACCAGCATGGCAGCAGGCAGGCAAGCATTACACTGGTGCAGTAGTTGAAAGCTTTCATTGAATCCACAAGCCTGAGGGAGAAAGAAATGAAGACTGGGCCTGGTGTGGGATTTTGAAACCCCAAAGCTCACCTCAAGTGACACACATCCTCCAACAAAGGCGTATCTCCTATTTTTTCATTACCCTCTCCATCAGACATTCAAATCTATGAGCCCACAGAGGTCATTCTCATTCAAACCACCACAGCAACTAAGGTATATCTCCGGCTCCCTTTTGTTATTGTTCATTTGCTTGAAAAAAGGCCTAGGCTGACCTTGAACTCCTGATTCTTCTGTCTCCATCTCTTGATTTCTGGGATTGCAGGTCTGTGCCACTGGGTTGGGCTGTCTTCCTGAGATTTAAAGTGAAGTTACTACAGGGGCTGGAGAGATGACTCAGTGAATTAGAGCACAGAGGACTGTGGCTCAATTCCCTGCACCTATGTGGTAGCTCACAATTAGCTGTAATTTCAAATCTTTAGGATCTGTACACATGTATACATACATACATACATACATACATACATACATACATACATGCAAACCACACAGACACAAAATGAAAATAAAAAAATAGATCTTTAAAGTGAAGAGACTGCAGGTGGAACTTTGCTGAGAGTCCCTTGGTCTCAGTGAAACCTCACTCATTTGATCACTGCTCTTTGCTGTTAGTTATATATTGCACAAGGGTGCTATAGAAAGTGTCCTTCTGCAGCCTAGGCCACAAAGGTTTCCCTGGTCAGTCTTTTCAGTCCTTGGTTGTAGCCAGGTCTCTTTGTTTGCTTTGAGTACAGATCCGTTCAACCAGGTTTAGCATAACCTATCTCACTTCATGACCACCCAAACTGACTATCCCTAGAGCATTGTATCCATCAGTCAGAGGTCACTTCAGCAAGCCCGCCCAAGCCCTAGTCACTCCCCTTTCTGCTCCATCCTGCTGAACTCCATGGCCTTGACGTCAATCACTCTCTTGCCAGCACTCCAGCATCCTTGCCCTCTGTCTTCCTACCACCTCCATCTGGTAGTTCCCCAACTTTGGCTCAGCCATCCATCCCAGCCATCTGTCTTCTCTGTGCCTATCCTATCCTGCCAAGAAGGCTGCAGGAAAACACGCCTTCGGGCCACTACAGATGCATTGCTTGCTGCTCTGAAACGTACCCTCTGCTTCCGGGTGCTCCAGCACCCTCAGCTTTCACATCTCCCACTTTGCTTCAAGCCTCCTACCCCCAATAGGACGCCATCTTCCTCAGCAGTGCTGGGTGACCAGAGTAGGAGGAAGATTCAGACAAATTCTAAACTTTCTTTGTTAAGTTTGTGTTTCATGATGGTGAAATGGTTGAGAAACATTTTAGCCAGGTGTGCTGGCTCACACCTTTAGTCCCAGCACTTGGGAGGCAGAAGCAGTTGTATTTCTGAGTTCAAGGCCAGCCTGGTCTACAGAGGGCATTCCAGGAAAGCCAAGACTACACAGAGAAACCTGTCTAGAGTAAAACAGAATAAAAAAGTATTTTACTTTATTAAATTATATTGAAGAGTAAAAATTTATAATTTTAGGTCTTATAGTATTGTAGTATCTAAGTTCAAGAAATTCAGGGCTAAATGTTATGAATAATAGACCCAGGCGGGTCCAGGCACAGCCAGACCCACCCTGTAGCTGGGAACGTCCGGCCATAAAAGATAAAGAAAAGAATGCAGGAACTGACCAGGGCCATCAAAGCCAACTAAATGGCCATCTGGCAGGATAGCACCTCCCGGGCGGCGTCTCCCTCTAGCCCACCATAAATCATACATTAACCAGGTGTCCTGCTGACCTCGATAAGTCCCAGGCCCTTGTGCCTCCCTACGCCTTAGCTGGCACATACTACCATGTTAACTTATAATCTCCCCGCTGATGTTTGAATAAGCCAATCATGTGTAACCACGCCAATTCTTTCTACTCCTCCCTTTTGGTTTATGATTTTTGCCTTTATAAGCCTGTAAAAAGTTCAGGCTGGGGTCGAACTCCTCTGCCCCCTGCATGAGTCTTGACCCCAGTATGCTGGTTTGAGCACTCCTTCGTTGTTTGTGTGCCATTAAAACCTTGTGTGGTTACAACAAGTTTGGTCTCAGCGTCTCACTGGGTGTGCGCCTTCCCGAGGCTTAAGTAAGGGTCTCCCTCCGGGGGTCCTTCAATATGACTAGATTATTGTTATATAACTGAACAAATAAATAGATGAGTTGATAATAAGACCAGGATATTTACTTTGGAAGTAAAAAAAAGTATGGAGGGGGGCGAAAAACCACACTTTGAGAATGTGTTGGAATTGAAAGTACCAGTGACCTGATTTCTCTGCATTCATTCTCAGTACCTATGGGTGATTGATTTTAGAAACCCCTGTGAATGGCAGAATCCAAATGTGCTCAAGTCCTTTAGTGGGGAGATGGCTTAGTAAAGTGCTTATTATCATTAAAGCATGAGTGAAGTGAAAACTGAAGGGTTCTTTGGAGAGTCAGTTGTGTTGGAAGGTGTTTGGCTAAGGCAAACACATGAAGGAGTGTTTTCCTGAAGTGGACACAGGTGAAAGACTAAGGCAGACTTGTGAAGGAACGTTTCACTGAAGCAGACACAGAAAAGAGGACGTTCTGCTAAAGCAAGCACGTGAAAAGACACGTGATGAAGGATTCTTTGCTAATAACACATATGCATTGGCCCACCTTACATTGCGTAGTTGAGCTCTGCTTGTCGGGACTACTTGGACTCGGGCTGATTGGATGCAGGAGCTGAGGCAAGGCACATGGAGGACACGTGATGTTTGGATGGTATAAATAGGACTTAGAGTGATGGAGACAGAGCTTGGCATGCTAGTACAACTAGCTGTGCAACACTTGTGGGTCCTGAGTCTTCGCTTCCCTGAGAGGCAGAGCAGAAAATTTCTCCAGGAATCTCTCTGGGTTCCTCTTGCTGACTCAAACCGGGCTGGCTGTCTCTGCTAGGTTGTGTCACGACCATTGCTAATCCAACTCTACCAAACTGGACTGCTGGTGTACCCATGAAGTGTTTGTGAGTGGATCAAGCTGCTGCTGGTGACCTGTGAACTGAACTGCTGGTTTCCAGACAACACAGATGGGAGTTGTTCCAAAGAACCTTTCTAAACAGGCCCACTTCCCTGCACCCCTCCACCCCAGTCTCCTTTCTTTCCCACTACCTCTAGTAGGTGGTGGGCTAGAAGGGAGGTTAAAGCATTTAAGAACAATCGTTAGAAATAGGACTTGAAAAGACTGAAGTTACACATGAGGACTTGGGTCAGATGTTCTGCCCTCATGTAGATGACGCCGGGCTTGGTGGTGCACGCCTTTAATCCCAGCACTCAGGAAGCAGAGGCAGGCGGATTTCTGAGTTCGAGGCCAGCCTGGTCTACAGAGTGAGTTCCAGGACAGCCAGGGCTATAAAGAGAAACCCTGCCTCGAAAAACCAAAAAAAAACCAGATGACATGGTGCACATCCGTGACCTTCGTGCTGAGGGCTCCAGAGACAGGCAGATACGGTCTGGCTGAACCAGTGAGCTCCAGGTTCAGTGAGAGACCCTGTCTCAGAAAACTAAAATAGCTGGGCGTGGTGGCGCACATCTTTAATCCCAGCATTTGGGAGGCAGAGGCAGGTGGATTTCTGAGTTCGAGGCCAGTCTGGTCTACAGAGTGAGTTCCAGGACAGCCAGGGCTACACAGAGAAACCCTGTCTCGAAAAAAAAGAAAAAACAAAACAAAACAAAACAAAACAAAACAAAAAAAGAAAACTAAAATAGTGAGTGGCTAAGGAAGATATCCAGTGTTGACCTCTTCACACACACAAATACATACTCCACCCACACATAATATTGTAGGCTGGGGTATAGTTCAACCAGAGCATGTGTTTAGAATGTGGCTTGCCCTGTGTTCAAATTACAACGTATAAAACAAAAACCAAACACATGTGACCAAATAAGGGGCTGAAGAGATGTCTCAGTGGTGAAGAGCACTTGATGCTCTTACAGAGGACTTGGATTTAGTTCCCAGCACCTACATGGGCAGTTCACAAATGCCTGTATCCAGGTCCAGAGGACCTGACACTTTCTGGTCTCAGACAAACACACTTTTTAAAAGTCCAAGTAAGGGGCTGGAGAGATGGCTCAGCGGTTAAGAGCACTGGCTACTCTCCCAGAGGTCCTGAGTTCAATTCCTAGCTATGACACAACTATCTGTAATAGGACCTGATGACCTCTTCTTGGGTGCATGAAGGAAGACAGCATACTTGTATCCATAAAATAATAAATCTTAAAAAAGTAAGCAAAACAAGTCCAAGTAATACAGTATGGTGCTTGCCCCCGTACACTTTCGTCCCCTATAAATGACTGATAACATGGGATGCAAGGGAGTGATGTGGAAACTGTATTATCCTATAGTATTCAGGGAATGTTGATTCTAGGAAGTCTGTGCATGCTTAGCACAGATGCAACCTTTCCTGATTGTCTTCTAGGGCAGGGAATTGAATTTAGGGCTTTACATTTAGCAGACACGCAGTCTACCACTGAGCAATAGTCACAGCTACTTTTATGGAAGTTTGTTCTTAAAAGGACTGGTTGAGTGCCAGAAAAATGGCTCATTGGTTAGGGCATATTTAAATCTGACAAACAAGTTCTATCCCCAGGTAGTATAAAAGAATGACCCATGAAAGATAGCCTCTATGCCCTACCATATAAATAAACAGATAGATGATAGATAGATAGATAGATAGATAGATAGATAGATAGATGATAGGTAGATAGATAGATAGACAGACAGATAGATAGATAGATGATAGGTAGATAGATAGACAGATAGATAGATAGATAGATAGATAGATAGATAGATAGATAGATGATAGGTAGACAGATAGATAGCTAGACAGACAGACAGACAGACAGACAGGTTTCAGTTCCTATTTCTGGGCTCTCACAGACCTGCTTGCAGTTTAAATAAGACACGTGGTTTATATAGTTTAAGCTGTTGACCTTATACTGGGGCAGCTCATACAGCTAGCTCATCTAAACTTAACCTACCTCACCTCCCCACGTGGTTCTCACTACCTGCTTACAGTTCTATTCTGTCTCTTCTGTTCTCTTTCATGTCTCTCTCCACCGCCCCGTCCAGAAGGCCTAACCCCATAGTTCCTGCCCCACGTCTGGCCTTTAATATACAACAACCATATGTCAGACTGAACTACTCAACACCAAGACGACGTCCGATCCATCTCTTAGGGTTGCCTGACCTTCATCTTTTGGGCAGATGAGGAAGGACAAGCATTTGGATATAGAAAATGGGTGAAAGGTCACAGAAATGAAAAAACCAAAATTCTGCCTGCACTTAGCTATCTGCCAGTACAAAATTAACAACTGAAGATACAGGGACACATCTTCAAACAATGTAAAGGAAGGTCACCCCAATATCTCTCTCTTTCAGTCCAAGAAATGGCTTTTATCTCTAACAGCAATGAACTATATACAGTAAGAACAATTCTGACAACTATCAGGTAAGAATTACCTTCACAGTGTCCAGTCCATTTGTATTTGGCAACCTTGGAGAAAGTACTCCACTAGGTATCTTATCTTGGTGATACCAAAGTTCTGTACCTAAATCGATTTCTTATCACCATTTAAGTTTATTATCCTCTCACATCTAGGAAAAGATACAGGAGAAGTTGGTAACTTGCATTTACCAACCTTAAAACTTCTTTTTAGACCCTCAAGCACTTTGTTAGATCATAAACAATGTAAGCTTTTATGTCTTTAATCTTTATGACCTTTATACCTCCTTTGTGGATTTTCTTTTATTTTTAATTTGATTATAAGGAAAATATGAGCCTGGAACTCCCTAGTCTTCAATCTCACCCGTGTAAGCAGGAAGTGCAAAGCGAGCAGCTTCTGCATCTTTAAAGAACGGAGACATCACCGACTAACTGCTTCCTGGCAGGGACCCAAGGCTCCTGTATTAATGGCGCATCTACCTTCGGCTGCCAGGCCCAGCTTTGACAGACTTTTCTGTGAAGCAGAAATTTTGAAGGGTTCTCTTATCTTGTCACAGCAAAGTGGGGCAATCAACTTCCCCATGTCCTGCATGTCCCCAGTTTGGACAGTGTGCTGTCAGCAGGCGAAGAAAAGGGCAGTTTACAGCCCAGTGTCCAGCTTTGCCACATTTGAAGCAAGTGCCAGGTGGAGAGTCTTCTGTGCCCATCATCATCTTTGGGGGAGATTAGGGGTGCTGCCAGGAACTGATGTGTCTCTCTGTATGAAAGGCCTTTTGTTATTAAAACATCTTAAATGCCATATTCTGCAGATCTCTGAAGTGTTTGAGGACCACCTATCTATATAAAGTAATCTAAATAGAACCATGTTGCTTGTTTCTAGCTATTTTCTTTCTGCATAACTTTGAAAACAAATACAGGGGGCTGAATAACATTTATTTCTGTATATAACTAAACTCGCACCTAACGTGACTACAAATTTAAATGTCTACAGGTGGCTGATTTCTAACTTGCATTTCTTAATTACTCTTAACAATTTACAACAGTAGCTGTCATAGAATGAGGACTATACATCAAATTTTTAAATGAGCTGCATATGCATATATACCTTAAACAAGAGTTGAATCATAGATACAGTATGTTGTAACAACTATAACCATAAATTTCTATAATCACATGAAAATCCATGTTAATCTAAAGTATTTGAGACGTGTTGCCTTCTTTAGTCTAAAGGGAGATACAATGATCAACCTTTTGTTCCTTATATCCCTTTATCTCCCCTGCCCCCTTTCACCCCAACACTAGATAGGAGATCGAGAGAGGAGAAAGAGAGAGGTGATCCCTGACTCTAACCTTTCCTTTGTTTCTTCCCTGATCATGATCAACAACAACTTGTAACCAACCCCCCCACCCCAAATGACAGCAAACATCCATAACCCACCTCTCAGGACTGAGAGTGACATGGTCTCTAAATTGCTTCCTGCTGTCTGAGGTTAACAACATCTTTTGGGGACCCTAATAAAATTGGGATATTGGCCAAGTCCTGGGAGAACTGGCTGTTTAACTCGCTGTCCAGACTCTATGGGATCATCTGGTACTAGGACGGTGCAGAGCTTAAATGAAGTTCTGGCTGGAGCAGTCTGTGAGGCTGGACCAGCTGAGGCCTCTGAAGCTGTCCTGGCTGCAATCATGGAGGAAACTGCAGCAGAGGCAGTCCGTGAGGCTGGATCACCGGGGGCTGATTGCTTTGTCCTCATTGGTGTCTGGTCTTTTTGCTCTAAGAACACACAGACTTTTTTGTTTGTTTGTTTTTTGTTTTTCGAGACAGGGTTTCTTTTTATGCCCTGGCAGTCCTGGAACTCACTTTGTAGACCAGGCTGGCCTCGAACTCAGAAATCCACCTGCCTCTGCCTCCCGAGTGCTGGGACTAAAGGCGTGCGCCACCACCACCCGGCCACACAAACTTTTAAAGGTAGCATTGTAGGGACATTTCTGCTTTAACACATGTATGGAGTGTGCAGTGTGCACAAATCAGCAAAAGATTTCCTGCTCTGTGTCTGAGCCGGAGAAAATTATCTGTCAATTTTTATAAGTCTGTCTGGACTGCAAAGCCAACCTGTATGATAAATCTCTAACCATGCCATATGAAAGAATGGCATGTAATGTCAGCCCCGAGGACCAGGGAACCTAAAAAGTTCATAGACTTCTGCAGAGGCATCCATGTCTCCGCGGTCTCCTGAGCTGCTCCCGTGCAGGGGATCAGCAGTCGTATCACCTGTTTGTTCTGAGTCTCTTCTTCCATGTCAGCACCCGAGATTTTCAGGAGGTCTCCTGTGGTCAAATCTGACTTTATTCATTTTGAGGGACTCCACAGCCTTCCGCTTCCTCTAGAAATATAAACACATCCTCTTCCCCAACACAACACATTTCTTGACTATCATTCTGACATTAACTCCTCCTTAAACTCTACTGGCTGATTGAATTCAGCAGTCCTTTCTAAAGTTTAGCAGATGTGTTCACTGTCTCACTGACAATAAGCAAAATTGTAAAGTTAATAAAGCCTTATGTAATCTCTCTCTAGGAGACCTCATAGCTCCCTTCTGTTTTATGTGCATTTCCTTTAAAGTGAGGTTAGATCTTTCCACAACTCTTTTTTTTTAAATCATTTTATTTATTTATTATTATATGTAAGTACACTGTAGCTGTCTTCAGACACACCAGAAGAGGGTGTCAGATCTCATTAGGGATGGTTGTGAGCCACCATGTGGTTGCTGGGATTTGAACTCTAGACCTTCGGAGAGCAGTCGGGTGCTCTTACCCACTGAGCCATCTCACCAGCCCCTTTCCACAACTCTTGACCTGAACAGTTGTAAAGTCTGCCTGTAACATGCTTTGTGTTATAATATTTTTTAAAGTGTTGCACTTTACTGGATGCATATGCTGGCGCATTATCAGTTTTCGTCTGTAAAGTACCCCTCAGAGAGTCATCACCTCTACTATATAATTACAGAATCAGCCTTTCCAGGACTCAAAGCAGAAGCCCATTGGAATCCTGAGTAAGTATCAACTGTATGATGTACATTAATATTTCAAATTCTGCACAGTGAACCACATTTATCTACCAATTTCCATTTCTTTGGGTACTTTTAAGGTTACTTCTGGCAGGCAATTGAGCTTGATTATATAAGGAACAGATAGAATAATTGCTTATAATTTCCTTCGCTGTCACCAGGTTATAGAATTTTTTTTAAACTTTTACTATTTACATAATGCATAGTATGAAAATTTGAAGCTTCCTAGTATATTTTCTATGAACAATGTGTCTAGTTTCTCATTTCCTAGTGCCAGTAGTTCTGGCAGACCCATATGAAATCGAATATGGGTTATGTACAATGGAGAATCTCTGTTTTGAATTATCTGTTGCAGTTACATAAATAACAAAGTTAATTCTGAATCATCTGTAATAAGTTCAGCAATTTCTAGATGGAAAACAACTCTTTCTGCATATTGAGAGTCAGTGACTATATTAAGAAACCCTGGAAATCTAATAGAATCGTGAGAATAGCATACTGTTCTGATTTTTTTTTTTTTTATTTGTCGAGACAGGGTTTCTCTGTATAGTCCTGGCTGTCCTGGAACTCACTTTGTAGACCAGGCTGGCCTCGAACTCAGAAATCCGCCTGCCTCTGCCTCCCAAGTGCTGGGATTAAAGGCATGCACCACCATGCCTGGCTCCTGTTCTGTTTTTTTAACTGAAGCATATGGGCTTTGAATTGCTCATATTCCCTAACTTATAACCTGCCATTTATTGGCATCTGTATAAAAGCTTTAGAAATCGGTGTTCTTCTCACCATATAAGGAATAATCCAATTAGTTCTTTTTATAAACTGAAATCACTTGCTTTGATGGTCCTTATTATTAATTTTCTCCAACACTTCATTGATTGATTACCCATTATGAAGAAGTAATTTCAGCATTAGTATATAAGGCACTATAACGTCTGCTGGGTCCGATCCTGCTAATTGATGAAGTCTTAATATTGCTTTTACAATCAATTCAGAAACCTTTTCTATATAGGTTTTTAGTTTTTACAGTTTTATGTTTAAAATATCTATTCTAAGATATTATCTTCTCTCTGCATAAGAATTCTTGTGGGAGAGTGATAGAAGGTAAAATAAGATACAATTAAGCTTGGGATCTAAGGGACTATTTTGATTTAAAAGATCCTCTAACTTCTGTTCTATTGCTTATGATTTAGCATTCTACCTCTCAGATCTCTCCTCCACTAAGTCTGTTTTATTCTGATCTTTCACAGACCGGACATAGAAAGACAACCATTACCTAGCAAATTATAAATATTTCCATGATGATAATTAAAAAAAACTAAACAGGTTCCAAATGCCCTCTGCCATAGTGGTTTTTTTTTAAGATTGATTGATTGATTGATTGATTGATTGATTGATTGAATGTATATGAGTACACTGTAGTTGTACAGATGGTTGTGAGCCATCATTGCTTGCTCTCCAGCCCAAAGATATTATATCTAATTACACTGTAGCTGTCTTCAGACACCCCAGAAGAGGGCGTCAGATCTCATTACAGATGGTTGTGAGCCACCATGTGGTTGCTGGGATTTGAACTCAGGACCTTCGGAAGAGCGGTTGGTGCTCTTACCCGCTGAGCCATCTCTCCAGCCCCAGTGTTTTATTTTTAACACAGAAGATACTTTCCCTTCTCATCTCACTGATTCTCTTTTTCCTTTGGAGACTTCATTTTCTTATTTAAACTTAAATTTTCTTTCTATGACTGTTTATACTCAGTTTCTTTCCTTTTTTTTTTTTTTAATGCATGCTTAAAAAACATTCCTACCTATTTCTCTTTCACCAGTTCCAAACTTTAATATTTATTTCTGTATTTAAGTTTCTCTAAATTCTGTCCTCTAGGGATTGCCCAGCTCCAAACATACATTATCAATTCTGTGATTTTCAGGTGTTGTCTTTGCTCGCGGTGAGAGAAGGGGGCATCAGCACAGGCTCTGGGCCTCGGCTTCTTATTCCAGAGAGGAGCACTGCAGCTCTGGAAAGGTGAGCAGCCCCCTCTGAAGTGAGAGACCAGGTCCATCCACCACCCACCACTCACAGAGCAGCTGGAGGCCGCCTACTTCCACTTCTGTGCCTGAGTCCTCTCATCATATCTGGGTCTCAAGTCCGGAGCACACCTCGGGCCCTAACCTTGGACCTTGTGTCCTACATTGATGTGCCAGATATTGCAGAGCTTTCAAGGACCCGCTTGCAGTTTAAGACCTGGAGACTTCTATATAGTTTAAAGCTGTTGGCTTTAGGCTGGGCCATCTCTCAGATAGCTCCTTTAAACCTATCCTAACTTTTTCTCCATCCTGTCTCCCCCCAAGCCCCCACCCCAATGTGGTTCTCGCTACCTGCTTACAGTTCTGTGTTCTCTTTCTCTGTTCTGCTCTTTCGTGTCTCACTCCATCTCCCTGCCTTTAAGTCCCACTTCTTGCTCCAGGCCATCAGCTCTTTATTGGGCGACAAGCATATTCAGTCTGAACCGACCAGCAGCAAGACGACACCTATTCATGTCTGAGGGTTGTTTTTAGGCAGTGAAAGTTGCCTGACCTTCTTTTGGGCAGGTGAAGAAGCACAAGCATCTACACAGGGAAAACCAGGGATGAGCCACAGAAATGACAATACCAAAATTCTGTCAACACTTAGGTTCTCTGCCAGTACATAACTAACAAGTGAAAATACAGGGACACATCCTTTGAACATTGTAAAGAAAGGTCACCCCAACAAGTTCTCATTACCATGAAAGAAAGATAAATGAAGGAAGAAAGGACAGAAGGAATTGTTGCTTCCAGTGGGACGGCACATACCTGTAATTAAAGCACGCTGTCTCAAAAACTAACAAACAAATAAATATATAAAACAATAAAAATTTAAGCCCGGCTGATAGAGGTTGGTCTGGTGTTGCTCTGTAGTCAAATGCTAAATTCTAATTGGCCCCAAATAGTGAATTCCCAGGTACACCAGTCTTTGTTGTGTAAACCTTGCTCCCAAATTTTTGAAGCTATTGGTTAAATAAAAATGGCTATAACTAATTACTGGGAAGAATAGAGGTAGGTACTTTTCAGTTACTGGACTAGGGGTTGCAGATAGGGCCCAAGAGAGAAGGAGAGAGGAGAAGGAGGCATATGGAGAGAGAAGGAGAAGAAGGATAAAGAGAACAGGAGGTCATACTGGACATATCAGACATACTGGACCAGGGGCATGAAGCCAGTGAAATACCTCCTGAGGACCAACTGATGGAACAGAAATAACCTGAGACTCAAATAGCAGGTACAGGGGGAGCGCCACTGGAAAGTAGACAGACTACAGTACAGGAAAATAGACTGGGGTAATGCCCCAGCCATTGTACTAAGATGATCAAATAAACCCACAGGACTCTGACTCAACTATTGATGGGCTGGTCGTTTCTTATAATAATAAATAGGATTTATTTAAATCCATTTACACCAGGCATAACTTAGCAGACCTTTAGTTCCAGCACTTAGGAGGCAAAGGCAGGCTGATCTTGGTGAGTTCAAGGCAAGTATGGTCTATGCAGTGGATTCCAGGTCAGTTAAGGCTTAACAGTTTGGTTTTTTTTTTTTTTAACTTTATTTTTCAGGCAAGGTCTTTCTATGTAGCCCTGGCTGTCCTAGAACTCTCTATATCCTCAAACTCATAGAGATCCACCTGCCTCTGGCTACTAAGTGCTGGTATCAAAGGTGTGCATCACTGATGTGTTTGTATAAAGATAAAGAGAGGGGGCAGTTATGTTCTATGGAGGTGTGGTGAGGTATGGGGAAAGGGGATGTTTCAGTGGGTCCATGTCGAGGCATCCCTTCCCCCTGAGGGACCAGTCACATGGTATAGTATAGACTAGAGTTTATTCAGGGGATGGGGAGGGGAGTTAAGAGGGTAGTAGAGGCAGAGAAAGGCAGAGAGAGGAGTACAGGAGAAGAGGAGGAGAGGCAGGCCATGAACACATGGAGAGAGAAGTGGGAAGGGGATGGGGACAGAGGGGGGAAGGGGTGAGGGGACAGAGCCGGAGCAAGAAGGGAAGATCAAGAGAGGGATGTGGGGGCAAGCAACCCCTTTTATAGTGAGTCAGGCCTACCTGGCTTGCCAGGTAACTGTGGAGAGGAGTTTAGACAGAATGATAACAATCACTATGCCCAGTTTGATCTAGTTATTAATTAAAATAAAAGTAATATCAGAAACAAAGGAATCATTGGGTTGGGCTAGAGATATAGCTCAGTGTTAGAGTGTTCTCCTTACAAGATGGAGACCAGAAGATATGTCTCTAGCAACACATACACACACACATATACTCATACATGCATGTAAACACACATGCACACATGACACACACAATTAGGAAAGTTTGAAGACTGGAAATGTAACTCAGCTGGTAGAGTGCTTGCTAAAGATGTACAAATGGGCTCTACATGCTCTGGGTCCTACCCTCAGCATCCAATTTTTAAAAATAACTAAAACCAAATTGGCATAGAGGTGCACACCTAGAATCTTAGCACTTGGGAAGTAGAAGTAAGAGATGGAAAGTTGAAGGTCATCCTCAGCTCCACAGTAAGTTAGAGGCCAGCCTGAACTACTTGAGACCGTGTTAAAAACAAAGAGCCAATAAGAATTTTATTAATCAATTTATTTATTTATTTTATGTATGTGAGTACACTATCACTCTCTTCAGACACACCAGAAGAGGGCATCAGACCCCATTACAGATGGTTGTGAGCCACCACATGGTCACTGGGATTTGAACTCAGAACCTCTGGAAGAGCAGTCAGTGCTCTTAACGACTGAGCTATCTCTCTAGTCCTATAAGTCCAATTTTTAAAAAATGATATTGCAAGCCGGGCGTGGTGGCACACGCCTTTAATCCCAACACTTAGGAGGCAGAGGCAGGCGGATTTCTGAGTTCGAGGCCAGCCTGGGCTACAAAATGAGTTCCAGGACAACCAGGGCTATACAGAGAAACCCTGTCTCGAAAAATAAAACAAACAAACAAACAAACAAAAGATATTGCTGTCTATTTCTGGGAATTGGCCAGGGAATAGTAAAAACCAAACAGTACCCCTGAGACAGTGTTCACTGCCAGACATCAGTGAGTTAGGTACAAACCAGGATGGCATTGTGAACATGTTTGGCAAAACCAAATTTAAGAGACCCCAGCAGTATGGGAGCTCCTTCTGTCTGTGCTAGAAACACAGATGATGCTGAGAGGCAGTTGTTTCTGCCTTTCCTCCAGTTCTAAGTGCTAGAATCCAAAGACAAACTCTGTGGCCCAGACCTACCGGTACCAAGGCCTTTGCCTCTCCTCAGACTTCTGGAGAAGAGAAAAATAGGAAAGTTATATTGAAAGTTTCATGAAAAGCAGGGTGTGGTGGCGCACACCTTTAGTCCCAGCACTCGGGAGGTAGAGGCAGGCAGATTTCTGAGTTCGAGGCCAGCCTGGTCTACAAAGTAAGTTCCAGAACAACCAGGGCTATAAAGAGAAACCCTCTCTCAAAAAAAAAAAAAAAAAAAAAAAAGAAAGAAAGAAAGAAAGAAAGTTTCATGAAGCCTTGACTTACCAAACAGGAATGTAGTGCTTTGAATAATAATGGCTCCTATAAGCTCATATATTTGAATGCTTAATCAGGAGTTAGTGGAACTGTTTGAAAGGATTACAAGGATAAGGAGGTGTGACTTTGATGGAGTGGGTGTAGCCTTGTAGGAGGAAGTATGTCACTGGGGATGGCTTTAAGGTTCCTTTTGTTCTTTTCTTGTTTTTTAGATTTATTTATTTTTATTTATATGAGTACACTGTTGCTATCTTCAGACACACTAGAAGAGGGCATCAGACCCCATTATAGATGGTTGTGAGCCACCATGTGGTTGCTGGGAATTGAACTCAGGACCTTGGAAGGGCAGTCAGTGCTCTTAACTTCTGAGCCATCTCTCCAGCTGGGCTTTGAAGTTTCAAAAGCTAGGTCCAAGCTGGCTCTCTCTCTCTCTCTCTCTCTCTCTCTCTCTCTCTCTCTCTCTCTCTCTCTCTGCCTCCTAAGCAAGCCCCCAATGAAATATTTTCCTCTTACGAGTAGAACAGTGACTGAGACAAGTAACAACCTGTTATTCAGAGGAAAAGGGGGGAAAACACAGCCCATTTGAGAAATTTGAAAATAAATGTATTTTGGTTTTTTTCATCATTTGAGACAGAATCTCACTATCTAATCCTGGCTGGTCTAGAACTCACTATTCAGCCCAGGTTGGCCCCAAACTTCCCATGATCCTCCTGCTTATACCTCCAACACGGTCAGGATTATAGGCACGTGCCACTATGCCTGAATCTGGAAATAAACATTCCTCAGCATATCAGCGGCCACAACACATTGTAAAAGGTGTTCACACACAAGCAGACTGCAATGCTCCTCAGAGAAGTAATACAAGCAGAAGAATAAAACCAGACATGCTGACACATGTCTGTAATCCGAGCATGGGGAGGTAGAGGCAAGAGGTCAAGGTCATCCTTAGTTATATAGAAAGTGCAGGTTCAAGGTCGGCCTGGAATACTTGACACTCAGTCAAAACAAAAGTAGGCAATGTAAGTGCAGCAGAGAATGTCTTCCTTTCGTCTTAAAGAATGGCCTCGGGCTGGCGAGATGGCTCAATGGGTAAGAGCACTGACTGCTCTTCCAAAGGTCCCGAGTTCAAATTCCAGTAACCACATGGTGGCTCACAACCACCACCGGTAATGAGATCGGACGCCCTCTTCTGGAGTGTCTGAAGACAGCTACAGTGTACTTACATATAATAAATAAATCTTAAAAAAAAAAGAATGGCCTCATTGTTGTTATTATTATTATTTTAAAGATTTATTATTATACATAAGTACACTGTAGCTGACTTCAGATGCACCAGAAAAGGGCATCAGATCTCATTACAGGTAGTTGTGAGCCACCATGCAGTTACTGGGATTTGAACTCAGAACCTTTGGAAGAGCAGTCATTACTCTTACCCACTGAGCCATCTCACCAGTTCTTATCATCATCATCATTATCATCACCATCACCCTCATCCTCCTCATCCTCTTCCTCCTCTTTCTCTTCATTATTATATAAATTGAACTTAATTTGGTGGCAAAAAACTGAAGGATCCTGCCCGGCATGACTTGTTATAGACATTGCAACAAGTTGAGCTCCCAGCAACCTCATCTTTCCAGCAGACCCAGATTTCTCAACAGCCACACTGTTTATATTTCAGCCATTGCTAAATGTCTCTTGGGGAACAAAATTGCCCCTTGTTAAAACACACTGGTCTCAGTCAGCTATTGGCTCAGGCGGTGGTGGCAGGTGAACCACTTCTATCCAGTGACTCATGGGGAGTTGTCTCTGGGGACACTTTGGAAAGGTTTTTCTTTTTTTCTTCAAAAAAAGGGTAATTTAGAAAAAAAAAAAAAAGACTCCTCTTGAGGTGAGAGTGTGGCTTGATTAGTGGGATGCTTGCCTAACATGCACAAAATGCTGGTTCAGTCTGCATAAGCCAGGCAGAAGAGTATATGCCTGTAATCCCAGCACTCAAAAGGTAGAAGCAGGAAGACAATAAATCTAAGGCCATTCTAGGCTATATGGGTAATATAGACTTTTAGGCTAGCCTAGGCTGTATGAGTCTCTCTCTCAAAAATATTCCCTTCTCTCCTCTGCATACCATTGTAACAGGGAATTTCTATACTTTTCTTACTGCCAACCTAAGGATGAAGAGCAGAGAGATTGAAGGAATATAGGTCTCTCTTAAATATATATATGTAACACACACATATAATGTTTTATAATATATATGTATATTATAAAAGATATATTTCTGTAGTGCAGTGCAAAGGGTATAGTGAGCATGGAAGCAATGAAGAGACTTCTACTGGAATCCAAGCCTTAGACAGACTCATCTAACTCAAAAGGAGGCCTGAATTCAAGTCCTCCTGTCTCATACAAATCTGCTTTATTATATAGCTCACTTGAATGAAGATTTTATGTTATCTGAAGCAGAAATTACAAGGCCATGAAACGCTCTGAAACCCAAGGAATGTAAACTAATGGGAGTGGTGTCAAACACATTCCTGTGTGGCCAGGGAAGGGAAAGGCTGAAGAGCAGACCAAAGACATTGTGGGTGGCAGGGAAGAAGAGAGACCTGCTGTTCAGTCTATCCTCATCCTAACCTAGGACCAGTCTTCTGAAGTCACACAGTCCCCTAGAGCCACTTGCCTCTCTAGCTTCTCAAGTGGAAAAACTGAGACTTACAGAGAGCCATGGACCCAAGGCCACAGAGCAAACCAGAACAGTTTGTCTAGGTTTCTGATGGCTGACCATATGACCTTTCCATTTCTACTGCCTCTCTCTCTCTCTCTGTCTCTGTCTCTCTCTCCTTCTTCCCTTCTTTCTTCCTCTCTTCTTTACTTTCTTTACTATGGATGGGTGTTTTCCCTGCATGTATGTACACCATGTGCATGCCTGATGCCCAAGGAGGCCAAAAGAAAGCAAGGATGCCTCAGGAGGGTATCAGATCATCTGGAACTGGAATTATAGATAGTTGTGACCAAACACGTGAGTACTGGGAACCAAATCCAGGTCCTCTGCAGTAGTAAGTGCTGGTAATCACTATCTTCATTACTTTTTTATTCTTGACAAAACACCACAATCAAGGAAACTCATAAAAAGAAAAATTTAATTTCAGACTTGTGGTTGCAGAGTATTAAGAGCCCACGATCATCATGGCAAGGAACACGGCAGCAGGTAGGCAGGCAGGCTGAGAGTCAGTAACTGAGATCTTACATCTTTATTTGCAAGTAGGAGACAGGGAGACCTAAGCAGGAATCCATGGGCTTTTGAAACTTCAAAGCCAGCCCCCAGTGACACAGCTCCTCTAACAAGACCCTGTCATTCCCAAACAGTTCCACCAACACGGGACAGAACATTCTCAATCAAACCACAACTCCTGAGCCATCTCTCTAGCCCCTACATATAATTTTAAAGACAAATCTTAGAGATAGAAATGGTGACACATGTTTAATCCCAGCACTTGGAAGGCAAAGGCAGGTGATCTCTAAGAGTTTGATGACCGCCTGGTTTACAGAAGGAGTTCTGGGTGAGCCAGGACTACATAGTGAGACCATGTCTCAAACAAGCAAGCAAGCAAACAAAAACCTCACAAATCTTAGAAAAAAAAAAAAAAAAGAAGAAGAAGAAGAATGGATTCTGAAGGCGCTGCTGTCCTGCAGTGACTCCTGCAGCTGCGTAGTAGTCTTTGCCTTCCCTTGAGGAGTCCCTCCAGTGAATACGATTATGGAGACTACAAAGCCCCAGAGGTAGTGTTGGTCCCTGTATTAGTGACTGTGATAAACACCATGACCAAAGTGATTTATGGAACAAAGAGTTTATTTTGGCTTACAGTTCCAGGTGAGTCGATATCAGAGGTAGAGGAATGACAGCAAGAGCAAGAACGTGAGAGATCACATTTTCAACTTCAAACATGAAACAGGGAAGCAAACTGGAAGTGGGGTGGTGTTATAAATTCTCAAGCCACCCCCTGACCCGTCCAGCAGGTCCAGTTATTCGAGGGTCTTGAGGGGACCTCCTCCTAAGAACCAAATGGGGGGTAGAGAGGAACGAGGGCCTTGTGCGAATAACAACACAGAAACCATTCTGGAATGCATCAAAGCCCCAAATGTATTAGTCAGGCCCGAGGTTTAAATGCACAAGCAAAAGGGGAAGTACAGATACTTATCAGTGGGAGGGGTAGGGCAAAACAAGCAAAAGGAGAAGTACTTATGGGAGGGGGGGCAATAGAAATTCTTTCTTTTGGCAGCTACACGGGGAAGTAGGAACTTGGTGGTATCAGGGTGTGGTCAGGACAACGGTGATGACTTAGGGCTGGAACATCCCGTGGTTGTTCTCAGAATCCATGTGTCGGTGGCCCACTTTTGACCCTCTTTTCTTCTCGGGGGGAGAGGCCCAATTTAGAGATCAAGAGTTGTCTTAATAGCTCCCAACAGGGGCTGGTGAGATGGCTCAGTGGGTAAGAGCACCCAACTGCTCTTCCGAAGGTCCAGAGTTCAAATCCCAGCAACCACATGGTGGCTTACAACCATCTGTAACAAGATCTGACTCCCTCTTCTGGAGTGTCTGAAGACAGCTACAGTGTACTTACATATAATAAATAAATAAATCTTAAAAAAAAAAAAAAAGAATGACATTGTCAAAAATAATAAAAAAAAAAACCCACACAACCAACAACAACAATAGCTCCCAACAACCCCCCAGTGATGCACTTCCTCCAGCAAGGCTCCCCCTGACCCCCAGACTACCAACCAGGGATCGAGTGTTCAGAAACATGAACCTATGGGGGACATTTTTGAGCCACTAAAGCCTCCTGAGGCAGAACTGGGGGCAGTGTTGAGTGAGTGGAAGCACAGAGACTCAGTCACCACTAGAAGCCTCTGGTGACTGGGTGTGATCTGTGGAAGAGGCTTCCCGGCTGACTTGATAGTTGGAATTGGCTGCCATTGGAAGGGAGAATTGGTGCTCTCTTTCTGCTTCTTGCTTGTGCTTATCCACCCACACACCTAGAGACTATGATGCTGCTGGAAAAGGAGGAAGACCTTACTCTAAAGCCTCCGCTGAGATCAGAACCTGCGAGGAAAGGAACATCTGTGGTGTCCTGGCTCCCCTTCCTTGGCAGCACTCTTGAAGGTATTAAGCTGGGGAATGCGGTGACTCTTGTACCCTTCTTTTTTAGATTTCTTATTTATGTGTGTATTTTGCCTGCATGTACGTACATCCTCCATCAAGTGTACACCTGAGGCCCAAGGTGGTCAGAAGAGCATGTGGGACTCTTGGAATTGGAATCGCAGATGGTTTTGAGCCTCCTTTGAGCACTAGGAACCTGAACTGGGTCCTCTGCAAGAGCAGCAAGTATTCTTAGCTTCTGAACCATCTCTCCTGCTTGTTTTTTTTTTTTTTTTAAACATTTCCCCCAGGGTATAATTTATAACAAAGTCAAAGACTTTTTCTGAATTAACAGTTGTAAGATCAAGGACCACACAGCCACACTGTGCTATGCCACCTGACAGGATTAGGTGCTTGAGTTTGCTCCCCCTTTCCTGGTATCATGTGTTTCATGTACTCCATGCCAACATCCAGCTCCATTGGTAGCCTCAGATGACCTTGAACTCATTCTTCTGACTTCAACTCCAGAGGCATGTTTGGCCGGATTTGTTTTCTGTTGTAACAAATTATTATTTCAAACAACTTTGTGGTAGAGTCTGCGTGTAAGACCACACGGTATGAATGGCACAAGTGGCTGTATGACTTAATTACCCACCTTTCTAAAGTAGCTTTACTCTATTTATTTGTTGGTTGGTGGGTTGGTTGGCTGATTGATTTTTCTGGAACTTGAGATCTTTAAAAGCAAAGGTCTGGTAAAATGGCTAAGTAGGTTCAGGCACTTGCTACCAAACCTGATGACCTGAACTCAGTCCCTACACCCACATGGTGAAAGGAGAGAACCCAATGTTGAAGCAGCCTCCTTCACAAGTTCAAAGGCAGTCCGGACCACAGAGTGAGACCCTGTCTCTCAGAAAGAAGGAAGGAATTATGGTGTCTTAGTCACTGTTCTATTGCTGTGAAGAGATACCATGGCCAAGCATTTAATTGGGAGCTTCCTTCCAGTTTGGGAGGGTTAGTCTGTTTTCATCACGGTGGGGAGCATGATGGTACACAGGAGGCCCCGAAGCAGTAGCTGAGAGCTACAGCCTGATCTATAGCAGCAGACAGACAGAGAACTCAGCCTGGCATTCAAATATATGAGTCTATGGGGGCATTCTTATTCAAACCACTACAGAAAAGAAAGAGAGAAGGAGCGAGGGAAGAGGAGGAAAGATCTTATTTATTGTGTACATGTTCTTGGGCATGTCATTGTACTCGTGTGGAAGTCAGAAGATAATTTCCATCGTGGGTTCTGGGGGTTTAAATCGGTCACCAGAATTGCATGGCAAATGATTGTACCTGCTAAGTCATTTTGTTGGCCCAGAAAATATTATTTTTCCCTGCCTGATGATCATATGCCTTTAATTTAAAACAAACAAAACAAAAAATAACAACAACAACAACAAAAACCAAGATTTCACTGTGTAGCCCTGGCTTTCCTGGTCTCAATCTGCCAAACAGGCTGGCCTTAAACTCACAGATATCCACCTGCCTCTGCCTTCCAAATGCTGGGATTAAAGGCTTGTGCCACCTCTTGGGGCCATATGCCTTTATTTTTATATTAGCACTGCAATGTTACTTTGGGGCAACTGTGCTATTCTGAGTCAGACAGTTTGAGTAGGCTTTGCAGCAGGCTGTGCATTTCGTTCCAGCTTTGAGGGAAAAGATGGGGCCTAGGCTCAAACTGACTTGCAGAGCCCATCCTGAATCACAAACAGTAGCTCTGAACAATGTGCACAATTCATCACAACCCCCAAAGATGTGTGTTAGAACTTCTGGGTTGAGAATGACTCCTTTGGTCCTAGAATGTGACCCTGTAAGGTGGGAGGTAAAACAGAACTCCTTGAGGTGACATCCTATCTAAAAGTGAAGCCTATAAGTACAGGCATCAACATATCAACTTGTGAGACCCTGGATGCAGCCTGTGGCCAGACTACTATAAATCAATATATTTTCTTCCTCCTAACCAGTTTAGATGGTTGCACTGAGAGAGTCCTAATTAAGCCAATATATAATAAAATTCACAAACTTGCAGGGGGGCGTGTAACAGAGTGTTTTAGGAGAGAGAGGCTAAGACAATTTAGAAAGAACACAAAGAAGGAGCTCTGTGAGATGCATTGGCCTTTTCTAGTTAACAGGAGCACTCGGAGCAGTGCCAGCAGCATGGAAGGGAGGTGGATACACATGCACTGGAGTCACTATGCCAATAAATATATACTGAGTACCTGGCACTGTTAGACAATGAGAACGACTGCAACCCCCGGAAGATATCAGCACTAGTTGAATGCGGTGCTGAGCCAGGAAGATTTCTGTATTTTCAAGGTTGCTTGGTCTATCTAGCAAGTTTAGACCAGCCATAGCTACATAGGGAGACCATGTTACCAACAAACAAAAGGAAGGAAGGAAGGAAGGAAGGAAGGAAGGAAGGAAGGAAGGAAGGAAGGAAGGAAGGGAAGGAGGGAGGGAGGGAGAGAGGAAGGAAGGAAGGAAGGAAGGAAGGAAGGAAGGAAGGAAGGAAGGAAGGAAGGAAGGAAGGAAGGGAGGAAGAGGATAGAGGAGGAGGATAGAGGGAAAGAGGCAAAGAAAGAAGCACACAAGGCACTAGTCAATAAGAAAATGAGAAAAACCTTGCACTCTTGTACCTCAGTGTCTTGTAATGATGGATAAGGAAAAACAGTTTTAAAGTAATATAGCAAATTGAAAAGAGCCATAAAGAAGAAAGGGACTGCAGGGCCATGTCTAAAATTTATAAGAGTGACCCAGTGAGCTTCGAGGCCAGCCTGATCTACAAAGTGAGTTCCAGGATAGCCAGGGCTATACAGAGAAACCCTGCCCAACAACCACATGAAGGCTCACAAACATCTGTACAGCTACAGTGTATCTTTTTTTAAAACTGAGAAATGAAACGTGGACCTCTTCCAGGTAAGACTATCCCAGCCTGGGAGTGGTTTAGCTGGTAAGCCCCTCTCTTTTCTGGGCTCTGTTTTCTGCCTCTGGGAAGTTTTCACATTACTTACCATCCCCTCTTTTCTTTTCCCAAAGCTGGCCTATGCCAAGGTGCTGTTCTCTCTCCCTCCCTCCCCACCTTTGACTTTTCTTATCCTCCTAGCTTGAATATAAGTTACTAAGTAACCCATTCTAGGGTCACCACACTGAACTCTTATCAGGGATTGTCATTCATATCACATCTTTACAAATGGCCCGTTTGAACTGTGCTCTTCCTTTACTTATAATTCCGACTCCAGTTCTCTGTCCCATAACGTCATGGGTAGCTTTTGCCATGAACCATTAGGAATGTGGTGGGACATCCTCAGGTGCCCAACCCTTCAGCCCCGCGACATTCTGAGCCTCTCATTGCTCACAGGCAAATAGAATTTTTTTTCCTTCACCACCCATGCACAAATACCCTTCTTAATGGTCTTGCTGTTTCTAAGTCATGTTGAGAACTGTGTTTAATTAAGAGCAACATGTAATTTTTTTAGAATAAAAAGCTACCATTTACTATTGCATTTTTGTTGTGTATGCCAGGCTAGGTCCATATTGCTTTGAGATAATGTTTTGAAGTGGATATTATTATACTTATTTGCTTAAAAGTTTTGAAGAGTTGGGATGACCTATATAAGGTCACACTGTAACTGGCAGAGGTAGACTTTGGATGAGGCCCATTGGACTTCAAAGCCCGTGTGCCTGACCTACAAACTGCCTCCCAATATCAGCTAGTTCTGGGCTGAATAGAAGGCCATATTAGGACTAACTTCTGTATTTCAGCCAATTTCTCAAAAACTCCATATATACAGTTTCACTTAATGTTCATAAAAATACACTGAGTTAGTTGCATTGTCCTTATATTTAGATACAAACACTAAAAAATTTAAAAAGGAAAGTGACACATGGATCCAAAAGGAAAGCCAGATTCCAAACTCGGTTCCTTGTTCATTCTCAGCAGTACACACTAAGTGCTTGCACTAAGTGGTGTCTGCTACAGAACAAAGGGGCCAGAGCTGGAGCAATGCCTTTTCTTCATTTTGCCTCTAACAGCCTGGGTAGCCCGATTGGCACTGAGCTTTAATAAATCTTGAGCACTGGTACATGCCAGGCACTGGGGGAAAATAGTGTACAAAGGCCATCTCGGTTCCTGAACCCAGAGTTGACACTCTCAACTGTCAAAGACAATTTCCCAGTGACAGGTGTCACAAGGCAACGGGTAGGAAATACGGATAAAATGGATTTCGAGTAGTCAGAGAAGACATGAAAAAAAAATTTTTTTTTTTGGTCAGTATGTCACCATGTAACCCTGGTTTACCGGGTATCCAGTTTGTAAACCAGATTAGCCTTGAACTCACATATCCACATTCCTCTGCCTCCCAAGTGCTGGATTAAGGGTCTGTGCCGCCACATCTGACCCCGAGGGGGCACATTTTGTTGTAGTTGCTTTTTCTTTCCAGTACTGAGGACTGAAAGCAAGGATGTCGGGAAGTGCTCTACCACTGAGCTAATGGTAAACGCAAAATCAGGGACCTGCAGAATTCACTGTTAAGCCAGACAGGATCTGTTGTTCATTAGACATGACAACTCTAACGGAAAACAACCATCAAACTTTACGTCGTCAAAGCCTGAAAGAGGATAGGAGTATAACTCAGTTCTTCCAGTTGTTAGTCCGCTGACCTTGCCTTTGCCGTCAGGGTCACCCCACCACCACCCCATCATTACCATTCCCTCCCTACTCCTTCCGGACACTTCCGGCTTGCGCAGGCGCAAGAGAAATCGCCTTTCCTAGAGGCGCGAGGAGCCCACGCCCAGACGCATGCGCGTCCCTCCCACAAGCCCCGCCCCAGGCGGCCCCTCGCGAGCGCCTGCCGTTTCTTTGGGCGGGCCGGTGGGCGGAGCCTAAGCGGGCGGCGCGCCGCGGGCGGGCCAGTGAAGCCGGCGCCCCCGACACGTGATCTGGAACCGGCTGTGTCGCTTGGTGACTCCGTCTGTCCGTCCGTCCGCGGGTGCCATCATGGCGGACGCGGCCAGTCAGGTGCTCCTGGGCTCCGGTCTCACCATCCTGTCCCAGCCGCTCATGTACGTGAAAGTGCTCATCCAGGTATGAGTCGTCGCCCTTTCCTTCCCCGCCCGCGTCCTGTCAGGTCGCCACCGCCCTCTGCGCCTTTGGGTTGGCTCTGCGTCCCAGGCCTTCACCCTCTCGAGATGCTGCCCTTCTCTCCCCTCAGGAACAACTTCCACGGCCTCGCGCCCCTCTCGGAGACATCCCGAGGCTCGCCCCGGGCAGGCCGGCTCCCTTTCTGCAGCCAACTGCCACCCTTGCCTTCCCTGGCCGGTGACTCTTCTCAACTTTGTTTTTCCTTTCCCTGATCCTGGCCGGTTGCCACCGAGGGCTTCCCAACCCTTTTCTTGTCGCCCCTCTGATACTGGCGTTCACCTCACCTCGTTCACTCCTCCTCAGCGAAATATCTCAAACTCGAGACGTGAAATAACTCATCTATGGGCAAATTTAAAATTCTAGGAAAGCCAACATCTTATTGTTCTTACTCGGTTTTTCTATTTGCTGTTTCTACTTCTATTCCCGTTCAGAGATTTTAACACCAGATACCCGGATATACACAAGGAGCGCATTGAGAAGTGATAATGAAATCAGATTTCCTGAGGATCCATTGAGCGCTTTCACAGTAACCCATGTGGTTCATGACAATGAAAATCACGTTGGTTAGAGCTGGAAATCAGTTCTGTTTAAACACTTTAGCGAGTTTAAATGTAACATCAAACCCCGGATGTCTCTCTTGCCTCCCTTGCCAATCTGCTATAAAATATTTCTAAAGTGGTCATTTATATTCATGGGTAAGGAGGCCTACTTTTAGCTGGTGATAGTATTTTCAATTGCTCTTCTAACTTTCCCTGTGCTGATCAGGGCCATTTTTAAGCATTTATTGAGGATTGCCATACCTCATGCATTGTGTGTCCTGGAAGGAAGCAGGCTTTAGAATCCCTGTCCTCAATGTTTACCATTCTGAAAAGAGAAAAAAAAAAAAGCAAGACTCTAGAATGGACTTCATTTTTAAATTGTTCTTCATACAAATTGTTGCTAAGTTGACTAATATAAGTGTAGATGTTGAAGCGCAGAGTGAAATCTGTGTCTAGAACAGAATTGACAGTATTTCGCAGTACACGTATGAACTCACTACTCAATAGTTCTCAAAGAACAGTGATTTTAGTGACATTCAGTGTTTTTGCCTCAACAATCCAATATCCTAAATTCTGATTTCACAATACCTCGTGCGTTGCCAAGTATCTCAGGAGGTTGATGAAATTCCCAAATACTACTTTAAAGCTGCACTTTCAGTGAGTTCAGAGAGGGGGTTTTAACTCAGAAGGAAGAATTGCAACAGTAGAGCCCAAACTGCCCTGTATTTTTTTTTTTAATCTCAAGTATCCCTTTGGCACTATAATCACTGAATATATTGTACAAATAAAATGGCAATCATTAATTTTTATGGCTCTGTATATTGCTAATGAGTCTGTACATTTAACGTGGACCTAAGTTGTAATTATTTTTGTAAGTGAATTACCCAGCTGTATGCATTTGCCTTTGTTGTCTAGTTATCCATGTAGGTAGGCATTTGACGATGGCTCAGTGAATATTTTATTTTGTTCAAATATGAAAAATATTGTAAAAAATATGTCAGCTTTATCGGTAAACTAGGCTTTCCTGACACAATGGTTTGTTTCCTTGTTCTGTTTTCAGTTTAATAATCTAGTCACATGGTTTACTCTATAGACTCAACTCAAAGGGAAAGTTGGAGTTTATTGAACCCAGTCTTAATCTATCCAGCAGAACAAAAGGCTGATAAGGATGATACTTCATCAATGACTTAAAAAAACTAAACTGCATTTTTATTTGTAAAAATTATGGGGCTGAGGAGGTAGCTTGCTGGCACTGAGCATAAGGATGGACATTGGGTCCATTTCAGCATCAAACAAACACATTTGAGCCTGGTTTTCTTTTTACAAGACCTTGTAGCCAAAGTATTCCTGGGTATTGCTCAGTGTTGATGCATTCCTTTGTTTTTAAAGGTGGGATATGAGCCTCTTCCTCCAACAATAGGACGAAATATTTTTGGGCGACAAGTATGTCAGCTTCCTGGCCTCTTTTGCTATGGTAGGTGCCTTTGATTTATCTGGAAGGGTTGACATTGAAGGTTGGAGTTACTAAAAGAAAATACACAGAAGGCATGTTGCCTTGAAATTTTTTGTAACCTTGTATTTGGACTGGAACCTAAATGTCTGACTTGTGTTCCTAGCTCAGCACATTGCAAGCATCGATGGGAGGCGTGGGTTGTTCACAGGCTTGACTCCAAGACTGTGTTCAGGAGTCCTTGGAACTGTGGTCCATGGGAAAGTCTTACAGGTAAGAGGAAAGCGGTGAATGTTCGCATATATCTTGGCTACCTTTTATGCGGTTTATTCCACTACAAAGAGCAATTTCAAAGATGTACTTATAACTCTGGCATGGCATCTCTTTCTCTTGAAAGACATTTTCTCTTTATTGATTAACTGAACGATTGAAGACAGTATTTCTCTGTGAAGCATAGACTAGCCTAGGTCTTGCTTAGTAGCCTAGGCTGGCCTTGAATTTGATTTACCTTCTGAGTGCAGAAATTACAAGTGGTGTCCACATACCTGCCTTGAAAATTTTTTCATGAAATACCTACTTTTCCCCAAGAAACAGGAAATTCATGCAGGTTGAAGTAATTGACTTTGATATATATGACCTTCTTCCTTTAAAACAGGTTCTGAGGAGAAATCAGAGCCATTCACCTATACAGTTTGTTATTTCTTAAACGTTTTCAATTTTTGTTTGTTGATTTATTCCAGAGAAAGCAAGCTGATTAAAACATAATTTTTTCTGGAGTTACTTTTTTAAATTTCTAATATTAGCTTAGTGACACATTTTCTGTAAGTATTGGAAAGAAGCAGAAGCCACTGCTGTGCATGGTGGTATATGCTTGGGATCCTAGCATTTAGCCAGTGGAGGAAGGGGGCTCAGGAGTGCAAGGCCTATTCAAGTTTAAAGTTTAAAAAAATAAAACTGATCAATGCAGGTAGTAACATGGTTTTGGAAGCCTCAGTCCTAGGGCTCCATGCTCCAATGGAATATGGTCTGATCCCAGGTCCCTCTCAGGGTTCCTCTGATTATACACACCTTGCTGTATGCTGGATCTCTGGTCCTGGTGCCAGCTGGTGTAGGTTGGTGGCATGGAGAGTAGTCATGGCAAGAAAAGTGGTCTCAGGCACATTGTGCAGGCTGGCCAGGGCCTCCTGTAGCTTCTGCCAGATGGTGGTCCCATTTAACTTAGGTTTGCTTCCAAGCACTCAGAGTGGTGAAATGCTGCAGTACCTAGGCAGCTTGGCCTGTGCATAACATATGCATCTACCCACCTGGGCTCAGAGACTGGTTTGCAGAAGGCTGTTGGGCACGCACCCTTCTTAGAGCACCTGAAGGTGAAGGAGTTGCAGAAGCTGTTGCTTGTGCACATTGTGAAAGGTACTTTATGGGTTAGGAACACTTGGAGAGATTTTATAAACTTTAATGACCCAGCTGAAGTGAGTTCTGTTTGACCACTGTTGTAATTATTATCAGACTTCAGCATCCTAAAGACCTTCTGGATAGGCCTGGCTTCACCAGAACTGTGGTTAGAATTTCATCACTTTGTGCCCTGCAGCCTTTCAAAGGCTGGGTGTTATATTGTATACAGAAGGCAGCTACTGATGTGACATTACAAGTCTTCATGACAAGAACCTAGCTTGACGGTGCTGAGCTATCTGAAGTCCCCTGGGGACACACACGTAGATAGCAGTTGGCCTGGGAGACATATGTAGACCCAGATGTGCAAAGAAGCCTGCACAGCTATGGACAGAAGGCAAGCAGTGGGTTGTAGGATGTCTTCAAAGGGACATGGTCCCAGTCTGATGGCAAAAAACCATACCCTTGGCTTCTTGAGCCGTCTGCCCATGTTACAGACATGCCCCATGAGTCTTTTGCATTCTCATATCCTGCTTAACAACACATAAAGCATCGTTGCCTACTGTAATCCCTAAGCCACAGTCGGCTGGGAGGCCCTAGGATGGTCAGCTGGGCTCAGGAGACCTCTTGGGCATGGGAGGTGGAGGTAAGAGTCTTTCTCTGTGGTCTTCACTGTCCTGGAGCTCTCTAGGTAGATACAGCTAGACTCTGATTCACAGATATCCTCTTCCTTTTGCCTTTTGCCTCCTGAATGCTAGAATTAAAGGTGTATGCCACTGCATCCAGCAGTAATTCTTTTTACAAAAAAAAAAGTGATGCCTGTTTTGTTGTTTGTTTGGTTTGGTTTTTGTTTTTAATCTGGTAAGACTAGGAAATGAAATACAGGCATGGTCTAGCAAGCCTCTATGCAGGTAGAGAGGCAGAGGTAAAAGTTCAAGGCTATATTGGCTACGAGACCTGTCTCAAAAAAAAACAGAGCGAAAGAGAAAAAGGCAAAGAAAATAATGAAGCTAATTATCATCTACTAAGCTTGAAAGTGTTGGGCCCTTCTATGTTCTAGTCCATTTTCTATTTTCTTTTTATCCAACCCTCCAGCAGGAACTCACTATGCTGCCCTAGCTGGCCTGGAATTCACTATGTAGACCAAATTGACCTCAAACTCACAGAGACCCGCCTGCCTCTGCCTCCTGAGTATATTTTCTACTTCTAAAACATACCAGAAGCCATATTCCCTCTTGCAGTATAATCTGGGGTTTTATAAGTCACATTTTCTTCTCCAGAAGAGAAACCCGTCTTGCTTCTACCAGAAGCAGTCACAGAGCGAGGAAAGTGGGGTGATACTCGATTTGAGTATCAGTTCTGTGTTCTTCATCTTGTAAAACAAGAATCTTGCCTTAATTTGGTATTTCTGCTTTTTCCATGAGTAGAGTAGCATAGCGGTTTTAACAATTTCCTATTAAAGAGATATACATAGTAAATAGTGTCCTGGGAGGGTTTAGTTGTGATTGTTAACTCTACCCTGCCGTCTTGTTTTTCTTGGCACTACTGGGAATTGAACCAAAAACTTAAATCGAGGTGGGGGTAGGTGGGGGGTGGGGGGAGGTGACTCAGTTGGTAGAGTGTGTCTGGCGTATACAAAGCCCTGGGTTCCATCCCAGCACTTGGGAAATAGAAGCAGAAGCATCAGAAGTTCAAGGCCATTCTTGACTTCCTAAGAGGTTAAAGTTAACCTGGATTACATGAAGCCCTATCTCAAAAAACAAACCAGGTATGGTAGTGCCCACCTTGGATGGCTGAGGCAGAATTTACCATGGATTCAAGGTCACCCTGGGCTAAGTAACTAAATCTTCAACTTTACAATAATACCATCTTAGAGAGATTTATGTCCAGTTGATTAATGTGGAGTAAAAATTAGGAGTTTTTCATAAGAAAATCAGTGCTTCTCACTTTCTGTCAATACCTTCTGTAACAGGACACATTAATAGCTCTAATTAGCCTTTGTTTCTGTGTCTTCTGTAGTATTACCAGGAGTCTGAGAAACCTGAGGTATGTTGAAGCTTTCTATGTGAATCCCTGTCTCTGGCAAATTCCTGCTGTTTGACCCTCCCTAGGAGAAAAGCCAAGGCTTTGCCTTTCCATCTCAGTGATGTGGTATCTTATGGGGTGGCCATGAGTTTGAAGACTTCTATTTAAAACCATCAAGATTTCTGTTTTTGCTTTTGATTTCCAGGAGTTAGGATCTGTAACTGTACAAAAAGAATATTCATCCTCCTTTGACCGAGTTATCAAAGAGGTAAGAGATGAGTTCACCCCATGTGATTGAACCAGGATCATACATCCTGTGCTTCCAGGTCTATTCCCAAGAAAAGAACACAATCTTCAGTTTAAATTGGGTTTCCTGTCTACTAACCCAAAAGAAGAGCGTGGCCTGCTGTTGGAAATAGGTGCTACTCACTCTGTTGTTAAGACTGAGGCAATTTTTACATTTATTCTTTTTTATGTGTGTGGGTGTTTTGCCTGTTTGTGTTTTGCCTGTTTGTATGCCTGCCTGGTACCTGCAGAGGCCAGAAGAGTATTTCTTGGAACTGGAATTATAGAGAGTTGGGAACTGCTGTGTAGGTCCTAGGAGCCAAACGTGTGTCCTCTGGAATAGCACTCAGGCATCTCTCCAGCCCCTAATTGTATTTGTTGTTGTTGTTGTTGTTGTTGTTGTTGTTATTTATTACTTACTTTGACACAGTCTTGTAGTCCAAGCTGGCCCTGAACTCAACGATCCTCCTTCCTCAGCTTGCCTCTCCCCAGTGTGGAGTTGCAGGAATATACCATTGTGCCCAGCTTTGAAAGGTTTCTAGAGTGTTGAAAATGTGTAGCAAGCTAATTTTTTATTTTTATCTTTTTGTTATTTTATTGAGACAGGGTCTTACTATGTAGCACTGGCTGGCCTGGAACTCTGTCTATAGATAAGGTTGGCCTCAGTCTCAGAGATCCACCTGCCTCTGTTTTCCTGAGTGCTAGGATTAAAGCGTGCACCATACCCAGCACACAGACATTTTGCACGTTGGCTCTTATTTGTCCAGAGATGCTTTTGTGGTATTACTCTACGCTGAAATGTACCTGTCACTTGTTTGTCTTCCCCATGCTTGGCTTCAGAACTACTCTAAGGCTGGAGACGTAGTTTAGCTTAGAGCTTTTCCCAGACTTAAAAAATTCAAATTCGGGCTGGTGAGATGGCTCAGTGGGTAAGAGCACCCGACTGCTCTTCCGAAGGTCCGGAGTTCAAATCCCAGCAACCGCATGGTGGCTCACAACCACCCATAATGAGATCTGATGCCCTCTTCTGGTGTGTCTGAAGACAGCTACAGTGTACTTACATATAATAAAATAAATAAATCTTTAAAAAAAAAAAATTCAAATTCCTAGACTAAAGCTCTAAGGTGCCACACTGGCAGAGTTGGTGTTCCGTAGGTGTCAGCATGTGTCTAAAGCCTACCATCTCTCAGTGTAGATACTAGCTTCTTTGAAACCTGTCATTGTGAGAGAAAGTAAATAATCCAAATTCATGTCTCATCTAGACCTGATGCCTCAGGCCTGTAACTCAGTTACTCTGGAAGGTTGAAGCAGGAGGAGTAGAAGTTTAAGGCCTGCTTGGGCTGCAGAGTAAGCTCAAGGCCAGCCTAGACAATGAGACAGACTGCATGAAGAAAGTAGAAAGGGGGGCAGGCGTATAGCTTGTTAGTAGAGCCCTTATCTAGCATGGGTGAGGCCCTGGGTTCAATTCCTACTACTGCTGAATGAATGAATGATTCCAGCTCTGCTAAGTTTATTCAAACTGGTAACCCTCTCTGTTTCTTTGTGTGTGTGTGTTTGTGTGTGTGCGCGCACTTTCTGATGTTTTTGTCTTGTATATAGAATTGGGGAAAACAGGTTGAAATTCATGAGAGGTGTAATGAAATGGAAAAAATATAACATTAATTCTATTGGAGCTAGCTTCCTGACTCTAAATCAGGAAAGCTTCAGTGCCTAGTCCTTTGCCCTGTACTGTGTTTATAGGAATAGGAATGGCATTTACTTAGATTTCAGAAGTGTGCTTTGATTGTTTCTAGACAACTCGAGAGATGATTGCTCGTTCTGCTGCTACCCTCATTACACATCCCTTCCACGGTATGTTTGTAGTTGATAGTATAAAATCATGTCACTTCTTTATTCTGTTGTTTGATCCCTATTGGATAATTAGATAGCTTAGGGTGGGCATTGACTTTAGGGCTCTGCTCTCATGTTCTTTGTTCACCTGCATCCCTGTCTTTTTCCAGATAGTGTCTTTAGATTAAAAACAAACAAACAAAACAGAACTTGTAGGATTATCAAAATAAGTTTCACCATAGTTGGTGTGATTTTATTTTAATTGAAAAGAATTTGTTTTCCATTTATTTTGGCAGAGGAGAGGCAGGCCTTCTATAGCATATGTGTGAAGGTCAGAGGACAGTTGGGAATCCATTTTCTTTTTCTGGTACATAGGTTCTGAGGATCAAACTCAGGTTGCAGGGCTTGTCAGCGAGCATCTTTACCAGCTATGATGCCTTACTGACTCTAAAATAGTCTCGTCTCTGTTCTACAGTGATCACTCTGAGGTCCATGGTACAGTTTATTGGCAGAGAGTCTAAGTACTGGTAAGTGTTTGGGGTTTGTTTCTCTTTGTCTTAATTTATTATGTGTGCACCTCTTATCTGTATGTGCACCACATGCATTCAGTATCCATGAGGCCAGAAGAGTTGTCAGATACCTGGAAGTGGAGTTAGAAACAGTTGTGAGTCCCCATTTGGGTTTTGGTAACTGACCCAGGGTCCTTTAAGGCCAGCAAATGCTCTTAATCACCAAGCATCTTTCCAGTCTGTTCTGTTTTTAACTACTCAAGAAAATTAATTAAAGCAAAAAGAAAACATTACTACTTTATATTTTTAAGGTTCTTCAGCATTTACAGAACAAATTTATACTGTTGTGTCATTTGACCTATACCAAAAGCACTAAAATAAGAGAAAATAGGCTTAGGCTAAGTTAGGAACCTACTCAAGGACCACAGACTACAAGGTAGGGCCATTGATGCCAAATGCCCTCTGAACTGTATATGCCTACCACACCCTTTATAGTCAGCCAGTGTCTCTTTGTCTTTCTGTCTGTCTCTGTCTGTCTGTGTCTGTCTGTCTGTCTCTCTTTCTTTCTCTCTCCACCCTGCATAGTCAGTCAGTGCCTCTGTCTGTCTGTCTCTCTTATTTATTTGTTTGTTTGTTTGTTTGTTTATTGGTTTTTCAAGACAGGATTTCTCTTTGTAGCTCTGGCTGTCTTGAAATTCACTTGGTAGACCAGGCTGGCCTCAGATTTACAGAGATCTAGCTGCCTCTGCTTCCCAAGTGCTGAGATTCAAAGCACGCACCACCACCTCCTGGCTACCCCTTTGCAGTTAATTGTTTCACCTTTCTTTACCGTGTATGGATGTTTTGCTTGCTTGTATGTCTGTACCTCATGCATGTCTGATGTACATAGAGGTCAGAAGAGAACATCTGATCCCTGAGACTTGAGTTACAGATGGTTGTGAGCTGCCATGTGGATCCTGGGAATTGAACCCAGGTCCTCTGGAAGAGAAACCAGTGCTCCTAATCACTGAGCCATCTCTCCAGCTCTAATAGCTTCATTTTTCTAGTGAATGTAACTACTTTATAAGACTCAACCAGTACTAGAAAATTGTGGGGAAAGAGAGTTATAAAATTGATTTATCAAAAGTGATTATTAACTGGGTGTTGTGAGATATACCTATGGCCTCTGGCCACTTTGGAAACTGCAGGCAGTTCAGGGTCAGCTTCTACTTAATGAATTTAGGTCAGCTTGGGCTATATGAAACCCTGTTTGTGGTGGGTGGAGAGATAATTATTGAAACTCCCTTCTCATTGCTCAAATGATCTTAATGGCCTTTAACCTTTTATCGTTGCCTAGTGGACTGTGTGACTCCATAGTAACCATCTACCGGGAAGAAGGCATCGTAGGATTTTTTGCGTGAGTAAATGTTGGGTTTGCCTGTAAATGATTTTAGTGTTAGTAGAAAAGCTTTCTTGATAATAAAGCAATGGGTCTTTATTTAATTTGTGGGGAAAATGTTCTCCCAGAGTTCACTTTATGTTACGGTGTTTACAGACATCTACTGGCTTAAATTTCTCATTGGAAAGGTCCTATACCTCCATTTTTTCCTAGCTGTTTTATATGTTTGAAATAAGGATTTTTTTAAGCAGTGTGTCTCATAGCCCACAGTTTGACCTCAGACTGCATGGGGATGACTTTGACTCCTGTTCCTTCTGCACTCGACCTCTGTGAACATGTGGAGAACAACTTGGGACAATTTGGGAGAATCCGTTTTCTCTTTCCATGTATGGGTTCCAAAATTTGAATTTGGATTGATTTTGGGTTAACAGGCATGGTGACAAGAGCCTTAACCTGCTGAGCCAGTGGAGCAGGCTTTGCTTTTTTTGTTTTATTTTGTTTTTGAGATAGTGTCTCAAGCTCACAGAGCTCTACCTGTCTCTGCCGCTCAAGTGCTGGAATTAAAGTTATTCAACACCATGTCTAATTTCTTTGCTTTTTAGTAAATATTTGAGGTTCATACCCTTAAAATAAGTTCTTTCACAATAAAGTTAGTAAAATGAGAAAACTAATTTTTTAAAAATGGCAAAGTTATAAATGTATTTTTATTACACTAGGAGAATAAGTATTTGCAATGCTTGACTTTGGAAGAGCTTAAACTACTGTACTTGACTAACAAAAATTTACTGTGGATAATAAAATGGTCCGATTGATTGATTGATTGATTGATAGTAAAAGTCAAACACAGGCCTTTTCGCATTCTCCACCACTGAGATGTACTACTCCAGATTTCTTTTTCTTTTCTTTTTTTTTTAATTGTTATTTTATGTGTATGGGTGTTTTGGTTGTGTGTATATGCAGAGGCCACCATGTGTGGAGGCTAGAACATGGCGTCAGAGCCTCTGGAACTTGAGTCATACATGGTTCTAACTATGAGACTAGTCATTATGAGGCTAGGATCGAACCTGGGTCCTCTGGCTGAGCCATCTCTCCAGCTCCTAGTCTTTTTTTGTTTTTTGTTTTTTTTGTTTTTTGTTTTTTGTTTTTCGAGACAGAGTTTCTCTGTATAGCCCTGGCTGTCCTGGAACTCACTCTGTAGACCAGGCTGGCCTTGAACTCAGAAACCCACCTGCCTCTGCCTCCCGAGTGCTGGGATTAAAGGCGTGCGCCACCATGCCCGGCTTTTTTTTTTTTTAAAGATTTTATTATTATATATAAGTACACTGTAGCTGTCTTCAGACACACCAGAAGAGGGCATCAGATCTCGTTAAGGGTGGTTGTGAGCCACCATGTGGTTGCTTGGATTTGAACTCAGGACCTTCGGAAGAGCAATCAGTGCTTTCAACCACTGAGCCATCTCTCCAGCCCTCCTAGTCTTATTTTAAAGAAAATATCGATGAGCCTGGAATATAGCAGAGTTTGTACTGTACTTGCTTAGCATACCAGAAGCTTTGGGTTCAGTCCCTGTCAGCTATAAAACTGAGCATTCTGGACCATACCTATAATCCTGGCTCTCGAGAGGCAGGCAGAGGTGAGAGAGAGGATAAGGAGTTCATGGTTATCCTTGGATGCATAGCAAGTTTGAGGCCAGCCTTGGCTCCATGAGACAAACTTGTGTTTCTGGGTTTGAGTGACTTCATGGGACAATATGGAACAGTGGGAACATTACCTTGCAGACTGGGGTGCAGAGAGTTTAAATACCAGCTCTCTCATTTACAAGCATTGACATGCAGCAAACAAATGTCAATGTGGTTTTGGTTAGTTTTTGTTTTTTTTTTAATTTTTTTTGTTTTTTGTTTTTTTAAATATTTATTTATTATATGTAATTACACTGTAGCTGTCTTCAGACACTCCAGAAGAGGGCATCAGATTTCGTTACGGATGGTCGTGAGCTACCATGTGGTTGCTGGGATTTGAACTCAGGACCTTTGGAAGAGCAGTAGGCACTCTTAACCGCTGAGCCATCTATCCAGCCCTAGTTTTTGTTTTTTAAGACATAGTTTCGTATGTTCCAGGCCTTGAACCGGCTGCATAGCAGAGGAATAACTTGAACTCCTTCCTGCTCTTCCTGTCTCTTTCTACTGAGTGCTAGAACTGAGTGCTGGAGTTACAGGTGTGGGCCACTATACCCACTTTGTATAGTACTGGGGAGCCAGGCTTAGGGTCTCCTGCTTCAAGCACTCTCATCAGCTGAGCTCTGTTGCTAACCTCTGGAAACACCCTTTTCCTGTCTTGTGTTTGGATCATTCTCACTTGACTTTTTTTTTTTTTTTTCTTGCCAAATTTGAGTATCAAATAGTTTAGTAAAACTATGTTAAATCTCTTCTGTAAAGCACCTTGCAAATCTTTGGCCTTCCCTATTATGGTTATTAATTGTAAAGTGAGTCATTGGCTGTAGGTTATAGCTGACCTCTATTTTTAAAGTGGCAATAGAAGTCATTACAGGTTAGCATTAGATTATGAGAAGTGTTCATAATGACTAGACTGTTTCATTGATCATAATTTTTTGCTTACTGTGTCTTCATGTAGGGGTCTCATTCCTCGCCTCCTAGGTGACATCATTTCTTTGTGGCTGTGTAACTCACTGGCCTATCTCATCAATACCTATGCACTGGACAGTGGGGTAGGTTATGGCTTTGGTAAAATATGCTGGTGAGGGCTTTCTTTGTATTCACTGGCAGCCATTTTAGCTGTAAGAAAAATGGTAGTTTGTTATATGCTAGACAGAACATTATACAGTAAAAACTATTATTTGACTTTTCAAAGGCTGATGGCATGGCCATGCTATTTCCTATAGAGGGATAAACCTAGAAATTCCCTCAAGTCTGACTTGAGTGTGCTCATGGATCTAGTCCTGATGTTGTCAGAGCTTCATGACTTTTTTGTTTTTTGTTTTTTTTCTTTTCTGATGCTTAACTTCAGAGTGCACAAGACAGAGAATAGCTGTTTGGTATATTTGGAGGTTTTCTGCATCTTCTGGGATATTAAAGGGGCTCCTAGAAATCTCAGCCTGAGAGGTTTTGAGGTCTGAATTATCTCTTGTGTATAGTATAAGTAAGACCTCCCACAGGCTTTTTTCTATGGTGTGGAACTGTTACCAACACAATTTTTCATTTTTCAAATATTGATACGAGTACATTTCTTCCTAATCCATCATAGTGTGATAAGAATTTGTCAATATTGGTGGATGAGGACAATCCATTTAGAAATCTTTTGATTTCAGTATGTCAGTTGTCTTGATTGGCAGTTTTTTGTTGAGGTGGGGTCTGAACTATGTAGCCTGGCTAACCTGAACTTACATCTGTCTCTCAAGTGCTGGGTATAAGGCATGCACCTCCATGCCCAGCTGCCACTTTTTTATATTCATCATAGGTATTTTGTTTTTATTTTTAAACTTCATTTTCATGCTATCAGGCTGATAATTTAGAAATACAATCTATTGGTGTGCTTGTAAGTTATAACTTACTATCTGATTTGTATATGATTCATTCTGATAGAGCTCTTTTCCTGTTTTAGGTTTCTACCATGAATGAAATGAAAAGTTACTCCCAAGCTGTCACAGGAGTGAGTTTCTAACTTTCTTGGAATTGTTGTTCTTTTGTTTTTTGCTTTTCTTATAAATCTGACCTGTTCGATCACTGTTTTAAAGCTGCTAGATGTCTCCCTGGAAATCTCCATCAAATGCATTACTCTTTGTCAACGGTAATAATGCAGTTGCTGCTACCTCACAGCAGCATTTACCCCACGTGGTTTTTGTGTTACTCAGCTTTCCTGGGGAAGTAGGGACAGCGGCACGTTGTATCTTTCACATCACACTTAGAGAACTGCACCCTTTGTACTCACACGTTTATTTTATGTTGTGGGAGCCAAGGCATGCATGTGGAGGTAAGCGGGCTTTGGAGAGCCAGCTCTCCGTCCACTATGTGGGTTATAAGGATTGAACTCAGGTCACCAGTGTGGCAACAAGTACTTTCCTTGTAACTCTGAGCCGTCCCATGTGGCTTGGAAAACTGCGTCAGCCTCCCAGGTAGTGAGATGGCCAGCACTCATCACACCAGCTAAAAGTGTGCTTCGGAGGCACTTCCCGTGGTCTTTGAGAGGATGCTTGTGTTTTCTTCAGGGTACTTTGAAGCACTTTATTTGTATTAGTTTAAGACTTTTACTCTTCAGTAAGGAGTTCACTTTTATTTGAATGAGACCCCAATCCTAGGGTAAGAAGAATCTTCTGGTATTTTGATAAATGTTAGATATAGAAGTATATTGGGGCAAAAGAGTCACCTCTAGCTGGAACTATGTAAAAGCATTCCGAGGTTGCTGAGAATGCAAGACTGCTGTCAGAATATTGGAGCATTCTAGCACTAGGCCTCTGAGCAAAGGAGAGTGATGAGGTTGACTGAGAATGAATTGCTAACTCAGCTGTCTTGCTGTTTTGCAGTTCTTTGCCAGTATGTTGACATATCCCTTTGTGCTTGTATCTAATCTTATGGCCGTCAACAACTGTGGGTAAGTACTTTGTTTTGGGGGGGGGTTTTGGCTGGTGCTTGTACATGTTTGCATTTAGAAGCTAGAAGTTAATGTTTTGGGTGTCTTCCACAGTAGTTGTCCCTCTTATTTATAAAGGCAGAGTGTGTCACCAGTTCAGCTGGTCTAGTTACACAGTTTGCCATGGGGATCCTTGTGCCTACTAAGTGTAGAATATGGGGCAGGGTTGTAGTATTCAGTCTTAACTGTTGAGCGGGTCCAGGGAATCCAGACTCTGGTCCTAGGGCTTTCGTGGCAAGGGCTTTACCCACTGAGCCTTTTTTTTTTTTTTTAATTTATTTTTGCATTCTTGGAGAGCTGAAACCAAGTCTTCATGTGTGATAGACATGCATACTCCACCAGTTATTTGCAACCCCTGTTCCCTTCATCTATGTTAGCATGTGTCTTAATCCTAGTACTTGGGAGGTGGAAGCAGGGAGACCATATGATGATCAAAGCTAAACTTGGGTGTATAACAAGTTTAAAGGCAAAATGTGCTACATGACATCCTGTGTCAGAAAAAGAAAAATGGGGCTAAAGAGATGGCTCAGTGGAGAAGGGCGCATACTGACCTGAGTTCAGTTCTCAGCACCCATGTCATGTGGCTCACAGTTACCTATAACTCTAGCTCCAAGGGATCCAACTCGCTGTCCTGGTTTCTATGGGCACCCTCACACAAATGTGCACAAACATATTCACATATACATAAGTAAAAATAAAATCTTTTTAAAAAATCCTTTAAAACTGTTCTAATAGCTGACTTAATATGTCTTTTAGACATGTTCCTGTTTTTACAAGAAATAGCTATGTGGAATTTTTAGTCAAGTTTGACGACATTGTTTTCTGATTTTTAGAGCAGTCTTCATGTGTAGCCTAGCACATAGTTTAAAATAAGTTGAATAGCTGTTCCTGGTAATGAGCATCTTTAATGCTAATACTCAGGAGACAGGGGCGAGTGGATCTGAGTTTGAGGCCAGCCAAGGTCAGTCAGACTCTGTAGTTCAAAATCCTTGGCCTCTGGGACCCTCTTAGCCTCCAGGAAGGCAGGGTGTACAGACATTCATGCAGGCAAAGCAACCATGCACATAATTTTTTTAAAAGTTTTTTGTTTGTTTGTTTTGTTTTTTCGAGACAGGGTTTCTCTGTGTAGCCCTGGCTGTCCTAGAGCTCACTTTGTAGACCAGGCTGGCCTCGAACTCAGAAATCCGCCTGCCTCTGCCTGGGTGCTGGGACTAAAGGCGTGCGCCACCACGCCCGGCTTAAAAATGAATTAAAGAATTGGTTATGGATTGTATTCAGGTAGGAAAGTGTAGTCAACAGTGTTTATATTTGTTATCATATCTGGATTCTTTTTTTTTTTTTAAGATTTATTTATTATGTGTAAATACACTGTAGCTGTCTTCAGACACTCCAGAAGAGGGAGTCCGATCTCCTTACGGATGGTTGTGAGCCATCATGTGGTTGCTGGGATTTGAACTCCGGACCTTCAGAAGAGCAGTTCTCCCCAGCCCCCATATCTGGATTCTTTGTGAAGAAAAATAATTTATAAATTCTTTTTCCCAGATGATTAGTCATGTAGTTGTTCATTTATCTATTAATGGAAAATCTAAATATATAAAAAATAAAACCAAGTCATGATTCTGGCAAAGAATCCAATAGGGATGAGAGGCTGTTGATAGAGATGGGAAGGAAATGAGAGGTATGAGGGAGAGAGTAATAGAATACATACTACACATGTATGAAATTGTCAGATAGCAAAATTAATGAAGTAAGTTTTCTGTTTGTTGACTTGAAACCTAACTATAGGATGGTTGATTTTGCTTTTTAAAAAAAAAAAATGATTTATTTCATTTATGTGAGTACACTGTAGCTGTCTTCAGACACACCAGAAGAGGGCATTGGATCCCATGACAGATGGTTGTGAGCCACCATGTGGTTGCTGGGAATTGAACTCAGGACCTCTGGAAGAGCAGTCAGTGCTCTTAACTGCTGAGCCATCACTCTAGCCCTGGTTGATCTTTCTTCTGGTGTAATTTGTCTCATTGAAACTATTTCTCAGGGAACCTATGCGGGAATTTTGCCAAAAATCTGTTAATGATGTAAATAATGTTTTCAATTTCAGGCTTGCTGGTGGATCTCCTCCTTATTCCCCAATATACACTTCTTGGATAGATTGCTGGTGCATGCTACAAAAAGCGGTATTTTTATCTCTTGTTTTGTTTTTGTTCTCTTAAATTACCAGCTAAAGTAAAGAAGTACAATCTCTACATGTTAACCACAAGCCATTTAATGATAGGATGAAAGTTACAAATAGAATCCAAAAAGATAATTATCCTAGTTATTTAAGTAGTAGCCTGATTTCAAACCCTTTTCCAAACTCACCCTTATTTTGGTGCTGGGAATTGAACCCAGGACCTCACACAGGCTGAGCACATGCTCTGCACTGAGCTCCGCCCAGCAGACTTGTCTTTCTGTAACTCCTGAGAACCTCTTATGTACTTCTTTCCTCACAGTTAGATGTGAAGACTGAAAATAAGACATTACTTTATTTACCTGACAAAAGTTTGTCAAAGTGATACCTACAGAACTAGCTGTTGCTTCCTATTTTGTTAGTGGATGAGTTTGTCAAAACTATAGTTTATGGTTACTGCTGGGAATTATATCATTGACCAAATATTTTTGATCAATCTAGACGAAGTTTTATTAGGCACTAATATAATGGATAGACTAACTCTAGCATGGGGTCACATAAATTGGCCATCAGTTTACAGATGGGTTTGAGTGGCAATCACTTTTAAAGGATTGCAGAGAAAGGATATAAAGAAGCTCTTTGTTGCATTACTTCACAGAACCCAAGATATAGATGAGAAAGGCTTTGTTCACAGAACTCAGGCTCTCCCAGACTAGACTCTGAATGAAAAGGCCCAGTTGTTACTATGGTTACATTTGCTCACTGTTTATGCTAGCTGAATCCAAGCTAGAATCTTTGAGTTCAGTGCCATTGATGTTGTGGGTTTCCTTCTGAGTTTTACTAACCCTTTCTTGTTTTAATTTGATTTGTTGTTTTTATTATTTTGTTTTGTTTTTGTTTCCTGGAGTGCTAAGGATCAAACCCAGAGCCTTCCAAATAAAAAGCAAGAGCTCTGCCACAATGCTACCTTTCCATAACTGTTTTTCAATTTCTTTTTGTGGTGTTGGTCACTGAGCCCAGGGTCTTGCACATGTATGGGAAACCCTTCACCACTGAGCTGCACCCCCAGCTCTTCTCCAGACCAGATTTTAACTGTTTTTATAGGACAGTTTCCTACTGCGGTTCCCATTCCCATTCCCAAGCAATGCCCTGTTGTAGGAGGAAAGAACATAGAAAACGGGTTGAGGTGCCAGACAGACCTCATCTGGGAAATCATTGATCCTGTACATGCTTAGAGAATCTGTGCTATATCAGATAAAGCTAAGCATTTTCTACAACATTCTCAGACTAGCCTGTGAAGATCTGTGTTATTCATATGTTATTCAAACAACAGTGTTTCATATATGAAAAAGACTGGTATAAGAGGTACTTAATGAAAATGCTATGACACGGCTTTACTGGGTCCAGTCTTGACGTACTCATTTCAGTTACATCTCCTAGAAACCTGTCCAGTTCTGTGTGCTGGTTTAGATTTGCCGTGTTCATCTTCATGCTAGACTTTATTTCTATTTCTTTTCTTTTCCAGGGAAATATGAGCCGAGGAAACAGCTTGTTTTTCCGGAAGGTTCCTTGTGGGAAGACTTACTGTTATGACCTAAGAATGTTAATCTGAAGATGTGGGGCAGGGACAGTGACATTTCTATAGTCCCAATGCACAGAATTATGGGAGAGAATGTTGATTTCTATACAGTGTGGCACGCTTTTTTAATAATCATTTAATCTTGGGAAAATGGAGGTGATTGGTGTCTGCCTTTTTTGTTCTTTGTCCTAGCACAACATCTTTTACCACTGGGGTTCCCCATTAGTTATTTGAAGTGAGACATTTATTTCTCCAAATTCTTGTTTTAAACAGAAAACAGACACATTTCCCTAAAGGAACAAGCAGGTTTTCATGTAGATTTGAGTCTCAGGTTAGGGCTTTGTCAAATGAAGAATAGAACCCCAATAAGAAGCAGCTAATTCTATAAGTTGATAAAATTAAGAAAGCATACCATGTGGGAGTTTATGAATGACCTGAGTAGACAGATGCTAGAAAGTCAGCAGCAACCACTAGTCTACCTCCCACCATGCTTCCAAGCAGCCGACCCATCTTACCTTTCAGTGCTGCTGAGTTACTGTAGATTTCTGCCTTCTGTTCCTACAGAAGGGAAAGGCATCACCACCACCAAGAAGAAGGTCAGGTACAGAGGCTTAAGGAAGCTTTGGGAAGGAAGGGAGTATGATGGCCTTTCACTCCAAAGAAGCTCCTAGCCTCGTGTAGCACGAGAAGCAAGCACTGCAGCACACACAGCAGCACCCCGAGTGCTCAGTGCCCACAGCCTCCAAGGTCTGGCCTCACCGCGGCTCCCATTGCCTATAAGCTTCTGCTCCTAAGCGTTTGTTTCCTTCTTGTTACTGCAGAAGGTGAGTAGTTTGGGTCTTATTTCTGATGACACCCTTGAAAGTGTAACTCCTTATCTGATGACGTGGACCAAAGTCCACATGGTTCTTAGGATATTGTCCAGCTCAAATGTCAGACCCTCAGTTAGGCATGTAAAAAACACTTAATGAAGGCAAAATCACTTTAGAAGGAAAATTTTCAACTCAAGCATTGAGCTCCTTCCTATTCACTCAGGCCTTTCAATGGCAGTTAAAATGCTCATAAGATGAGAAAGCCCTGTGGTGTCGATTCCTGATACTTTGCCAAATGAGTAAGCACTGACTTTGCTGCTTTTAGACTTCTGTCAATGCAGCAGAGGCCATGATGTTAGGTAGTGTGAGCGCGCAGGGTCTTCTCCCACTCAGGGTTAGGGATGCGACCAGAAGCTCATGAGTAGCTTAGTTTGAAATGTCTTTGATGTCAAAAGTACTTTGTCTCAAAAGTAATGTAAATTTTATATTCTATTCATTATTATCTGCATCTGTTTTAATATAAAATGTGTTTTGCATTACCTACTCTTTTCTCCCAGAAAAAAAGTCAAGTAAAGATGATGTAGGAAAATGCACCATGCTTAGCCTGCTGCTTCTGTACACATATACGCTCCCCGGTTCTGAGCACCGCTGGCTGTGAGAACCTGTCCACCACCAGAGGGCAGCAGAACTTTGGTTGTGCCTGTGCATCTGGCCTGCTGAATGGTCTAGGATTGCTCAGTGAAAATTAAAAGTCTTATTTCTAGAGGTGTGACTTAGTGGTAGAGCACTTACCTAACAGAAGCTGGTAACTGGGTTCTAACTGCAGATCAGAAAAAATGGGGGCAGTGATACAAACTCAAAACCAGGGGGATACAGGCAGGAAGGTCAGGAGTTCACAGATCATCCATGACATAGCAAGTTTGAAGCTAACTTAGATTACATAAAGATGCTATATCAAAAAGCAGATACTAGCTGAGTGTGGTGGCACATGCCTTTAATCCCAGCACTTGGAAGGAAGAGGCAGGCAGATTTACATAGTGAGCTATAGACCAACTAAAGTTACATATTGAGAACCTGTCTCAGAAATGAGTCCTGTTCCTGTCTATAATCCTGACAGTTTAGGAGGTTGAAGCATAGAGGATCACAGCCTGAGGTCAGTCTGAGTTATGTAGACTCTGTCTCAAACAGTCACAATGCCTCATGGCTGAAATGCCAGCACCAAAGAAGGCTAAGAGGAGAATTGCAGTTGAGTTCTTGGTCTCTAGCACTTTCTCTAGATTGTTTTACTGGTCTGCAGTGTTCTGTTGTGAGATAAGCTCTCAAAATAATAGCTTAGTTGTCTTTGACTTTCTGATATTCCCAAGGGTTGGAATCAGCCTGGCCACAGCTGGTTTTAAAATGACCTAGCTTAGTTTAGCTGAGGCAGGGTCTTTCTGTGTGGCCCATGCTGGCCTCAGCCTCCATTTGCTGGGATTATAGTTTGACAGTGCTCAGCTCCCTATTGGGCTTTCTAGAAGAACTAGCTGGAGTGGGCTGGGTGGGGCAACACCAACAGTTAAGAAGGCTCACAGTTGCAGGGGACCTGAGTTCCCTTTGCCAGCACTCAGACTAGGTGGCTCAAAGCTCTCTTAACTCCAGTCCAGAGCCTCTGCCCTCAAACTTAAGACATCATCCCCCTCTGCCTCTAGAATGTTGGAATTAGTGGTGTTTGCCACCTGGCCCATTTCTTTATTTCTTTTTTTAAAGACTATATTTCTAGGGGAGATAAGAACTTGACCTTCCATTAGTTGTGCTTACATGAGTTTTGAGAAATCTTAAGGGCCTAGTAGTGTGTGTGTGTGTGTGTGTGTGTGTGTGTGTGTGTGTGTGTGTGTGTGTTTGTATGTGTGTGTTAAAAGTCTGCTCACGGGCTGGAGAGATGGCTCAGTGGTTAAGAGCATCGACTGCTCTTCCGAAGGTCTTGAGTTCAAATCCCAGCAACCACATGGTGGCTCACAACCATCCATAATTAGATCTGACGCCCTCTTCTGGTGCGTCTGAAGACAGCTACAGTGTACTTAGATATAATAATAAATAAATCTTAAAAAAAACAAGTCTGCTCACACTAACCTAGCCTACCACTGTCTCACGGCCATGTCTCAGAAGTGACAGGGTCCAAAATCACTTGTCTACAACCATTTAAGTACGATTTGTATTAAAACATCTGCTCTGGAACAAACTTGCCACAACCCTGAAGAACATCTTCAAATAGATCCTGATAGTTACAGGGAAATCCGGGCAGAGGACAGACTTGGAGGACAGCAAGACAAAGCAGTTATATAAGAGCAGGGTCGTGAGGGTACAAACTGACACTAAGCCTCCAACTCTCCAATTGAAACTATGTGGCACCAACCTCTACCTCAGAAAGGCAGCCAAAAGAGTTCCCTAGAAAAGCCAGGTTTCCATGGCAAATGTCAGGTACTGCATCTGCTTCCGAGGAGCAGGAAGTGCCAAAGGTTAGGTAAGGACAAGACCCAGCATTGCACATTCTCTATCCAGTCTGGGACCCTGCCTTCCTGGTGGCAGAAGGACTGATGAGAATGTCTTTTGGCTAAAAACAAAGGAGAGGGGTGAGAATGGGAGCAGCCATGCATTGTCCTGCTCACTTGCCCCTGGAATTCAATACCAGCCTACCCCTCTGCACAGCAGAGGACAGAAGTCCTGTGGTAAATATTCTTGTCTTCCATGGTGTTTCCTGTCCACTGAGAGATGCACAAATGATAAGATCATGAAAAGTCTAGTAGGGAATAAAGATGGCTCATCAGGTAAAGACATCTGATGTCAAGCATGAGTTCAGTCTTGGGACCACGTGTGGCATGGCGTGTGCTCCATACGCCGTACATGCACAATGAAGGAATGTTAGATTAGTTGAAACCATATGTAAAATGTGCTCTCCCTGAGCTCTGAAACACTGCTTACTGCTGGCGGAGTGGTACAAGCATCATGGAGTCACAAGAGGGATGGATAGTTCATATCTAGCCGGGCAGTCATTAAACATTTAATGAAGGCGTGACATTGGTTTCTTCAGTATTTAAGTTGTGTGTTCATGCAGCTGGAAATGGGGAGACGGTCTGCTAAGGCTGTGAATACATATAGAAGCCAGAGGATGACCTGTAGGAGTCAGTTCTCTCCTTTAAGAACATGTCAGAGATTCAACTCCAGTCACCAGGCTTGGCAGCAAGTGCCTGTACCCACTGAGCCATCTCTCTGACCGAGTTGTTTTTTAAAACCAGAGACAGGATGGTGGAATGGGAGCAGTCTCTAGCTCTGTCACCAGCTGTGGGGTTTTAGATCAGTTACTTGTGGTTCTTGCTCGGTTGGTTTGGGGTTTGGTTTTGTTTTGGGGGGGTTGTTTGTTTTTTGGGGGGGAGTTTTTTGAGACAGGGTTTCTCTGTATAGCCCTGGCTGTCCTGGAACTCAATTTGTAGACCAGGCTGGCCTTGAACTCAGAAATCCGCCTGCCTCTGCCTTCTGAGTGCTGGGATTAAAGGCGTGCGCCACCACACCCGGCTCTTGGTTTTGATTTTATGGAGCTGTTAACTGAATCCAGGGTTTGTGCATACAAGGCAAACATTCTACAATTGAACTATAAGTTAAAGCTTTAATCCTCTTGAATTCAACCTTCTCATCTCTAAAATAAGAAATAATGCTTACTGGAGTATTAAATCAAGTATATGGGTCCAGTTAGCATTTGGTGCGTTGTAGCTATTACTGCTAGGATAGGGGATATTTTACAGATAACAGCAAAGTCAATAAAATTCATAAAGGAGTTGAAGAGCAGCGGGACTGCTTCTCTGGCTGTCCTACCCTTTCTTCAAGGCCATTGAAGGAACACCTGGAGCAGAGACCAGCACATTCTACTATTCAGCAGACACTTGTTGGATATGTGTCCAGCTGTCTCCGCACAGACCTGCCTGAGTGTCTCACAGAATCCCACACTGAGTTACATAGTAGCCTCTGTTCCCAAGCCTGTAGCAGTATTTCTGCTCTCCAAGTTTCTAAGACATGTTATCAACACCCTGTTTCCTAAGGCAGAAACCCTGGAGTCCTCTCTGCCCTGCCTCTCTTCAGAAAAATCACCCTAGGTTCTCAGGAGTGCTGCCTCAGAGGTGTGTCTCCTATCTTTTCTGTCCACCGAGGGAGGACAGAAGGTAGATAAGCCTCAGGCTAGCTCTGTTGTGGCTAGGGCACAGGAGTCTCTTGCAGTTTTATCTACCCTAAGGGCCATGGGTGGTATCTTTTTCTGACCCACAGCTCTCAAGACTTCTCCCTGCCTTCTTTTCATCCTGCAGCCTGAGCCCAAGCCCCACAGGCACAGGTCCGCAGCCTCTGCTCTATGTTTGTCCGCCAGCAGCTGCTATCTGTGTTATCTTCCATGCAGCCTTTGTGCAGGAGGAGCTGGGCTGAGAGACAGGGCTATTTATAAATGGAAAGTGGGTGTAGAGTTCTGCAGTCACAGATGTTTTAAACAGCCTAATTCCTCCTCGCCTCTTTGAAATTCCTGTCCACCCCCTCATTGCCTAACTTTCCCCAAATCATCTACATTTCTGTCCTCCCCTTGGTCAGAGCCACAAAGGAAAAAACAAAACAAAACAATAAAAATTCAGCTACAGAATAAAGCTAAGGGTGGGGACAGTTCACCAAGAATGTAAGACCCATGAGAACCCCTGAGCTAAGTGGAGTCCAGGTACACACATGTGTTAGCAGTGGCCCCACAATCCAGGTAATATCCCCAGTTTCCAAATGAGAAAACAATTACAAAAAACGATGTAAATTTGTTAGTAAGCACCAGAGAGGTAGAATTCACATCTGGGTGTAACTGATGATAATGTGGGAGGAACCAGACACAGAGTGAGACATGGAAGCCAAATCCCTTTGGAAGGATATCTTGGACCACCTAGCCACATTCCAGTGGCTATATAGCAGTGGACTGGAGACACAGCTAGTGCTGCAGCCACTATAATCTCCCCCAGCTAAACCAGTGGTTCTCAACCTTCCTGATGCTGTGACCCTTTAATACAGTTCCTCATGTGTGGTGACCCCCAATCATAAAATTATTTTCATTGCTGCTTCATAACTGTAATTGTGCTACTGATGTGAATAGTAATGTAAATATCTGCTATACTGGATATTTGATATGCGATTCCCATGATCCAGAGACAAATTAGGGGAACCAATGGCAATCGCTGCAGCCCCCCTCTGGCTGCCTGAAGCTTCTCTCCTAAACTTCCTTCTGATCATGAAAAGGGACACCTGGTGCTGTCAGTCAGTAAGCCAGGAACCACAGCCAGACTTGGCACCTATAATTTCAGCACTTGGCAGGCAGAGGCAGAACTATTGCCTTAAGATTGAGGCCAGCCTAGGCTATGGTGTGAGACTTTGTCTCAAAAATCAGAAAGAGGGGGAGCTAACTTAAGAGGAAAGGGCATGGTGGGGAGAGACTGAATCGATGCTTAAATGAGTTAAGGAAGTCAGAGAAAAGTTATCTCGAATTTAGAAACTAGATGGCAATGTGGTACAAATAGTATAGGAAGGTCTAAAGAAGAAATGAGGACATGCCATTTGCAGAAAGTCTCTCAGTGGGAGAAAGGAGGACAGAACCAAAGACGCCAGCCTAGCATCACAGAGGGTGTAACTAACACTATTTAAAAGGCATAAGAGCTGGAAGGAAAGGTGAGTCCTTGGAAATCAGGGCTCTCAAAAGGACAAACATATCCCTGACTTATTTTCAGTGTCAGGCGAGTGAGCCGAGGACTGGGCTCCTCTTGGGAATAAACTGGCAGTTGTCAGGGAAGGCCGGGTACTCAGCCTAGCTGTTCCTCATTGTCCCTGGGGAAACATTGCTAAGCCAAGCAGAGGAAAGGCATGGTTTAGAGAAGGCAATGAAACCCTGCACAGGAAGAAATAATGAGAGAAAGCTAAGGTACCTAGTCATTCCAAATGAGCTGCAAAACCAGGGTGCTGAGGAGCCCTTGAGATAAGTCCCAGGAAAGGGTCACAGTGGTGTGGCAGAGAAAGCCCAAACATTAGAGAAATATGTAAAGCTGACTCTGAAAACACCTGGTGGGTATGTCTTTACTGTGTCCTCCCACCCCCAAATTTATTGTAGTATTATATATGACACTAGCTAGGTTCTGAGTTTGGAAACCTAAAGAAATGATTTGGTGTTTTCACAAAGAATAAAGATGATGAAAATGATAATACCAATGGTAAATGCTATCCTTAAATAGTTCCCTGTTTCTAGCTAGACACCCCCCACACCTGGCTCATTCCTGGGAGAGCAAGGAGCTCAGAGATGACCCAGTCTGTGGCCTTTGCCTATTTAACCCCTTCTGCCCTTCACCCCGGTAGGTTAACCCACCTGTGCTTATCCGGGGAGAAACCTCTGTTTGGAGAGATTAGTAGGTCATCAGTGGTGCTGCCTCTATCGTATTTACACGCAATACCACTCTGGGAGAGAAATCTCATATTTGGGTGTCAGAGTCAAGCTTTTAAAATCACTTAACCCAGTAGAACGTTAAGAACGAAGGTTATTGTGGTCTGAATAAGAATGAGCCCCATAGGCTCACATATTTGAATGATTAGTCCCCAGGGGTAGCACTATTTGAAAGGATTGGAAGGATTAAGAGATGTGGCTTTGTTGTAGGAAGTATGTCACTGGGGGTGGGCTTTTGCTTGTTTGATTTTTCTTTCTTTTTTTTTTTAAGATTTATTTAGTTATTTTATGTATATGAGTACACTGTCAGTGTCTTCAGACACACCAGATGACGGCATCAGATCCCAATACAGATGGTTGTGAGCCACCATGTGGTTGCTGGGAATTAAACTCAGGACTCCTGGAAGAGCAGCCAGTGCTCTTAACTGATGAGCCATCTCTCCAGTTTTTTGTTTTTCAAGGCAATGTTTCTCTTTGTAGTCTTCGATGTTCTAGAACTCACTCTGTAAAATAGGCTGGCCTCACACTCCCCTGTCTCTGTCTCCTGTGTGCTCAGATTAAAGGTGTATGCTACCACCACCCAGGTAAGGTTTGTTGTGGTTTTTTGTTTTGTTTTTTTTTTGTTTTGTTTTGTTTTGTTTTGGGGGGGCATCCCTGGGAGTGTACTTTGACATTTCAAAAGCCTATACCAAACCCAGAGTCTCTGTCTGTCTCTGTCTGTCTCTGTCTTTCCATGTGTGTCTCTCTGTCTCTCTCTGTGTCTCTGTCTCTGTGTCTCTCTGTGTCTCCTCTCTGTCTCTCTGTCTCTCTCTCAATCTCTCTCTCTCTGTCTCTGTCTCTCTCTGTCTCTCTGTCTCTCTGTCTCTCTCTCTCTGTCTACGTCTCTGCCTTTGGACCTTCGGATCTGGATGCAGTTCTCAGCTTCTGTCCCAGTGTTGTGCATGAGGCCACCACGCCCTCCCCGTGATGATGGTGGACTTCCCTTCTAAAAGTGTAAGCAAATCTTCAATTAAATGTTCTTTCCTAAGAGTTGCTTTGGTCATGGTGTTTCTTCACAGCAACAGAACAGTGACTAAGAAAGGAATGGAAAGACCTGCATTTCTATTTGTAAAATTACATTCCTCTATTCACTCCTTCTGTAACTGTATTTCTGCCACAGCCCAAGTGTGAGGATGAAGAAAAACCTGCAGGAGTCAGTTCCCTCCTTCCATCAGGTCCTGGGGGTCAAACTCAGACTGTCAGGTTTGGCAGCAAAGACCTTTACCTACTACACCTGTTAAATTTTTTGTATGTGTATAGGTATTTTGCTTGCATGTGTGTCCACTCACAACCTGAGTGTCTTGTATTCCTACAGGCCATAAGAGAACATTAGGTCCCTTGGTACTGGAGCTACAGCAGGTTGTGAACAACACTGTGTGTGCTGAGAATTAAACCAGGGGCCTCTGAAAGAGCAACCAGTGCTCTTAACCACTGAGCCTTCTCAGCAGCCCTTGTTTTTTTTTTTTTTTGTTTGTTTGTTTGTTTGTTTGTTTGTTTTGTGTGTGTGTGTGTGTGTGTGTGCGTGTGTTTTGGGGACCATGCTTGTTTATTTTGAAGATGGTCTTATTTCCTATCTCAGGCCTGGAGCTTGCCATGTACACCAGACTAGACCTGAGCTCATGATCTTTCTACCTGTGCCTGCCAAGTACTAGAGCTACAGGCATGTAGCTGCCAAGGCATGTGCCTGCCAAGTACTAGAGCTACAGGCAGTGCCACTGCACCCAATCCTCCTCTTTTAAACAACAGTAAAATGTACCCATCAGTTCTTGAAATAATGTTGGGATTTTCATCATACTTAAAGGTCTTTTCTCACTCTGAAAAAAAATATTAGGAAACAAGTTAAATTTCATTTGTTTTATATGTGTATGGGTGTTTTGCCTACATGTGTGTCTGTGTACAACTTGCATGCAACTGACCAAGAGACCTGATAAGGGAGTTTGATCCCCTGAAAGTGGAAGTACAGAGGGTATGAGCTGCCATGTTGGGTTGGAAACCAAACTCAAGTCCTCTGCAGAAGCAACCAGTGTTCCTCATCTCTGAGCCATCTCTCTAGTTCTACTCTAAAAAAATACTTTTTGTTTTGAAAAATAACTTGATGTAAACTGGTCAGTGTGGGCACACCTTTAATCCTAGCACCTGGGAGGCAGAAGTTGAGTCTCTTGAGTTCATGGCCAGCCTAGTCTACAGAGAAAGTTCCAGAACAGCCAGGACTACATAGAGAAATTCTGTCTTGAAAAAAACCAAAGCTAAAAGGCAAACAAACAAAACAAAACAAAAAACAAAAAAGAAAGAAAGAAAAGAAAAAGAAAGAAAAGAAAAGTAACTTAATTTATTTTATTTTGTTTGTTGACAGAGTCTCATTACACAGCCCATGATGGCCTTGAACTCAGGATTCTTCTGTCTTGGCCTCTTAAATGCTGGAATTACAAGTGTGAGCCATCATGTCCAGTTCCATTTATGTATGAATGTATGTATGTATGTATGTATGTATGTATGTATGTATGTATTTGTATTTCATGTGTCAGTATTTTGCCTGTGCAAACAGCGTGCATGCAGTGCCTGTGGAAGTCAGAAGAGTGTGTCAGTGGACCCCTTGGAACTGGAGTCACAGACAGCAGTGAGCAACTGAACCTAGGACCTCTCTGCAAGAGCAGTAAATGCCACCCAGCTCGTAATTTTGAAGTGAAAGCAGTAAATACCCATTCACTGTAGAGAGTTTGGGTAAATATAAAAACTTAGAGAAAGTAGTTTCCTGAGAGAGATTTTAAAGTACTGAGAGAGCAAGTGGTTATGAGTGAGCTTGCGTCCAGAATTGCTTTCCAGGCTTCCTGTTTGCAGCATGATCTCTTGCTTCCCACACGTGCTGAACCATCCAGATATCACCCAGCATGCAGTGTTCATGAAGGCTGGCAGGTGTTGGCATTGTGCCCTGTCAGGGCCTGCCTTTATATTCCTTCTTTTACATGTATGTGTTTATTGCAGGGGGTCACACACATGCCACAGTGTGCATGTGGAGACAAAGGTCACCTTGTGAGTTCTGTTTTCTCCTTCCACTATGGATTCTGAGGATCAAACAAAGACAAAAAGTGCTTCTACCTGCTGAGCCATCTCATCAGCCCTATGTTGATTTTTTAAAAAATTATGTGTCAGTAGATTCTGTTCTCTACAGATGTCACTTTGTATTGGGTATGAGGCATTATAAATACTTGCCATGAAGGAAGTTATTCTGATTAGACTGAAAGCTTCGGGCTCCAGAATGAAATCTAGATGGCGCTTAAGCACATTACAGTCAGCTTTACCCCATTCTTGTCAACATCTCTGAAATTTTGGTGTGTTTTTGTTTATTTGGTTGTTTGGTTTTGGAGTTTAAGGATAGGACTGAGGAGGTGACGTAGTTGGTAAGAGCATTTGACTTCAAGTTTAGGACAATGTTATAGAGTTTAAGAGAAAAGCAACACAGCAAACAAGCCAGAAATGCCAGAACTGTTGGCGGGAAAGAGGTGGAGAGAAGATAAAAAGCCAGGTCTTTTCATGTTAAGGTCTAACATACAGGTTCAGCAATGGAGGTGGACAAGCGGCTGAGTGAAAGTGGACAGAGAGCTTCAGAGTTAAAGACAGTCCTGAGTACCAAACCACGCACAGGTATAGCTGGGTTTTGACCTCTTTATGGGTTCTTTTTTCTTCTCCCCTTCTCTACCCCTTGTTCTTCCACCCTTTCAACCCCCCTAACACTAGACAGTAGAGAACAAAGGAGAGAGGGGACAGGGAGTAACATAGCATTAGACTACTTTCTGTTCATTTGGGTGTCAAGTTCCTTGGGGCAAGTTTGATCTTCATCGTCAGGGTATCTAATTTCTTCCTCCTCCTCCTCCTCTTCCTCCTTCTTTCTCCTTCTCCATCTCCTTCTCCTCCTCCTCTTCCTCCTCCTCCTTCTCTGCCTCCGCCTTCTCCTTTTCATTCTTTATCTCTTTTCTTCTTCTTAACAAACCTTGACCAACAGCAACCAATCAACAACCAACAACCCACCCCACCTGTCAGGGCCCTAGCATTTATATACCCTCTAAAGAGTCCCCAGATTACAAATGTCACACAGTTGCACGAGGCAAATCATAGTCAGCTCCTGTGGATATTCTGAAGCAGCCCCATATCCCACACCTGCGATTAAAATGAAAACATATTCTTATAATGTCTCTGTCTTTTTAAAAGAAACCAAAATGCCAAAATTGTCACTGCACAGAGGCCAGGATCCAAAAGAAAAAGATGGAAATTAGAATGCAGAGACACAGGCAGGCTTAGCAGAGGGAAGCACTATAAATTACTGCCGAGCCCTTAAATTTCATACTTCACACATGCTCACACATGCACACACACACTCACACATGCACACACACACACACGCACGCACGCATGCATGCATGCATGCACATATGAGACAAACACATGAGCACACACAGATACATATATGCACTGGTGCACACACACAGGCACACTAGCACACATGGACACGGGGTCTAATAGAGCTCTGACTAGCTAGAAGACCTTGAACTTTAGTCCTCCTGACTCTACTCCCAAGTGCCAGGATTAACAGCATAGCATACCTGGCTTTGCAGTGCTGGAGATCAAACCCAGTGCTTGAGGGCTAGAGAAGCATCTACCAACTAAGCTACATCTCCAGCCTGGCCCACCAACATTATTATTTGATTGTTTTTTCCTTTTTCTACAGTGGTAGAGATCAAATCCACAGCCTCACACATACGAAACACACACTCTTTCACTGAGCTACATTCCCAGCCCTATTCATTTTTCAGACAGACCTTACATTGCTGACAGCCAGCGTATACTGAGAACATATAACATGCATGGTTTAGAACCAAGTGTGTCTGTGAATGCTTGTCACAAGCCAGTGTGGCATAGGTGTATTTTGAGGGGAGGAGTTTAAGTCAGTGTTCATGTAGCTCAGGTTGGCTTCCAACTTAACATGTACCAAAAGCTAGCCTTCAATTCCTGATCTTTCTGCTTCTACCGCCCAAGTACTGATGCTACAGGCTGGAGCCACTAAGCCCAGCTCCATTTAAGTGTGTGGGGCGGGGGGGGGGGGGGGGAGGGGGAGAACCAAGTACACAGTGAGAGTACACCATTAGCCTTGGAGCTGCTTCAAATCAGAGCATTTGGATGCTAGCTACAGCTTGCCACCATGTTTCCTTTTTCAATTGAGGCTGCAGGTGGCACTCTATTTTCTGCCCAGCCTGCTGTCCTCTGTAAGCAGTGAGCACTCTAACCACTGAGGGATCTTTCCGGGGCGGGGGGCATCACTATGATTTTATTTTTTTCTCTGAGAGAGTTCCCTGCTGATCCTGTATTTAGATGTCACCTCTTTCACTAAGCTTCCTTGAGTCCCTCCACTTCCTGAACTTGTTTGCCCACTCTTCACAGTGCACTTCATCTGTGGTGTTTCTTTGTGACTGTTCTTTTAAGAGTGGACTGAGTGGGGTGTGGTAGCACACACCTATAATCTCAGCACTTAAGAAGCTGATATAGGAATACGGATAGCTAGGTTGAGTTCAAGGGCAGCCTGGAAACCCTGGCTCCCCAGTTACCTGCCCTTCTGTGCCTCTCTTTGCTCCTCTCCTCCTCTTCCAGAGGCTTCCAGGCTGGACTGAGGACTGCACTTAAGCTCAAGCTTTTCCTGGCAGCCACTTGCCTCAGTTAGCACAAAAAAACAATTCAACCCTGCACTCCTCCCTTACCTGTCAAAATCAAAATGCAGTGTCCCTGTCAACAAAGGATGCTCCAGGCTGGACCTGGGTTCATCCTGAAGGCTTCTTCACTCATACTAGAGCAAGGTCAATCTAGACTGGCAAAACAACTTGAACGGTTGTACAATGTACCTTATTAAAAAAAAAAAAATAAAAGCACTTTGCCTAGCATTCGTGAGATCCTGGGTTTTATCTTGAGTAAAATAAATAAATATAACCAGGCAGTAGTGACTCACGCCTTTAGTCCCAGCCCTTGGGAGGCAGAGGCAGGTGTATCTCTGTGATATCAAGGCCAGCTTGGTCTACAGAGAGAATCCCAGGACAGCCAGGGCTACAAAGAAAATTGAGAGAAAGAAAGGGGGAGGGCATTTCGTGTTGTGATGAGAACAGATTTCATCTCAGATCCGCAGAGGTGTGCAGACCTCACATGGAAACTGCTGTACTCTAACAGCTGGAGGACTGAGAGTCCCCACACTGAACAGAAGGGCCAACACCTCACCTGGACTACTGCCCCAGTCTCTAAGCTACTAACTATAGCTACCCACCTCTAAACTACTAATTCTAACTACCCATTCTCTAAACTACTAACTACCCATTCTCTAAACTACTAACTCTACCCATTCTCTAAACTACTAACAGTATCAAAGACAAAAAAAGTCGTGTGTGTGTGTGTGTGTGTGTGTGTGTGTGTGTGTGTGTGTGTGAATAGAAGCGCCATAAGTCCCCTTTGCTAGAAACAAAGAGAAGGACTCCGTTTGGAAAGTGGGCAGTAGCTTTCCAAGTTTCTGAGGGAGGCTGGCTTTTGTCTAACTGCCAGAATTCAGGCACAGGAGTTTCTCTGAACCTGACAATCCCCTCTGTACTGGTTCCCCTCTGATGGCTTCCATCTAAAGTTAATTTTTAAACAGGAATGTCATATTTTCATTTTGCATTGGACCATATACAACTATATAGTTGGTGATAACTAGGTCTGTAGGCCACAACATCTGCACAGGGGCTGCTGGGAAATATAATGTTGCAGTGACGGGAGGTGGGGGGGACCTGGCAGGCCCATGCCAAGTGTCCCGGAGGAATCACGCCATGCAACAGACCTGATGTGGGGGGAGGGAGAGGAGCAGAGCCCTGGAAAGGGGGAAGAGGCAGAAAAGTGGGGTACAGAAAGAGAGAGAAAGAGAGGAAGGAGGAGGAGGAGGAAGAGGAGGAGGATGGAAGAGGGGGGAGGAAGGAAGGGAGGGGAGAGAGAGGAGGGAGGAGAGATGGGGGTGCAACAGGATACTGGAGTAGCAAGCAGTCCTCTTATCCTCTTATATGCTGTCAGGCCTTATCTAGTGGCAGTGCTATTGTTGCTAGGTTGCTGTTGAGAGGAGCCTAACAAAATTGTCTGTAAACCAACCAGGGACCTTCCAAAGAAAGTCTTTGGCTTTCTTAGGATGGGTGGTTGCACTCCAAGGGGGGCAGTTTCAAAAGAGAAAGATCCAGGCAGGTGCAGCCCTCCTTTTATTACTGACTTTAACCCCTTTTTATTGGCATGGCAATGTCATAGGAGCAAGCAGGGAGGAGGAGAGACCCAGCAGTCTTTGGAAAATAAAGTTTGCCACGTCCAGTTAAAAGCAGGTCACCTTCCTGCTTACATGAAGATGAGGTCCAGGGCTTTAATTCTGCCATCTAGCTGGTATTAGAACCTTTGGGTCCTTCTAGGAAAAGGGCCAAGGTAAACTTGGGGACTTGAGCTTCATAGCCACTCCCAGGTTTTCCTGCTTCAAATCACTTACCAGGTACCCATAAGGATAGGCACCTATATGGGCCGCAGGACAGGAGCCTGACTCGGGAGCCCTACCTGTTTGCTCCCCTGGAGGTCTGCAGTCGGCTAGAGAGACAGAGGCTCTGCATCCTGACATCTGTTTCTCCTGCTGGCATCTCTGCTTGACTGATATTCCCTCCTCTTTCATTTCTCCCTGGGGCGTGTTGTCTTCTTTCTCATTAACTTCCCCCTCAACTCCCAGCAAGGTCCCTAGACTCCTGAGCTCCGCTAATTCTCCTGTAATCCTTTGGCAAGCCAAAGAGCTAATTAAATTGTGAGCTTGTGTACTGTGTCCTCTGGCAACCATGGAGTCTCTCTTCTGATCTCCCCCATTTTGTCCCCTTCTTCTTTCATAGTCCAATAACATCCAGAGGCAGCCATTCTTTCCTCCATAGGCTTCCTTCTCTCTGTCCCTTCTCTCTCTTTTCTTTTGTTTCTTTGCATTTGGCACGTGCAGCTCCCTTCCCCAACTGCTCTCTGTGCCTCCCCCACACCCTTGCTCATATCAGATTCTTACCTTTAATTGGGTCCCACCCCTGACTCCCCCATCTACACCCCACTCACCAAGTCAGAGCCCTTGTCATCCTTATCATCACGTAGACATAGCTTCCTGCATGACACCTCCAATCCCTCACCTTAGCTGAAAATCTTCCCTCTATGAGGTCCCACAGCACTTTGTGACTCTGTCCTGACTCTGCATTGAGCAATTCTTGTCCATACCCTACTGTCCCATTAAAGGGTTAAAGGGTTCTCATGTCTCTCTCTCTCTCTCTCTCTCTCTCTCTCTCTCTCTCTCTCTCTCTCTCTCTCTCCCTCTCCCTCCCTCCTTCCCTCCCTCCCTCCCTCCCCCCTCTCTCTCAAGATGGAGTTTCTCTATTAAAACAGTCCTGGCTGTCCTGGAACTCCCTTTGTAGAAAAGTCTGAGTTCAAACTCACAGAGATCCAACTGCCTCTGCCTCCCAAATGCTGGGACTAAATGTGTGTCCACCACTGCCTGACAAGGGCTGTCTTCGTGAGACAAGGTCTAAGGCTCATTCATCCAAGCATCTTCCTGGGTAGAAGAAGCTCTCCCTCCCAGCATTTCACTGTCAGAGTGGCAACTGTCCTTCAAGTGCACATTCCAAGATGGAAAGACATGGAGGAGAGCAGAAGGAGAGGGCCTGGCCTTCAGTTAGTCCCCTCAGAGCACTGACTCACACAGAGCACTGAGGGACTAGCCGCCCTTCCAGTTGCCACCCAGGTTTCATACCTAGAACCCACAAAGGGAAGGCGAGAACCAGCTTCCTCAAGTTGCCCTCTGACCTCCAAATTTGCACCATGACACACACATGCATGTGCTCATACACACAAACGCACTTGAGCACACACACAAAATGAAGGATTAAGCAAACAAGTAGATAAAAGCACTCTCTAGGTGCTGGCATGGATTCACACCTCCAATCTCAGCATTTGGGGACTAATGGCAGGACAGTCAGGACTCCAGGGTTATCTTCAACTATATGGAGAGTTCAAGGCTAGCCTGGGATACAAGAGGTTCCATATTAAAAAGGTAAGTGAGAAAGGAAGCGTCTTACTGAGGGTTATATTGCTGTGATGAAACACCATGACGAGCTGGAGAGAAGAGGGTTCATTTTGCCTACACTTCCATATCACTGTTCATCACGGAAGGAAGTCAGGACAGGAACGTAAACAAGGAAAGAACCTGGAGGCAGGAGCTGATGTACAGGCTATGGAGGATGCTGCTTACTGGCTTGCTCCTGATGGCTTGCTCAGCCTGCTTTCTTACAGAACCCAGGACCATCAGCCCTACCCAAAATAGGCTGTTTTCTCCCACATCAATCACTAATTAAGAAAGTGCCCTACAAGCTTGCTGGCAGCCAGATCTTGTGGGAACATTTTCTCAACTGAGGTTCCCTCCTCTCCAACGACTCTCAACAGCTTGTGTCAAGTTGACATAAAATTAGCTAAAACACAGAGTAACTAGCATCCTCCCTTTCACTGTTTTAGCTGCAAGAGAGGCTGGATTCACTGCTTGCCCCAGGCAGGACAGCATCCTCCCGCTCACACCAACCCCACCCCACCCTACCCCAAATAACAAATAATGTCCAGAGAAGACCAGAGCAAAGGAGGGCTCAGCCCTGTGTGAAGCAATGGATTCTGGGGCCGCAGCCTATGCATTAAACATTTTTTTTTCCAGAACTGAGGACCGAACCCAGGGCCTTGCACTTGCTAGGCAAGCGTTCTACCACTGAGCTAAATCCCCAACCTGCATTAAATTCTTTATGCCTCATTTGTACAATTAGTTTAGTGCTATCTACTTTTGAGGGTGGTCAGAAAAGTAAATGACGGGGCCTAGCAAACACAGAAGTGGATGCTCACAGTCAACTATTGGATGGATCACAGGGCCCCCAATGGAGGAGCTAGAGAAAGTATCCAAGGAGCTAAAGAGATCTGCAACCCTATCGGAGGAACAACATTATGAACTAACCAGTACCCCGGAGCTCTTGACTCTAGCTGCATATGTATCAAAAGATGGCCTAGTCGGCCATCACTGGAAAGAGAGGCCCATTGGTCAGGCAAACATTATATGCCCCAGTACAGGGGAATGCCAGGGCCAAAAAATGGGAATGGGTGGGTAGGGGAGTGGGGGGGGGCGACTTTTGGGATAGCAGTGGAAATGTAATTGAAGAAAATATGTAATAAAGAAAAAGAAAAGTAAATGAGATAATGGCTATGAAAAGCACCTAGCCCAATCCCAGACAGATGCTAAGGACCCAGTCTTGGCTCACCTGAGGGCTGACCCTGTGCCAAGAATTTGGGCTCCGAGGCTTGAGAGGTGATCCTGAGGTTAAAAACACACGTGCAGGGCTGGAGAGATGGCTCAGCGAGTAAGAGCACCGACTGCTCTTCCAAAGGTCCTGAGTTCAAATCCCGGCAACCACATGTTGGCTCACAACCATTCATAACAAGATCTGATGCCCTCTTCCGGAGTGTCTGAAGACAGCTGCAGTGTACTTACATATAATAAATAAATAAATATTAAAAACAAACAAACAAAACCCACACGTGCAGAGTTCAGTTCCCAGCACCCACTTGAGGCAGCTCCTGTAATTGTAATTTCAGCTCCAGAGAATCAGATACCCTCTTCTGACCTCTGTGGGTACCTTCATGCATGTATGATATGAAGCAGTGAATCCAGCCTATGTATGTATGTATACATACAGAGACTAATAACACTTCAACCTCCCTTTTAGCCCACAACCTACCAGAGGAAGGGGAAAGAAAGGTAAATAGGAAACGGGGGTTAGGGACTTGTTTAACAATAGTTCTTTGGGAGAGATTCCAATCTTCATTGTCAGCAAGCCAGTACACTAGCAACACACCAACCACGAATCAGCAGTGGCTCAATCCAGAAGAAACGTCAAGGCTCTGCCGTTGGGCACGAGTCCCATGAAGTGGCAACAAGCAGCTAGATCACCACCAGAAGTTCTTTAGTGCATTACTCTCTGAGAAGTCACAACAAATGAAGATCAGCAAAGAAAGCAAGGCGAACCAATGCCAGAGCCTCGTCTACTGTCTGTCGGGTTATACGTATACTCTTTCCAAACATCAGTGTTCTCTCAATCATTGCTCCAGAAAAACATCACATGACACAATAGAATCTTTAGAAATTTACACACACACACAGAGACAGAGAGAATGAGTGAATGAATTTAGGTTTGAATAGTTATTTAGGAGGTAATTCCAGGAAACAGGTGGGTCCTGAAAGGAAAGAAGGAAACTAAAGCATGCAGATGTTACTAAGTTGTCACTAAAGGTGTTTCTTTCTTTTAATTATTGTTTTATTTTATGTTCATTGGTGTTCTACCTGCTTGTAGTATGTGTGAGGGTGTCAGTTCCACTGAAACTAGAGTTATAGACAGATGTGACCTGCCATGTGGGTGCTGGGAATTGAACTCGGGTCCTTTGAAAGGGCAGCCAGTACTCCTGATCCCTGAACTATCTCTCCAGCCTCTAAAAGGGTTTCTTAATTCTCCTAGAACACATCTTGGAACTGGGTATAGGAAGTTCCTCCTGAGGAACCAGGAAGCTGCAGTATTCACTCCCAGCCCCTACCCTTCATTAGTTGAGGGTTGCTAGAGGGTTCTAGCTTTCCATTACTCTGGCCTTATTTAACTGCACAGCCAAGAATGCTCCAGGAGAGAGATGCAAATGGGAGTTGGGGCCAAAATGTGTGCAGGTAACATCCAGGCTAGGGAGGCATCCTGGGTGAGAGGGCACAGCACTGCCAGCACTTGCAGTTTGAACCAGGTAGGAGTAAGCAAAGACTACAACTTAGCCTGGGCCCTTTTCTCTGAGCCCTGATGATTCCTAACTTCCTATCTGGTATATCTGTGGCTCTTCCACTCCTAACTACCCCCACACCCACCAGCACCCCATCATGCCTTCCCTGGCCTCTCCCTTCCCAAGGCCCTGCTGGCTGCCATGTTATCTACCCATTACCAGCCCACCCTGATTCCTTTGTTGAGAGTTCTTCCATATTAAGTGTCAAATGTCTTCCAGCCCCAGTTGGGATTCAAATGTCCTGCCTCTCTCCCTCCCACACCTTCCTGCCCTGAATAAGAGGTCCAGTGCCTAAGGAGGACCACAGGTGTCACAGGATGGCTCCTGGCCTTTCCCTGTGGGACTCATCCCACCCTCAGTGCCCTGCCCATTGGAGTGCCCCCCTCCCCAGCTTTCAAGGAGAAGGAGACATTTGTGATCTGGCAAGGGCTAGGCAGGCACTTTGCCTTGTGCCTCCTTGTACCCAACAGCGTGGAGGAACTGCCCAAGCTCATCACTTCTCCATGGGTAATTTATACTCCAGTAACTGGGGCCAGGTATGTGGAGAATTCCAGAAGGAAAGCTCCTGAGGGCCAGGGCTTCTGCGAGCCTGTGAGGGTGAGGGGGGGCGTGGGGCGTGGAGGAGATGCTGATCTCAGCCCCTGAGGTGTTGTTGGACTCCTACGAGTGTGGGCATAGCTCCCCAGAAAGTCCATGCCCCACACGGGGACCTCCTATTGCCCTTCTCAACCTTTTCCGGAAAAGAAAAATTCAGTACGTCCCAAGGATCCTGCACCTTCTTTGTTCTTCTCAGAGGGTCTCAAGCTGATGTGCTGATGTCTGCAGCTTTGTCCTTCCTCCAGCCTTGCTAGCACACGCACGAGGTGCAGGGGGAGGGGCATTTGCAGACTCAGAAGTGAGGAAGGAAAAGTGGGGCATTTTCACCTCTTACTTTACTAAGGACATTGACCCATTTATCATTCTCTTCCCTCAGACCTTCCCCCCAAGGCCACTCAGCGTGGACATCTGTCCCATACAAAATCTCACCTCCTACTGTCCTTGCTTGCAGCACAGTCCATGCCTTGCCCGAGTCCTCTCTCCCCACACAAACCAGAAAGCTGGTCTGTAGGATGCCTTGGGCCACCCTAGGGTGGCCTCTCTAGCGGCCTCGGTTTCCCCACCTGCTAACTTGGATCAATGACGCCTGAGCGCGGCACCCGGTGGGTAACGCTCAGGATCCAGGAATGAGGAAGGGTCCCATGCTCAGCGCAGGCTCGGTGCGGTGCCCCAGGCCCAACTGCTCGGCGCCCCTCCCTCGTCCTCCGCTCTCCCCTCCGCCTCCCCTGCTCCCCGCCCTTGCGTTTCTCCGCTTCAGCTTCTGCTGTCCTTCCCACTTGCTCACGCCTCCCTTGCCGGGGTCCCCACTCGTCGCCGGCTAAACCCCCGCCACCCCTGGAGGCCCGGTCAAGCCGCAGCGCGGGCGACCAGTGTGTAGCCCGGCGTCCTCACCGAGCAGGATAGCCGGCTGGGACCGAAGCCGACCCGCCCGCCACCAGCCAGGTGAGGGCAGCCCGGAGGAGGCGGGGGCGCAGGCTTCTCTTCTATGCGAGCGGGGGCGGCGGGAGGCACGAGGGACCCGGTCCCTTTTCCTGGAAAGGAGGACCTGGGCGCTTTTTCATGAAAGAGGCTCAGGGGCTTTTACTTCAGAGGGAGGGGTGGAGGGCAGGGATAATGGAAAAGGGGCTTGCGGGGACCCCTTAATGGGGCATTTTTCCCCACGAGAAGGGACTTATTGACTGCTTCTGTAAAAGTGGGGCTCACATTCTTGGAAGGATGCGGACTTTCAAGGAAGATACAGGGGGGTTCTGGCACGGTTTGAAAGCAGTGTTAACTGGGATATGGGAACAAGGCGCTAGGGGCTTGGAGATGCCCTTAGTCTGACATCGCTGCACCTTCTCCATTGGTTCTATGGCTCTGGGTCTATCCAGCTCTGTCCCAGTTTTCCTCTTTGAAGATGACTATTTTTGAGCTTCACCTGGACAGAGCTTTGTGCAGCCATTTCCTTTCCTGGAGCTCTGAGACCCACCTGACGCCTTACCATCCTCCTCTGACCTGCTGGGGAATGGGATTGTTAGAGGAAAGGATCCAGGGTTCAGGGGCATGTGCAGTGGAGTACGGAAGGTAGGAAGGGTATTGGACACACAAGAACCTTTGGCACTGGTGGGTTCATCTGACTTAGAGGGGAGGTGGCAAAGGATAAGGTGGGCAGGAGCTTCGAGCGAAGACCTGCCAGGAAAGCTGCCGGGCAGAGGGAGAGCTCCCACCTCTCAGCAAACAAATGACAGAGGCTGTGCTTGCCTTTGTTTGCTTCCTCCTTCGCTCCCTTGTCTCTTCTGGTTTTGCAAAAGGGGTCACTGAGGCGGGAAACACATTGACCTTTGTGTAAGAGGGAGAGCTGGTAGAGAAGCGCACTGATTTGAAATGGAAAAAAAGAACAAACCCTCTGTTTAAGGCTAAGAGTTCAGTGGATGACCTTGAGCCAAAACGTGTACCCCTCGTTTAGGCACCAGATTTCTCATCCATAAAATGGAAGAGGGCTTATCTATATGTCCAAAAGAGCTTTGTATGAAGAAACAGAGTGGACCGGACACTTCTCAGGTGTAGTTCTCACTACTATGGATGGACCCTTTCCCTCCTCCCTACCCTCACCCCATAACCCATAGGACAGAGAGTCAGAAAAGTATGGAAGGAGTCAGCGTTCAGCTGGACTTGAGGTCTTTCTTGTGAGAATTATATGGCAGTGCAGTTTATTCTGACAGCTGGGCAGTGGACTGCAGGCGAACATCCAGGAGTGCGCCACAGCTGCACAGCTGGACCTGGCCGCTCTCAGCAGCCCCTCAACCCCCGGAATCTGCAAGAGACTCAAGGCTACACACACTTTCAGGGTACTTCCCAGAAAAGCTCTTGCCCCGAGTTGTCTGTCTCTAGCTTCCTGCCTGCCTGCCTCCACCTTGGAGTCCACGTTAAAGCATGACAGAATCCCAGCATTAGTGACTCCCAGGGACTGGATAATGCTTCCCCAAGCTCTCCATTTACTGAGGCTCTAACCTTGTCATGTCAAGAACCTGACCATATCGCTTTCCCCAGGGGTAAAGAACAGTCGCCTCTAGGTCTGTCCCAGTACCATGTCCCAGTACAGACCATGCTCACAATTGCTGTCTGGGTGGCGTATGCTTAGCACCAGTTTGTGTGGCCCTCCATTGTGCCATTTACACGGATGAAGCCTTACTCAGAGAGTTAAACAAAACAAAAAAAAAATTGCCTAAGGTGACCGGGGCACGACTCAGTGTCCGAGTGCCTGCAGTTCATTCCAAGTCCCATATCTAGGTCTAAGTGTCTGCCACTCCCAAATGAAGCTGATGACCTCACCATCCTGCCAGAGCACTACCAGAATTTTATTTTGTCCTCCCAAGCCTCAATAGCCATGACTCTCTCCTTCCCACAGGAGCCAGCCAGCCTCCAAGCACAAAGAGACAAAGGGAGTTATCCCCCTGAATAATTAAAAGAAATGTATGTATATGGGTGTTTTGCTTGTATGTATATTTGTGAACCACATGTGTGCCTGCTGCCAATGGAGACCAGAAGAGGGTATCGGATCTAGAGTTATAGATGGCTGCGTACTTCCCTGTGGTGCTGGGAAATCAAACTTGGGTCCTCTGGATGGCAGCTAAACTCTTTAACTGCTAAGCCATCTCTCCAGCCCCTCCTTACCTCATTCTGTTTCACAGGGAAAGCACTAACTTAAAGCTTGGCTGGACCTCTGCGGTTCAGGAAGGACCCCAGGGGAGTCCAGAGATCCTGGTGGACCCTTCAGTGGAGCAGAGGTCAGGAAAGTGGTTAGAGAGCAGCTATCTCCTCCGTTCATCCCCAGATAAGACTAAAAACACTGTCATGGTGGAAATGGACATAAGAGCCAGTGTCTTCTGTGAAGGGCAGGCCAAGGAGCAGAGAAAAGCCCCAGGAAAGTGCAGAGGGAGTGCTGGCTGTTAGAAACTGAGATCTCCTCAACACCCAGAGAGGGAAGAGGGCTGAGGAGAGAGGACAGGGCTGTTGGCCTCATTAACCAGGACATTTCTTTCTTTTCTTTCTTTCTTTTTTCGAGACAGGGTTCCTCTGTATATCCTTGGCTGTCCTGGAACTCACTTTGTAGACCAGGCTGGCCTCAAACTCAAAAATCTGCCTGCCTCTGCCTTCCAAGTGCTGGGATTAAAGGTGTGTGCCACCACACCCAGCTTCTTCTTCTCCTCCTCCTCCTTTTTTTTTTTTTTAAGATTTATTTATTTGTTATATGTAATTACACTGTAGCTGTCTTCCAATAGCCCCAGAAGAGGAAGTCAGATATCAATATGGATGGTTGTGAGCCACCATGTGGTTGCTGGGATTTGAACTCAGGGCCTTTGGAAGGGCAGTCAGTGCTCTTACCCGCTGAGCCATCTCTCCAGCCCTAACCAAGACATTTCAACATATCTGTGGCACATGCGTCAGGTCTTATTTGCAAAAGGATTCTCTCATACTTAAAGACACAAGTTTGGAGAATTACTGGGCTAATCCAGTTCTTTAAAACAAAACAAAACAAAACCAAAAAAACCAACCAAACAAAAACCCTCTGAACCAGTTAATCAGACCACTAAGAATCCAAATTCTCCAGCCCCATCCCAGACTCAGAACAAATTCGAGAGTGGAGGGCGAATCTGGGTGCTGTGATAAGCCCTCCCGGTGACAATGAGACACTCTAAGTGTGAAGTACTAAGCTAGTCTAAGCCGGAAGGAAAACAGAGAGCAAGGCATGGGTCAAGAGTAAGGCTAGGAAGAGATGACAGGTAAGGCAGCTACTGTCCAACCCTCTCCCCTGCCCGGGTCTTCTCTCCCCTCCTAGGTGCCATGCTGCTGCTCTTGCTGGGCTTCCTAGGCCCGGCGGCCTGCTGGGCACTGGGCCCGGCTGGCCCTGGCTCCTCGGAGCTGCGGTCAGCCTTCTCGGCGGCTCGCACCACCCCGCTGGAGGGCACGTCGGAGATGGCGGTGACCTTCGACAAGGTGTACGTGAACATCGGGGGTGACTTCGACGCAGCCACCGGGCGGTTCCGCTGTCGCGTGCCGGGCGCCTACTTCTTCTCCTTCACGGCCGGCAAGGCCCCGCACAAGAGCCTGTCGGTGATGCTGGTGCGCAACCGCGACGAGGTGCAGGCGCTGGCTTTCGACGAGCAGCGACGGCCAGGCGCGCGGCGCGCGGCCAGCCAGAGCGCCATGCTGCAGCTCGACTACGGCGACACGGTGTGGCTGCGGCTGCACGGCGCTCCGCAGTACGCGCTCGGCGCGCCGGGCGCCACCTTCAGCGGCTACCTGGTGTACGCGGACGCCGACGCCGACGCGCCTGCGCGCGGCCCCGCGGCCCCGGAGCCGCGCTCGGCCTTCTCCGCGGCGCGCACGCGCAGCCTGGTGGGCTCGGACGCCGCCCCCGGCCCGCGCCACCGGCCGTTGGCCTTCGACACCGAGCTGGTAAACATAGGTGGCGACTTCGACGCGGCGGCCGGCGTGTTCCGCTGCCGCCTGCCGGGAGCCTATTTCTTCTCCTTCACGCTGGGCAAGCTGCCGCGCAAGACGCTGTCGGTGAAGCTGATGAAGAACCGCGACGAGGTGCAGGCCATGATTTACGACGACGGCGCTTCGAGGCGCCGTGAGATGCAGAGTCAGAGCGTGATGCTGCCGCTGCGGCGCGGCGACGCCGTCTGGCTACTTAGCCACGATCACGATGGCTATGGCGCCTACAGCAACCACGGCAAGTACATCACTTTCTCAGGCTTCCTGGTGTACCCTGACCTCGCCGCCGCCGGCCCGCCGGCCCTCAAGCCCCCAGAGCTCTGAGCCTCTGCTTGGAGGAGCCCGGGAGAGCCGTGGGGCATGCATGCCGAGCCGGGACCGCGGCCCGAACGCCCCACCGGTCCGAGCATGACTGCCTGCTCAGCACGCCTGGACTCTGCCAATAAAGTGGGGCTGCCTGTCAGCCTTATGGTCCTGCCCTGTGTCATGACTGTGATGCCTTTTCCTGTCCTCCCCTCCCCGGTACTGGACAGGACCGCACTGCACTGACTAGGACTGCCCATAAGACCTAGATGGGGGTCAGGCCTTTCGAGAGTGAGAAGGTAGGAATCTGAAGCATAGTCTTCTAAATTCAAATAGGTTTCTTTATGTCTGTCCAGTGCATCCCTCTTTTTGACTTTTCTTCAGTGAACAACGACATTCTTCTTTGGGCCCAGATTATGCCTTTCTGTGAGAGGGGACATCATCTTACTGTTGTAACCCCCTAGGAACACAACAGCATGTCCCTTCTTTCAGTAGGGCATAGGACTGAGGGGCGGATACTAGTTGTCCTGCCTCCTGCCCTCCCAGAATGAGGAGATCTGCTGAGAACACGAGTTAGAGTAAGTGGCCCCTAGACACAAAAAATGAGAGGGACTGTGGGAGGCCAAAACAGAGCGACACAGAATCAGGCCAACACATATCCTATACTGTCTGAGCCAATCTCTCTGGGAGACTCTTCTCCCAACTTTATTCCTAACTCTGAGATGTACATGTGAGGGTTGTTTTTTCCTTCCTCTCCACAAACAGGTAATGTTTCTCCACCTTTCCCCTTTACTCCTCCTGCCATTGAAATCCAATCTTTATTCCCAGTCTACAAGGGGACTTAGCAGTCTCATGAGAATATTAAGACTGGGTGACAAGCATACAGGGTTCCTGTATTTCATAGCACTGCCAAGACAGGAATTAGTGGACCTGACACAAATTTACTCTGGGGACAGCTTTTCTTTCAGCATGGTTTTTTGTTTTTGTTTGTTGTTGTTGTTGGGGTTTTTTTGTTTGTTTGTTTTTGTTTTTGTGTGTGTGTGTGTTTTTCTTGAGACAGGGTTTCTCTGTATAGTCCTGTAGACCAGGCTGGCCTCGAACTCAGAAATCCGCCTGCCTCTGCCTCCCAAGTGCTGGGATTAAAGGCGTATGCCACCACTGCCCGGCTTTTCAGCATGTATTGGACAGACTTTTCATCCCTGGTCTCTGGACACACATGCATGTAACCACTGCACTGTGCCTAGCCCCAGGCCTTAGCTAGGTGTAGGAAACAAGATCAGATAGGAATAAACATGGGGGGGGGGGGCGGGCAGGGGCCAAGGCAGGCCCAGAGATCTGAAGAGTTAGAACCAGGGGCTCGATAGAGAACTTGCCCAGGATGGGGAAAGGGAGAAGAGAATAGAAACCATCAAGTGAAAGAGAAGGGTCAGGGGCTAGGTCAAGGATGGAGGCCCAGGATACCAGAGAAGGGTGGCCCCTGGGGACAGAAATCCTTGCATAGGCCCCAGAGTGTTTCCTGTGCCAGGAGGTCAAAGACCTAGGTCCAGTGACCCCTTTCCTCAGTCTCACTAACCCTATGGAGTCAGTAGACACAGGGCAAGGCCTATAAGGAACAGATGCTTGAAAGCCCAAGGGCTAAGGAGAAGCCCTTTCTGAAGACTGTGGAGTTGCCACAGCCATTGCTGAGCACACTCCAAATCCCTGGGCATGTGGTACTGCAGGAAGAGCCTGAGTCGATGGTCCAGTTCCAGCCCAGACTAGAGCAGATGCAAGGGGAGCTATTCTAAGGGTGGGCTGTCCTTAGGGACCAGGTATGGGAAGAGAGTGGGCATGGAGTTGGGGAGGATATAAGGTGGTAGTGGGACACATGTTGTCTATTCCCCACCCTGAACAGGTCCACCCTTCTTAGCCCCCTTCCAAACCCTAAACTTGGGATGCCTGGACCCTTCAACCCTGTGGTTCATGCTAGGAAAAATGACCTGCAGCATCATGTCCAGGTCCTTGGCGTCTGCAGGCCACCTCCTTCAATGGTGCTGTCCATGGACTGCTCTAGGGCAGTAGAGAGGAACCAGATCCCTGCTATCCTCCACACGGAGCACCTGGCCTCCCAGAAATGCCCTTCTGCTGTCCAGCAGACACCGTTAGCAGAAAAGTACATGGATACCAAATGCATATACATGCATGTTGATAGTCACCCTTCAGGCATGGCTCTTAGCCCAGTGAGTACCAAGCCCAAGTCCCCTCTTGGCAAATGCCTAACATGACTTCTGTAACTTGCACACTGCCCCAGTAGAGTTCCAGGGCAATAGCAAGCACCGACACTAACCCCCACAGGCTTCCCACACCATCACATTGCAGTTTGGCACCCACCAGGCCCACACAGTCCCTCCTCTGCATGTGAGGCTCAAAGAGCCAACTGTACCTGCCTTCAGCCATCAATCAGCCTTTTCTTGGCTTCTAGCCACCCACCATGAAGCCCCTGGACCTTCATCATCCTAGCCAGAAGTCACCCAAGGAAGGAGACCAATGGCTACCACTAGACCAGCATAAACTGCAGTGTCACACTGGGCGTGGTGGCACACGCCTTCGATCCCAGCACTCGGGAGGCAGAGGCAGGTGGATTTCTGAGTTCAAGGCCAGCCTGGTCTACAGAGTGAGTTCCAGGACAGCCAGGGCTACACAGAGAAACCCTGTCTCCAAAAAAAAAAAAAAAAAAAAGAAAAAAGAAAAAAGAAAAAAAGAAAGAACAAAGCAACTGCAGTGTCCCAGCCATGTTCTCTGACTAGCCCCCCGCCCCCATCCCACCTTCCAGCTCTCTGCTCCTTCATCTGCCTGCCACAGCACCAACTTTCCTACTGCAGGCTACTCTGCATTACTTTATGTGTCAGTCTTCAGTGCTGATGAGAGAGGAGCTGGCTATGGCCTCATTCACCTTTTAGGGGCTATTTTCACCCCCAAAAGTTGGGGACTCTTCAGTTTCGGCAGTAACAGCACGTTTGTTCTTACCCAATGTTTAATAAGAAAACAGCTCCAGCTTGACCCTTCCAAGGGATATACATCTCGGGCAGCAATGCTATCTTAACTGTTCTCACACTAAAACATCTTACTACAGAGCCAGTCAGCCACTTAGTCAACCTGACACCCAGCCTCCAGGGCCCCTCTGCTGCCAAAAGCATCAGCTGCAGTACAGTTCTCCAGCTGCAGAGTGGTAGGACCAGGGGTGCCCATGGGATGCACGTCACAGAGGAAACAGACGGGGCCACTGGAGAAGGGAGCACTGTCTAGAAGGCGGACATGGACCTGTAGCTCCCGAGTGGTTTTTTTCTTTCCACAGCTCTGATCAATGTACTTGCTAACAACCTCTTAGCTTTAGACCAGAAACCGGGAAGATTCCTTTAACCTAAGAGTAAGTGGCTCTTACACTTGGCTTATAGAACCCTATGGATGTTTAGGTGGGAGGACAATAAATTGGGGTCTTCCTGGCTCCACTCAGGCCCCTGGATCTATCAGCTGCCTCCACACAGTCTGCTGAGATAAGGGCTTTCTTCAGTTTCAAGGCCCTCCAGTGATCACTAGAGACTATGCCATAGCTATTCTTAAGGACTATGAAAACTGAATTACAGATCCAGAGCCGTCGTGAAACATATTCAGGCCCACAGATCACAATGTAACTGTGACATATAGTCCCATTAAATAGACTGCTTTGGCAGGGACCACCACCACCACCACCAGTACCAGTCCTGCACCTGCCCTCTCCTGAGTCAGTATCGTTATCAGCACGAGTGACTGTAAGGAGGGGAGTGGCCTAGCAGATAGGAGCACCAGCTGCCAAGCCCGATGACCTGAGTTGGATTCCTAGAACTCAAATGGTAGGAGAGAAGCATGCCTGAATATAATCCTCTGACCTCCACATGTGCTGCCATCCCCACTAAATAAATGTTCTAAAAATACACAAAAGCAGCACGCCTTTAATCCCAGCACTTGGGAGGCAGAGGCAGGCAAATTTCTGAGATCGAGGTCAGCCTGCTCTACAAAGTGAGTTCCAGGACAGCCAGGGCTACACAGAGAAACCCTGTCTACAAAAACCAAAACCAAAACCAAAACCAAACCACAAAAGCAGCCCAGCAGTGGTGACCCATGACTAATCCCAGTACTCGGGAAGCAGAGAGAGGTATATCTCTGAGTCTGAGGCCAGCCTGGTCTACAGATGGAGTTCCAGGACAGCCAGTGCTACAGAGAAGGCCTGTTTTGAAAAAAAAAAAAAAAAAACAACCACCACAGAGGAAGGAGAGAATGTCCATTGGAGTTTATTTACAGACAACCTTAGGTGAGGCCTTTTCCTCTAGGATCTACATGCTTTTGAAGTTACTTGGTTTCAGGCTTCTTGTCTCCAGCTTCGAGCTTGAGACTCTCAGGAGGCTGGCGATAGGCAGGGAAAGCCTCCCAGGGGCTGTTCAGGTCAAACTTGCGGAATTCTTGTGCCAGCTCCACTGGTTCAGCCACTACCCGCTTTACCTCATCGTCGTAACGAAGCTGCAGAAGCAAAAGTTAGGGCTGATGACTGAGGAGCCCGTTCTGCACCAGCCTAGGTGCAGATTCCTCCAGGCCCTATCCCTTTCCCTTGGCTTCTGTTTAGTACTCGTCCCAGGCTAGGTCACTCTACATCCAGACATACTATCCATTTGGTCACACAATAAGCTAGTGTATAGGATTCCATACTGGCCTTTACTTTTCACATGCTGCCAACCTTGTTGACTCCCCGGCCACACCATACCTTCAGCTCTTTACTTTTTGTTATCATACTTACTCCTTACCCAATCACACACCTTAAAAGGTAACAGCAAAAACTGATCTCAGACTACAGTCAGTGGCTGAAGAGAGTAAATTTAGGCCAAGTATGGGAGTGCTCAACTTTAGTCCCAGCAATCAGGAGGTGATCACGGCCAGCATGGACTATACAGTTCCAGGACAGCCATGGCTACATACAGAGGTCCTATCTCAAAAAAAAAAAAAAAAAAAAAAAAAAAAAAAAAAAAAAAAGACTAAACCGGCACTCTTGAGGCAGAGGCAGGTAGATCTCTGAGTTCCAGGACAGTCAGGACCACACAGAGGAATCCTGTTTGGAACACCAAACAAACCAACCAACCAACCAACCAACCTACCTACCTAAGCTGACACATCATACAGCTTCAGACCCATGGCCCATTATCACTGTAAAGACCTAAGACAGAAGGAGCTGGAGGCTCAACAGTTAAGAGTCCACATGCAGCCCACAATTGCCTGTCACTCCAGCTCCAAGGGTGTGAAACTTTTTCTGCCTCAGAGTCCCTGTGGATTTGTGGGGTCTTCCCATGCACCATTATTGCTATAATGGAAGAAGTTGAAAGTCTAAGGCAGGAGAATTTCTGTGACTAAGGCTGGGCTATGTAGACCCTGAGTCATAGATCCCCACCCCCCAAAAAGATCTAAAGCTAGAGGGACTGCTGCAGATGTACTTAGTTATAGACAGAGTGCAGCACTGGCCTTATTAGTATGCCCGAGACCCTGGGTTCAGTGTTCAGCCATGCAAAAGGAAAAAGCCTAGAACTAGACACAGCCTGGCTTTTCCTGTTACTGCACAATTAGCTGAATAAGGTAAGAAAATGAGGTAAGGGGATAAAGAGACACCACATATGGAAGGCAGCGGGGAAGCATGGCATGGAGGAAGGGAGGAGCCCTAATCAGAAGTAGCTCAGAGGGACAGGATACGCACAGCACTGAGAAAATGTGTGAGCACTGTAAAAAATCAGGGCATCCTGTGACCTCTACATGTGCTGCCACTTCCACTAAATAAGTAAATGTTTTAAAAATACACAAAAGCAGCCCAGCAGTGGTGACCCATGACTAATCACAGCACTGGAGACTGGGCTCTGAGTGTGCCAATAACATGCCAGGCCTCTGAAATTATCCCTCCTCAGTGTGTGTGAGCAATGTATGTTCATGTAACTGTGAACTCAGGGAGATCAGATGTCTTCCAAGGTCATTTTCCACATTATTCAATGTGTATGATTCATGTGCATACAGTGCGTGTATATAGACAGTGCTGGTGTTTGTTGCTATGTACAGGCTGGGCAGCCCATTAACTTCCTGGCATTCTCCTGCCTCCACTGCCTCTCTTGCTGCAGAAGCACTGGGTTACAGACAGAGTTATTGTGCATCACTTTACATGGGTTCTGGGGACTCAAGTCTTTTAGGTGTGTGATCCTCTGAGCCGTTTCTTTGGCCCTCAGCTTATTTTTTAAGAAAGAGCCTCCCCCTAAAGCTTAGAGCTCACTGACTAGACTAGGCTGGCTGACCAATGAGGTCCAGGGACCTACTTGGTTATAAATAATCCCAGCTTCTTGTTTTGAGTCAGGGTTTCTCTGTGTAGAACTCACTCTGGGTGGTCTCAAACTCATATCAATCTCTCTGCCTCTGAATGCTAGGATTAAAGGTGTGAACCACTGCATAGCTTTTTTTTTTTGAAACAAAGTCTCATGCTATAGCCTTTGGAATTCACTATGTACACGAGGGTGGTCTGGAACTCAAGAGATAACTGTCTGCCTTTGCCTCCTTTGTCCCGGGACTCTGGGATGACAGGCATTCACCACTATGCTTGGTTTGCATCCACCTTTTTACATGACTGCTCAGGATCCAAGCTCAGGTCCTCAGGCTTGTGCAGCAGGGACTGAGGCATCTTCCAGTTCTCCACTTTCTAGTAGGCTCTTGCTATGCCCAGGCTGGTCTTAAATAAAATCCTCCTGCCTCAGCTTCCCTAGTGTTGAGAAATGGTATGAAAATGTACCACAGGATGGAGAGATGGCTTAGCTGGTTCAGAGGCTGCTCTCCCAGAGGACCCAGCACCACATGGCAGCTGGTAACTGACTGTAACTCCAGTTCCAGAAAACATGACACCCTCACACTGAGATGCAGACAGGCAAAACACCAATGCACACAAACCAAGAAAACCCTTGCCTCCTAAGGTCACAGACATTTTTTATGCTATTGTTGTTTTGTTTTTCAAGACAGGGTTTCTCTGTGTAGGCTTCACTGTCCTAGAACTTGCTCTGCACACCTGGTAGAGATCCTCCTGCCTCTGCCTCTTGAGTGCTGGGATTAAAGGCTTTTCAATAGCCATTCTTGAGGGCTTCTTCTCTGCCAAATCCCTCAGTGATAATTCTGTACTTTTAGAGACTGGGGCAGACTGTATATTTAAGATTGCCTTGATCATAAAATTATCAATACATGGCAACCCATTTTGAGGAACCCCTCTCTGCTTCAGACATTTATTCTAATCAATCAATCAATAAAACTTTGTTTACAAGCCAGTGGTGGCAGAGACTTTAATCCCACCACTTAGGAGGCAGAGGCAGGCAGATCTGTATGAGTTTGAGGCCAGCTTGGTCTTCAGAGCAAGTTCCAGGACAACCAGGCTTACACAGAGAAACCTTGTCTCCCTGTGAAAAACATACATAAATAAATAACTTTTTTTTTTCAGGCCAAAGAACAAAACTAAACTAAAAATAAACAAACAAAACAAAATAAAAATAAAATAACCTCGATTGCTACAAGGGGCTAAAGACATGCTAGCAGATCCAGGTTCAATTCCCAGCACCAACACAGGGCATTATAACTACCTGTAACTCCAGTTTCAGGGAATCTGGCATCCACAGGTACCGGACATATACATAACATATATACAGGCAAAACACTCATCCACATAAAATGAATCTTAAAAAATAAGATACAATACTCTTTACAACATGGCTAATTTTAACTACCATTTACAATATACCAGGCTTTACACCTCACTTAATCCCGCCATATATTTAAGTGCTTATTGTTTCCATGATATAGATAGGAAAACTGTCCCTTGGCTAATTCAAACAACTTGCCCCATTACCAGATGGAACTAGGACTGCATCTCAGGCTCTTAAACCACCATAATCTACAGATCATAGTCCCATCATGTCATGATCTCCCAGGCGCCATGACTGCTACCCCAGTTTTAAGGTTTCTACCTCAACATAGCCAGTGAGGGGAAAGTCTTTCCGGAAAGGATGTCCCTCGAAGCCATAATCTGTCAGGATCCTTCTTAAATCAGGGTGGTTAAAAAAGAAAACTCCAAACATGTCCCAGACCTAGAAAAGAGTGGCTCTCAGAAAAACCTGTCCATCGGGCCAACAGCAGAGGAGTTGTACTGTGACACACCCCATAGTTAGTTACAATGCTGTACTTCTGGCCCAGAAAGGCTCGCTACATCCTGTAACTCACCTCCCTCTCATACCAATTGGCCGCGATGTGCACAGACACTATAGAGTCAATGGGTGTCAGCTCATCTGCATAGGTCTTCACACGAATCCTAGAGTTGAACCGCAGAGACAGCAGGTTGTAGACAATCTAGGGAGAGAAGAGCAGGAAGAACAAGATGGCTGTAGGATAAGAGTTCTGAACGAGGACACCAGTTATTAATGATACAGCAAGTCAGATTCCACCAGTGACCCTGCATTCTCTATGACAACTTACAAAGGCTTAGGCCACAACCATGGCTCTGCAAGTTAACCATCCTGTCTGGCTGTGTCACCCACTAATGGAAGATCTTCCTAGCCAACTGCCCTAATCCTCACTAGGTTAATTTCTGCTATTCTGTTCATCTCTTAAGATCCAACACAATTAAGTACTGAGAAGGCTGAAGCAGGAGGAGTGCTAAGTTCAGGTCTACTTGGCAAGCCATAGACTACATAGGGTGACCCTACCAAGACTTGGCACAACTGTTCTCTTTATCTAAGAAGTCTTGGGCTCCATGTCCTTCTGAGTATGCTTGAACTTCTTTATAATTGTATGTGTGCTGATGTGAATGTGTGCACAGCTTCTAGAACTCACTTCTTTTCTACTGTGGGCTCTGGGGAGAAATAAAGTTTGTCAGGCTTCCAAAGCAAGCGTGCATGCCTGCCTGCAGAGCCATCTTGCTGGCCCCTGTTTTTTCCAAGAGTTATTATAGTATAGCTTATTTCATCTAATAGGTACTTTTAAAAAAAAGTTTGGTTTTTTGTTGTTGTTGTTGTTTTTGGATAGGTATAACTATATAGCCTTCTCTGTCCTGGAACTTGCTATATAGACCAAGCTGGCCTCAAACTTAAATGTGTCTGTCACTATTTCTGGTTTTTGTTTTTGTTTTGTTTTTTCAAGACAAGGTTTCTCTGTGTAGCCCTGGCTGTCCTGGAACTCACTCTGTAGACCAGGCTGGCCTTGAACTCAGAAATCCACCTGCCTCTGCCTCCCAAGTGCTGGGATAAAGGCATGTGCCACCACCACCCGGCTCTATTTCTGTTTTAATAGGTATTTTATTTGGTTGAGGCAGGAGGAGTGCTAAGTTCAGGTCTACTTGGCAAGCCATAGACTACATAGGGTGACCCTACCAAGACTTGGCACAACTGTTCTCTTTATCTAAGAAGTCTTGGGCTCCATGTCCTTCTGAGTACATGCTCATGTTTTAAACAAAACTTCTGTCAAGCTGGCCAGTGGTGGTGCATGCCTTTAATCCCAGCACTTGGGAGGCAGAGACAAGCAGATTTCTGAGTTCGAGGCCAGCCTGGTCTACAGAGTGAGTTCCAGGACAGCCAGGGCTACACAAAGAAACCCTGTCTTGAAAAAACAAAACAAAACAACCAACCAACCAAAGAAACAACGCCCCCTTCTGTCACATGATTTTTATTATTTTTTTGTTTTTGTTTTTTTCGAGACGGTTTCTCTGTGTAGCCCTGGCTGTCCTGGAACTCACTCTGTAGACCAGGCTGGCCTCGAACTCAGAAATCCGCCTGCCTCTGCCTCACGAGTGCTGGGATAAGTAAAGCATATTTATTACCTTAAAAATAGACTATAATTTATAATTTACTGATGGCTTTTTTACATCAAAAGTTTCCTGTGGTAGGTCTCAGCTTTGTTCATGTTGACTGCAGAGATGTTTTGATTTCCTGTGTCCATGTTTGTTTAGTTGTTGTTGGTGCTGCTGTTTGTTTTTCATGGTCAAGGTTAAATATTCTTTTTTTTTTTTTTTTTTTTAAAGATTTATTTATTCATTATATGTAAATACACTGTAGCTGTCTTCAGACACACCAGAAGAGGGAGTCATATCTTGTTATGGATGGTTGTGAGCCACCATGTGGTTGCTGGGATTCGAACTCTGGACCTTTGGAAGAGCAGTCGGGTGCTCTTACCCACTGAGCCATCTCACCAGCCCCAAGGTTAAATATTCTAATATATATGTTACAAGATATTTGGCCACACCATAAAACCAGAGGTTGTGTTATTTACTGGAAAAACCTGTTTTTTAGATATGGTGTGGCTCAGTCTTAGCACACACCTTTAATTCAAGAGTTTTCTGCTTGAATATTTTAAACAGGATTAAAGTTAACCATAGGTCAACAGGTAGAACAAGTAACCAGTTGACAGAAACGAACATAGGACTATTAAGAAAAATACCAGCCGGGCGTGGTGACACATGCCTTTAATCCCAGCACTTGGGAGGCAGGCAGATTTCTTGAGTTCCAGGACAGCCTGGTCTACAAAATGAGTTCCAGGACAGCCAGGGCTATACAGAGAAACCCTGTCTCGAAAAACCAAAAAAAAAAAAACCATAGAGAGTAAAGGGAGTCAGGACAATGGATAGAGAGGCGCACAGGAAATAGAAAGGAGGGATATTAAATTAGAAGGTTTTTGAGGTATGGGAGAAGGCATTCCTTCTGGGACACTGACTGAGGAGGAAGGTCAGCTGGGTGCTTTCTCTGCACTCTCTAAGGTAGCAGGCTTTCACCTCAGCATCTGGCTCCCGAGTCTTTATTAGTAAAATTAAATGATTGAGATTTTGTTAAAAAACAAAGGTAACAACAGTGTCGTGGTGGTGGTGGTGGTGGTGGTGGTGGTGGTGGTGGTGGTGGTGTGGGATTTAACCCAAGCCTTTGTACATGTTAGGCTTGTGTTCTACCACTGAGCCATACTGCCAGCCCCCCAAACATTTTCAATAATTGCTTCTCTAACAGTTCTTTCCTGGGTTCTTTGCTTCGAGCAATTATGCCTGCAATGATATGAACATTCTAAAGTCACCAAGATAAATTCTATATTTTAATATTATATGATCTTCTAATTGTGCTAGTTAACAGAAAAAAAAAAAAATCCAAGGCCAGCCACAAAATATCCTTTTGAACCACAAAATATCAAATCCCCAACTGTGGCTATAGCTCAGTGGTAGAGCACTTGACTAGCAAGTGTAGGGCTCCAGGTCCAAGGCCCAGTGCACACACATATGTATAATGTTATTCTTTTGTTTGTTTGATTTTTGAGACCAGGTCTAGCTGTCCTAGAACTTGCTATGTACAATAAGCTGGCTTCAAACTCAGAGGGAGCTGCCTGCCTCTGTCTCCCAAGTGCTGTGTGCATGTGCCACTACACCCAGCACAAATTTACTTTCAGAAAAACCAAGCAGAGCAAAACATTGTAACATGGACCTACAGTTCTAACTCATTCTGCAAGCTAAGTAGTTCCAGGCCAACACAGTGAGATCCTGTCTCAAAACAAGAAAAAAAAAAAAAAAAAAAAAGAAGGAAAAAGGAAAGAAGGAAGCCAACAAACAAAACTGGGCAAAAATCCTGTTATGCTCTGTGTGACCTGAACCGAAGCTGCAACTACGAAGGCTCTGGTTTCCATAGTAGCTGTCACTCAGGAAGTCTTCTATGCCCTTTCTCACCTTTAGTCCTAAAATGCCACCAATCTTTTTATAAGCTAGCATCTCATCTCATATTGCCAGTTTTCCTTGAATGCTCTGTGTGACTGTAGATGACCTTGAACTTGTGGCCCCCCTGCCGTCACTTCCACAGAGCTAGACTCGGGTGTACCAAGGATTAGAAGTGTACCAGTCCACCTAGCTTTATGCAGTGCTGGGGATCAACCTAGAGCATTGTGAGTGGAGGGCAAGTACTCTACCAAATCTCACAGTTAACTGACCTCAAAACGGTTCTGCCGAGTTGGGACATCCACTGCCGTCAAGTCAGCCAAGGATTTGAATTGTGCATTGGTGTGATCCCTGAGAAAAGTCAGCGTTGGGATGACTCCATCGGGATGGATACAGATTTCTAACTCATCAAGGCAGGACACCTGCAGACACGGAAAGGTGGTGTGGAGAGAAGACATAGCTACTAAGGGCGTAGCACACTGCAGGGATCACTTGGCTTAAGTCAGTGGTTTGTAGCCTTTCTAATGCGGTGACCCTGTAATACACACTTCCTCAGGTGGTGGTGACCCCCAGCCACATTATTTTTATTGCTACTTCATGATTATAATTTTGCCAGTTATGAATCATAACCTAAACATATGTGTTTTCTGATGGTCATAAGCAACCCCAGAAGGGTCACGACCCACAGGTTGAGAACTACTGACTTAAGGTGCCATGGTGAATTCCTGGCCCAGACCCAAGGACAACGAATATTACCTGAACTTGTTGGACATACTTGGGTAAGATTTCAGCCACATACTCTCCAAATGCTGAGAGCTGCTTGTGGGTCACATCACTCCGGGGTCTGACAGTGGCTGGAAAGGAAAAAGCATGAAGGGAGAAGGTAGCAAACACACACACACACAAACAAACTAACTAACCTCTCAGGTCTTTCTGAAGAATTTTCATTAAAAAAGAAAAAGTTTACTTTTACTATTTATTTTGGTGTTTTGCCTGCATATATGTCTATGCACACATGAATGCCTGATGCTCACAGAAGCCAAAAGAATGTTAGATTCCCTGAGACTGGAGTTACAGATGGTTCTGAACTGACATGTCCATGTTGGGAATTGTATCTGGGATGAATAGCCAGTGCTCTTAAACACTGGGCCACCTCTCCAAGCCCTCCCTGAAGGATCTTAAGAGGCATAGGTGTAAAGTACCTTCCAGGAATTAGGAAGTGTTTAAAACTCAGGGAGAAGGGAGTGGAGAGATGGCTCAGTGGTTAAGAGCACTAACTGCTCTTCCAGAGGTCCTGAGTTCGATTCCTAGCAACCACATGGGACCCGATTCTCTACTCTGCTGTGTCTGAAGACAGCTGCAGTATATTCACATACATAAAAAAATAAAAATATCTTTAAAAAAAAAGAAAAAGAAAAAACTCAGAGTGCAACACCATTTCTCTTTCTCGGTCCATACACTCTTGTTACTGTGTTGGGCAATCTTTGCTTCTTTTCTCCACTGTTCCACAGCTGTTCCTCACTTCCTGTACTCATGGTAACAATGCAACAGTGGCAGCTCCTCTCTCAGACTCAGAGCTCTTTAAGGATGGAAACCAGACTTCTGTTTCTCTTTCCCTTCTTGGTACTTGTTTATACCAAGTTCTTAATCAGAGAACTTCAGGGCTGAAGGACCCTGAAAGATTACCTCATTGCCCATACTCTATCCCCTGTCACTTTGTGTAATAGATGTCCTGGAATGAAAAGAAGCTTTCTATTTCCCAGTGTGATTCTGTTGACTGAACATAAAATCACCACAGGGTCATTCAAGTACTTGAGCACCCACACATCACAGAATCAAGGATTAAGTATTTTCTGCACTTGGAAACAGACCTGCTTTGTCGTTCACTGGAACTGTGACTGAATAATTTAATTATCTGGACCGCTTCATGATCTACATCTATATGGACAGTAAAACGTTATGCGTCTCATCAGGCTCTTATGAAGTCCAAGGTGCCTAGTAAATACTAAATTGATGTGAGCTACAATTATTTTGGACTTTGAGTCTCAAAAGTTTTTGTTACCTGCGCTCAAAGACAATTTCATCGGAGGACAAAAAAAAAAATCAAATCCTGATAACGAGCAAAAGGCGATCAAGATCAGAAGGGAACAAATATCTAGGGCACAGGAAGTGCTCGATTCTAACAGCAAAGTGGAGACCATAGCAATCTCCAAGGACAAGCAGAGATTTGCCAGGAGGGAAGGACATTCCAAGGCAAGGACAAACATCTGACAGAAACAACGAAAGGCCCCAGCTAACGTTGGGGGAAAAAGCGCCATCCGCACATACTCACGGCGCTTGTCAGCCGCCGCGCTCTCCCTTCTTACGTGCTGCCACAGCACGGAGGGTCGCCCAGCCCCTGCACAGGGAGAGAAAAGGCACAAAGGCGCGGGTGAGACTCGGGGAGGTCTCCGTGCTGCCCGTGGTCTCAACCTGCTGCTGTTCCTTGCTCACCCCTGCCTACGGAAGCGGCCCCCAAGAGCCCACGACACCAGACCCTGGCTGCAGCCGCCGCCATGTTCCTTAGTGTGCCGACTAAGTAGCCGGAGAACACACGCAGGCCACGGAGCCCCAAGGGCACGGACCGGAAGTGGAAATGTGCAGTGACTCTTCTTCCGGGCGGACGCGGGGCGGGAAGCAGAGGTTCCGGATCTGAGCCCTGGCATGAAAGGAGGTATCGCAGGTAAGAAAGACCCGCAGGTGGGGAAACCGTGAGGTGTACGTAGCCCTATCTCGGTACAGCGGAGGCCGAAGAGAAGAAGACGCAACGAACCGCACCGGTGAGAGAAAGGGAAAGGGTGGGCGTTCTGGGTTCTAAGTTCTACACCGCGCCGGCTCTTGAGCTAAGCTTTTTTAATGGGGGGCGGGGTGGGGGGGGGAGACGATGGACGGTTTCCTTGGAGACCGTTTCCTAGGCGACTCCAGGTGGCACGGTCAGATTGCACAGGGTTATGGACTTCCTTGTGCCCCCGGCCGGGGACGGCTGGGCTCTCAAGGGCTTCTTTAAGAACTCACTGGAGCGAGAGGTAAGTAAGAAACAGCAGCTTAGAAAAGAGTAAAAGTGGAAGTCCAGGCCCAAGCCTCAGTATTGGGGGGTCTGCACTCTTATGTCCAGGCAAAGAGGGAATGTAACAACAATACCTGGATGTCTTAGTTTGGCCTAATTATGCTTCTCCAGAGTCTCATTAGTTGTATATCCAAATTATTTGGTTTTAAGATCATAGGCTTCCTCCTTCGTCTTTTTCATGAGCTAACCTAAGTCCCAAGTCTTTTGTTACATCACGATCAGGAATATCCAATTTTACCTCAAGGAAAAACAACAGAGTTGGAACTTTTAATTGAATTCATTGGAGGAGAGGCCCCACTGCAGGAAAACTGGAGGAATGGCATAGGCCACATTGGCAAGACCAGGAATAAGGCCATTCTGGACCCACTTTGCTCCAGTGTCTCCCTTCTCCCTGTCTTGACTTGGACAGTTGGATTCATGGACTGTGTCTGTGAATTACCCAAATACTTAGGGTGATATTGCTTTGCAGATAGTTGGCAAAGAGAGAAGTTGGCTACCATGGAGTCACCAGAGGAGCCTGGAGCATCCATGGATGAAAACTACTTTGTGAACTATACTTTCAAAGACCGGTCTCACTCAGGCCGAGTGGCTCAGGGCATCATGAAACTGTGTTTAGAGGAGGAGCTCTTTGCTGATGTCACCATTTCAGTGGAAGGCCGAGAGTTTCAGCTGCACCGGCTGGTCCTGTCAGCTCAGAGCTGCTTCTTCCGATCCATGTTCACATCCAACCTGAAGGAGGCTCACAACCGGGTGATTGTGCTGCAGGATGTCAGCGAGTCTGTTTTCCAGCTCCTAGTTGACTATATATACCATGGGACTGTGAAACTTCGAGCTGATGAGCTGCAGGAAATTTACGAGGTGTCAGACATGTATCAGCTGACATCTCTCTTTGAGGAGTGTTCTCGGTTTCTGGCACGCACGGTACAGGTGGGCAACTGCCTGCAGGTGATGTGGCTTGCAGATAGACACAGTGACCCCGAGCTCTACACTGCTGCCAAGCACTGTGCCAAGACCCACCTGGCCCAGCTGCAGAGCACAGAGGAGTTCCTCCACTTGCCCCACCATCTACTCACTGATATCATCTCAGGTAAGCTCACGAAAGGGCTTACCACACCTAACTGGGCAAGAGTCATGTTCAGCAGATGGTCTGGCTCAGGAGAACCCCAACTTTATGTGACTAACTGTTGTTAGTTTATATTATAATTCCCTTTCTGGTAGATTTTAGATTGAGGTTGATGTTCGGTGTTGAGAGTCAGCATAGCTACTGTCAGACAGTACAGTACAGTAACTAAAGAATAAAAAGCTGCATCACTTTTCCACAAAAGGAAATAAGAAGTGCCTGATGTTTTCATCTGCCCTGTATCTTGATGGTATGCAGGACTTAAATGAATTGATGAAGATGAATCAGTATATCTAAAATAGCTAGGGATGGTGGCCCATGCCTTCAATCCCAGCATGTGGGAGACAGAGGCAGAAGCAAGCAGATCTCTTGTGAGTTCTAGGACAGCCAGGTCTACAGAATGAGTTCTAGGACAGCCAGAGATACACAGAAAACCCTGTCTCAAAAAAAAAAAAAAAAAAAAAACCCAAACCAAACCAAAAAAAAAAATCTAAAATAGGAAACATTTGGGTAATAGCCATAGGTAACCAGTGAAGTGGAACTATACTTTAGATGTGTACTCTATAGCCTGAAAGGTGACTACGATGGCATATTGTGCAATCCACTCTGCTTTTAAAAAGCAAGGCAGGGCTAGTAGTATGACTCAGTGATGTAGTGTTTCTATGGTGTATATGAGTTTCTGGGTTTGGTCCCAGCACTGCAAAATGGTAGTGCTGGGGCAATTTCAAGTTAACGTCATATTTATGTGTGCATAAAGATACATATAATGGTGGTCTAATAAAATGGTTCAAGTCCTTTTTTCTTTTTTTGAGACAGTGTCTCTTTATATAGCCCTGACTGCATGTAACTCACTATGTAAACCAGGCTGGCCTTAAACTCAGAGATAAGCCTACCTCCACCTCCGCCTCCCAAATGCTAGGATTAAAGGCATGCTCTACTACAGCCAGCTGTGGTGCAAGTCTTAAGAGCCCCTTTAAGATTGCCATTCATGAGACTGGATAGATTGCTTAGTGGTTAAAACCACTTGTTGCTCTTACAATTAAACTACCAAGGACCATGGTTTAATTCCCACCAGGAACGCCAGTTACAGGGCATCTGATGATGGATACCAAGCATACATGTGGTATACAGATATATGCAGACAAAACACAACACACACAAAATATTTTTTTAAAATCACTAAAAACGCAGTAATATTGCCACTATGTTCTTCCTTTGGCTCTCACAGATGGGGTTCCATGTTCCCAGAACCCAACAGAGGCAATAGAAGCTTGGATCAATTTCAATAAAGAGGAAAGAGAGGCTTTTGCCGAGTCACTAAGGACTAGCTTGAAGGTAAGGCACATTTGATTCTTAAGGGTTGGCATAATGTCTCTGCATTCCTCAGTGGCCCTCAGTGGCCTTCTCTCTATTTTGGCAGGGGGAAATGTGTATCTTTTGGTATGTGTGTAGGAGTCCACTGTGTGGGTCACAAGGATCAAGCTCAGGTCCTCAGGCTTGGGGCAAGCGGCTTTACTGCTGAACCGTCTCACTGGCCGTGTGTGTGTGTGTGTGTGTGTGTGTGTGTGTGTGTGTGTGTGTGTGTGTATAGAGGTATGGATCAGACAGTAAGCTATCAGAGGTCTTCCTCTGCCACGCTTTTCCTTATTGCCTTGAGTGTCTCTTAACTGAAGTTTACCATTGGCTAGAATGGCTCACCAGTCAACAAATACCCAGGCTCAATTTGTCTCTGCTCCCTCCAAACTCCCTACAAGCATGTCCAACCATGTCCAACTTATTACATAGATGCTAGAGATTTTGTAGGGATGCTCAGGTCTTCATTCCTGTACAGCAAGTGCCCTTAGCCCCCTGAGCCATCTTCCAAGCCTCTGACCTGCCTCTTTTGATAGTCACTGATTAGTGACTAGCTTGAAGTTACTAAGAACTGGGGAGTCGGATGTGTTTTCTGGTCCCACAAGCATTCCATCTATGGCCTTCAAAGTTCATAGTTTTTGCTATCTTCTCCTATGCTATCTTTTTTTTTTTTTTTTTTTTTTTTTTTTTTTTGGTTTTTCGAGACAGGGTTTCTCTGTATAGCCCTAGCTGTCCTGAAACTCACTCTGTAGACCAGGCTGACCTCGAACTCAGAAATCCACCTGTCTCTGCCTCCCAAGTGCTGGGATTAAAGGCGTGCGCCACCACGCCTGGCTCTATGCTATCTTTTGAAAGAACGGCTTTCAGTATTGAGTTAACCAGTTCTAGCCAGATGTTGTGGCTTAACACATGTGGCATACATGAAACTAGACTCCCCGTCATAGTTCAAGGCCAGCATAGGCCATATACGATCGTGTCTCAAAAGTAAAAACAAAAGCAGAGATGACTTGGGATGTAGTTCAGTTACTAGGATGCTTGCTTTGTGTCGTGGAGTTCCTGGTTTAATTTCTAACCCTGAAAAACAAAAACAGTAAGAGCAGATGTGGTGCATGCTATAATCCCCCTGGAGGCTGATGCAGGAGAATCTAAGTATGAACAGTTTGTGCTACGCAGCAAGATCTTGTTTGAATAAACATGTAAATAAACTAAATTGTAGGGATGAACAAAACAAATTCTCTGCCCTGTATATCAAGGGAAAGTCAGGCCATGAGGCCCGGACCTTTAAGGATACCTGTCTTAGTAGAGTCTTCACATGAGCTGATGTCAGAATTTCAATTTTGCCAACAGGAAATTGGGGAGAATGTGCACATTTACCTGATCGGAAAAGAGTCATCCCGCACGCACTCATTGGCTGTGTCCTTGCACTGTGCAGAAGATGACTCCATCAGTGTAAGTGGCCAAAACAGCTTATGCCACCAAATCACTGCAGCCTGCAAGCATGGTGGCGACCTGTATGTGGTAGGAGGGTCCATCCCACGACGCATGTGGAAATGTAACAATGCCACTGTTGACTGGGAGTGGTGTGCTCCTTTGCCCCGCGACCGCCTCCAGCACACCCTAGTATCTGTGCCTGGGAAAGATGCCATATATTCCCTGGGCGGCAAGACACTACAGGATACCCTCTCGAATGCAGTTATCTACTATCGGGTAGGTGATAACGTGTGGACAGAGACAACTCAGTTAGAGGTGGCTGTGTCTGGGGCTGCTGGTGCCAACCTGAATGGAATCATCTACTTACTGGGGGGTGAGGAGAATGATCTAGACTTCTTTACCAAACCTTCCCGACTGATCCAGTGCTTTGACACAGAAACTGACAAGTGCCACGTGAAGCCCTACGTACTGCCCTTTGCAGGCCGCATGCACGCAGCAGTGCATAAGGATCTGGTGTTTATTGTGGCTGAGGGGGACTCTCTAGTGTGCTATAATCCCCTTCTAGACAGCTTCACCCGGCTCTGTCTTCCTGAGGCCTGGAGCTCTGCCCCATCCCTCTGGAAGATTGCCAGCTGTAATGGCAGCATCTACGTCTTCAGGGATCGATATAAGAAGGGTGATGCCAACACCTATAAGCTTGACCCTGCCACTTCAGCTGTAACTGTCACAAGAGGCATTAAGGTGCTGCTTACCAACTTGCAGTTTGTGTTGGCCTAAAACAGTGATGAGAAGAACAGCTGACTCCTTTGCCCTCCCCTTGTGGTGTATCCCCAGTCAAATCGGTAATCCCCCAGTTCAGAGAAATGTGTTAGTTTGGGCATATGTGAGAAAGGCAGCGCCTCAACCCATCCCCAAGGCTCATGGGATGCTCTGTGTAGGGCTTTTCACACTGCTGCTGCTTGAACTCTGCCATTATCCCCTGTGATCCTGTGCCTCACTTCAGACTGCTTAGAGCCAGCCTCTTCTCAGACTTAGGCACAGCCTCTCTTACCAGATCAGTGTTAAAAAGAAGCACCTTGGCTCCCATGCAGGAAGACAGAGGCCCATTCCTCTTGTCTATAGCCAGCCGAGTGGCTACTTGTCACTTTCCACAAAGAATTAAGTATGAGAGTTTTGGATGGGACAGTGGACTAAGCTAAAAATGTACTTCACCAGCAAGAATCAACTGTAAAATTCAAGATGTTCCTTCAAATGTTTTCTCATCTGTCTGTCAGGAAAAGAAACTTTGGTTGGATTTTTGGCTTATACAAACAGATAAGCCAGAAAGTAGAAACAATTGTTTCTGATTAATAGCAGAAACTGTTTTCCAGACTCAAATAAAAACAGTCTCTGGTCTTTTAAAGGCTCTAAGCTAAATAAAGAGTTAGGAACTGTTCATACAAATAAACGTTTCTGAAATGATTTGTGTGTCTGTGTTGACTCCTGAATGGGTGACTTCTAAAGGGAAACTAATTGTAGACTTCTTCCATCCTGACTCAGCAGTCCTGCCTACACCCCATATATCCTTGAACATTCTGATCACTCCCCAGAAGTGTGAGGGGAGTCCCACAGGGCCAGGGGAAAACTGTATTTTTATTTTTATTTTTGGACCTGCTAGGGACCAAATTGGGGCCTTATTATACATGCTGGGCAAGCACTTTGCCAAGTCATACAATTAAGATTTGGATTCTGACAGTAATAAGAACAGCTCTAGATACTTCTTTCCCTCTCTAGGATTAAATGTCTTTGATTTACAGTGCCATTACACACATTAGAAACAACAGATCTCTGTTAAAATTAATATTTCCTTATCCCTGTCAAAGAAAATAAGATTTAGCCAGACAATCTTGTTCTCTGTAGCCATCCAAGTGTTATTTCAGGAAGGAAGGCAAAGGAGACACATTATCTACCAGTCAGCACATTTGCAGTGTGGTCGGGTTAAGCTGCTTTGTCCTGTAAACTTGTTACTATATCTCAGGGAGATCCAAGTTCTTTGTTATCCACAGTCTTCAGACTCTTAAGTCAGCATGAGAGATAATCAGTAGTTAATTCTTTGCTGCCCTTGCAGTGATCTCCTTGTGGAACTCTTTGAGAACTTCCAGCTGGCTGGGCCTGATGGAGATGTGTGACCGGATTTTGGCGATCGCTTCTATAGCCTCCTCTGGGCTCCAGTTGTGTACCTGAAGAGCAAGGTTAGAAAATCAACCAAGAAAAGAAGGAGCAGGTATAACAATGCCCTTGGCCTATGAGCAGATGCTGAAGGACTCTCAGAATTAACTTTTAAAAAGATTTGGGCTGGCAAGGTAGCTCAGTGGATACAGGTACTTGCTGCCAAGCCTGAAAACCATAGCCAAGAGTTTGGTCCCAGGAATTCACATGGTAAAATTAGAGAACTAACTCCTGCCAGTTGTCTTCTGATCTCCACATGAGCGCCAAGGCATAGACATGCCCACATGTACTTGCACATATAAATAAAGTGAATAATGTATAATCAGTTTTCTTCAAGTAAATGAAGACTCCATAGAGAGCACTTTGAAAACCATGCTTCAGCTGGGCTAAGAGGTACAGGCCTGTAAACCCAGTTACTCGGGAAGCTGAGGCAGGAGGACCACTACTTCAAAGCTGGTCTGAGTTATAGTTCAAAGCCAGCCCAGCTGACTTACTAAAGTCATGTTTTAGTAAAAAGAATGCCCAGGATATAGCTCACTGGTAGAGCATTTGGTTAACATGCTTAAATCACTTGGGCTCAATGCCCAGAACTAAAACAGGGAAGAAAAAAAAAATCCTTTGCTGAGTGTGGTATGCTGGAGGATCACATGAGCACAGGAGTTCTAGAGTTTGAGGCCAGCCAGACCTTGACAGGAAACAAAAGCACAGGTTTCATGAGCACTTTTAACTACCACAGTCAGCAAAACCCCATATTTTCTATGTATACTCTCATTTTTGAGCTAGGATTTTAACAATAGTTTAATAAATATATATACATATATATGCATATATACATACACATACATATATATACATATATATACACATACATACACACACACATATATGTATATATACATACACACATACATATATATATACACATGCATACACACACACATATATATACATACATACATGATATATATATATATATGAAGTTCCTATTTCTAGAAGTAGGCATAGCACAGTGGTTAAATGCTTGCCAGGCTTGAATGAAGCTTACGGGTTCAAGTCCTGGCACCAAATACACTGGGTGCCTAGATACATGACTGTTAACTTGAGAGGGGAGGCAGGAGGATCAGAAGTTTAAGGTCATGCTCACTGACGTAACTGACTTTGAGGACAGCCTATAATACAGGAGACTTTGACACAAAATACACAAAAACTTCTATGGGCCTCTGGCAGCCCTTTTCCTGAAATTCATCACCATAGCTAGGAAAATGAGTACTTTTTAAATTTAGGAGTGTTGCCTTTATGTTTCAAGGATGCACATGGATTTAGAACTCATCAGAATTAAACAACCCTAGCCTGCTGGGTCAAATCTCATTTAGACCAAAGTACTCTCCTGAGATTACTGCAGCATATTTTTTTCTTCATGGTATTTTTTGAGACACAGTCTCACTATATCTACCTGGTTGACCTGAAACTCATGCTATGCAGAGCAGGTGGCTGTAAAGTCAAAGAGGTCCTTTGTTTTCACTTCCAAAATGCCAGGGGTTACAGCTGCACACCACCACACCCAGCTTCCAGCAAAGTCTCTATAATAGCATTGGTATAGCTCAGTCACACACAGTCCATATTAACAGGGCTAGGCCAGTTCTTATATTTCCTTAAATTACCTATTTGACTGAAAAATATTATGCAAGAACCAGACTAATGGCCAAAAATGAGTCACCTGGAAAGGGAAAGATATCAGGTAATGATAATGGACGATAACACATTTGTGTTTAAATATTTTTAAAACATTCCACTTGTCAATCAATACTTTTCCCTCCCATTTCAGGGAATAAAGTTGGGGCTTCATATATGTTAGGCAGGCACTCTACCACTGAGCAAAGTCCCCAGCCATATACACATAAAATAAGAAAATATGGTAAAACAACAAAAACTCATGTCAGAGCTTTATCCTGAAATGCCATAAAGCCAGCAGTGATCAGCACTACAACACTAAGTGTTCCGACCTGCTGTTCTGGCCCTTGAGCTCCATAGTCCGGTATCTGAGCATGTCCTGGAACCTCATCCTCCCACCTCCATCTCACATGTGCAGGTCCTCACACTCAGTTTGAGTCTCATGCACTCTAGGCAAGCACTCTACTATTGAATTAGCCCCTGCCATGCTATTTAAACTGGGCCAGGTGTGGTGGTGCACTCCTGTGATCCCAGCACTCAGGAGGCAGAGGCAGGAGGACTGCTGCAAGCCTCAATTATATAGCCCAGTCTCTATAATGAATTCCAGGCTATTCAGGGCTATATAACAATATACTATCTCAAACAAACAAAAAATAAGGCTCTTCCAGTCTTCTGCTGGGTTTAACAATCAAACTCCTTTTTTTTTTCTTTAAGACCTGTGCAGGCAAGCACTTTGACATACCTTCTCATTTAAGTTTCCTGTCACATTTAAGCTAAAGAAACAGCATCAGAGAGGAGAATCCACATTTATCTATCCTGACTGGTAAGGGCAGGACCAGAGAAGCTGGCCTGTGCACAAAGCATGGCTGTTTGGCATGATGCCATATTTCCTTCTGACAGCCTAGAAGTGGGTAATGGCTCACTCCAGCAAGGCCTGTCAGTACACAATGCTACTGAACATCTGGAAAGCTGTACCAAGGCTACTCCAGCGCTACTTTTCCTACCTGAATCAGATAGGCTGCCACCATTGTGGCACTTCTGGATCGACCAGCCTTACAATGCACATAGACACACTGGCCCAGTGCCTGGTACTTGAGAGCAAACTGGACTCCTTTGTGGAGATTGGCCAAGGTTGGGACCCCAGTCATGTCGACTGTGCTGAGCCGTAGCTGCTCAACTCCTGCTTTCTTCCATTCCTAGAACCAGAACAAAAAGGAAAGGAAAATCAAAGAAGCTTGAGGTAAATGGTTTGAAGAGGAGGTCCCAAGCAGCAAAACAGCCAGCAAATGCCAGGGTTTACTATAAGGTAACTCTTTCCAAAGACAGAAATGCTATTGAAAGCTCACCTTCCACTAAGCAGACATGCTGCTATTAGAACTATGTTCAAATATTCTTGAAATGCTTGGATCTTTAGTTCTTTTATTAGCTCTATAAAATCTACTGTGGGTCTAGAGAGACAGTTCAGTAGCTAAGAGCACTTACTGCTCCTGGAGGAGAGTTCAGTTTCTAGCACCCCCATTGGGAGGCTTATAACCACTAAGCACCTACCAACATAGTCGGGTGGGGGAGAACACTAACCCCAGCTCCCAGTTTGTGGGGAGGCAAACGTATAGGATATCTATGAATTTGAGTCTACATAATAAGTTCCAGGCCAACCAGAGCTACATAGTGAGACTGTCTCAACAAACCAAAAAACACCACCACAACAACAAAAAAAAAGTTTAAAAAAATTCAGCTGCGGGCTAGAAAGATGGCTCAGTGGTTAAGAGCACTGACTGCTCTGCCAGAGGTCCTGAGTTCAAATCCCAGCAACCACGTGGTGGCTCACAACTATCCATAATGAGATCTGATGCCCTCTTCTGGTGCATCTGAAGACAGCTACAGTGTACTTAGATATAATAATAAATAAATCTTTTTAAAAAAATTCAGCTGCAAAAGTTACGGGGCTGAAGGATGTAGGTCAGTGGTGTAGTGCCTGCCAAGTTAGCTCCTGAGATTTCCCCCACTTAAAATAACGTTAGGAAGCATGTTTTTGCCTTAGTTAGGGCCTATGCAGTGATCCAGCTGTAGGCAAGGATCACTAGTAAAATATATATTCTACCATTAGTGCATAAATATTTTTTCCACTTTTTGAGAGGTACATAGTAAAAAAAAGGGGGTTATTTTTAAGTTAAAACAACATACTTTAGACAAGAGTGGGGGCTCATGCCTAAAGTTCCAAGGCTAGGATGCTGTGAGTAGAGTTCAAGAATAGTCTACCCTATAGAATAAGACTTCCTTCACTCCTTAAAAAAAAAAACAAAGTAAAATGAAAAGCCTACCTGGTTTTGTGTAACATTATTTAAGAAACTAGAGAAATGAAATAAAGCCTTTTGTTATATTAGACAACAGTGTTTTTGCTTTAAGACTTCAAATACACTCTAGCTGCTTTTACTAGCTTCTTTGTTGTTGTTGGTTTTTAAATAAGGTTTCATGTAAGCAAGGATGACCTCAATTCTCACTGTGTAGCCAAGGATGCCTGTGAGCTGATGTTCCTGCCCCTACTTCCCAGGTGCTGAAGGTACAGGTGTGGGCCTCCATGTTCCTTGCTATTTTAGCAAGTCCCTGCAACTTAATGACTGCAAGAAGGCTGGTTTAATCCCACCAATCAAATCAGCAGAACCTGAAGGCATATTTTTGCTTGTATATCAACTGAACCAGAACCACTTTCAGAGTTGTTAAATATGCAGCTAAATCCTGTAAATATGCAGAATATATCAGGGTTGAGGGGGTGGAAGTGAGGGTGGCTGGAGGCAGGAACTTGCTACTTTAGCAAGGCTGCCAGAAGGTCCTTAGGCATCCTGGAGATTTGGAGATTTCTTTGCTCTAGGCTAGTGCCATCTTACAAAGGCAGCAACTCACATGTCAAGCGTTGTCTGTGGCTTTGGTGGCCTCTCCGTTTATACAGTTGATCACATTAGTGAGTATTAACTCTGACAGCTAATGACCCCCTTGAGACCTGTGACAATATTTTGGGAAATTCCGGGGACAGTCATGTTCTTTTGTTCTTTTTCTATAAAGGGCCCTATATACCCCAGGCTAGCCTCGAACTCGTGTGTGGCTCAGGATGAGCTTGGATGCCTGATCCTCTTGCTTCTGGGGTGTTGGGATGTCGGCCCTGTGCCACTACCATGCCTTGTTTGCCTTCTGCACTGAGCTTTGTGTATCCCAGGCAAGCAGTTTATCAACTGAAATCCATCCCCAGCCCACTCTGCAGATTCTCAATGATAACTATTAACATAGCATATATAATAAGGGGTGCTCTTCTTTTATAATTTTCTTTGGAGCAGGGGTTTCAAGACAGAATTTCATTATGTAGCTCTGGCTAACCTTGAATTTACTTTGTAGATCAGGCTGGCCTCAAACTCACAGAGATCTGCCTTCCTCTGTCTCCAGAGAGCTGGATTAAAAGTGTGCACCACTATGCCTGGCAGGAAGAGGGTACCCTTTTCTTATCTGTGATTTTGTTTTTAGACACAGGCTCATGTAGCCCAGGCTGGCCTCCACCTCACCACACACTGTGGCTGGTCTCAAGTTCTTGATCTTCCCACCTTCACTCACAAAGTGCTAACATAACAGGTATGAGCCACACTCTTAAAGAAATGCTTTTCTTACAGTTGGCCTTCGTCTCCAAAGCTACAATAACTAATTCAAACCTGATGCTAAAATATGTGTTGAAATGAATGAAATCAGCAAGGCACATTGTATTAGTCAGGGTTCTCTCGCTCCACTCCCTGAGCCAAGCATATTCAAACCACCACACACAAGTCACAATTTTAGTTACTGAGGTTAGTGACCAAAATCACAAATACAAAATGGGTGTATTAGCACATGCCTGTAATCTCAGTACTTGGAAAGTGGAGGCAGGAGAATCGGATCAGGACTTAAGACCCCTGTCTCAAAATAAACAAACAAAGGAAAAGTAGCATATACATGTACAATTCTGTGCATGAAGAACTGTACCCCCCGTCCCCATTTTGAAGCAGGACTTCCTTGTCCTGTGTCCTGACTGACCCAGAGCTCACTACATACAATACACCAAGCTGGCCTGGAACAACTTCTTGCCTTAAGGGGGCTGAAATTCCAGGAGTGAGCCACCCACAGCGGGTTAGCTCGCTCTTTTTAGACAATGGCCAGGACACATTGAACTCCTGGGCTCAAAAGATCCTGCCTCTGCCACCTGAGTCTCCAGACTCGCAAGACTTCTTTCTGGCTTATCAGCTTCAGCGTCTTTCCACCTGCAGCCATTTGAGCTTGACCCACATACACAGAACTTGAGAAGGCAACTAGGTCTCCAACACTGGTCTCGGAGACAAGGTCACCCACGGCGTCCTTCCTCTTCCCCTAGCTTCTCCAGCTTTCCCAGGCCCGAGTGCTGGGCCAGCCAGGCCAGAGGGCCCGGGTCCTCACCTTCGAGGTGTTGCACAGGAATCGGGTCTCGTACTCCTCGTTCATAGTGATCACCCCGCGCACGTTCTCGTCCAGTACCAGCTGCCGAGGCAAAGAGGAGGCTCAGCGAGGGCCGCGGGGCGCCCGCAGAGGCCCTGGGCCCGCTCCCGGCCCGGCCCGGCCCGGCCCGGCGGTCTCTCACCCGGCGCGTCATGTTCTTCAGCGGCAGCGCGCCCAGCAGAACCGTGTGGTCGATGCGGTGGTACCAGTCGCGGTGCGCCGGGCCGCGCACCCTCCCCCGGACACTGTGTAGAGCAGCGTCGGGTAGAAGAGCACCCGGGCCAGGCCGGCCTCCAGCCACGCGGAGGCCGCCATCCCGCCCCACCCCGCCAGGCGCAGTGGCGAGGCGCCCCACCCCGCCAGGCGCAGCGGCCAGCCACCGGCCCCGGGGCTCGCGACCAGCCACCGCGAGAAGGACGCGGAGGACGAGAGCTGAGGGCCACCTGATGCCTCCCGACTCTTCGAAGCTGAGTCCCCGGAGTCCCGGCCCTGCCCGAGGGATCCCGGAACAGGAGCCATGGCTCCAAAGGAGAGGCGCCGCGAGGCGCGGCGAGGGGTCGGGTGGAGGGAGTGGAATGGCAAGATCGGGTGAAACTGTGACCCTGCCTAAGGAGCAGGGCCGGCTCTCCAACCCCTGACCTTAGGGAGGGGCCGTGACCCCGGAGTGCACCCATCACTAAGGAGGAGGCTCAGCAGAGAGGCTCCTCTAAACAGGGAAGGCCCTGGAGAAGCCGAGTCTGCCTGTAAAAAAAGCGGTGGTTGTCAGCTGCTCTTGGGGGAGCAGGGAACCTGAACTTGAACCTAGGTGGTGGTCTACTGCCCTGTGTCTGTCTGTCTGTGTCTGTCTCTCTGTCTCTCTGTCTTTCCCCGCCCCCCCCCCTCTCCTTTTTTAAAACCAGGTCACACTATGAAGCCCTAAATGTCTTCTACTGGCTATGTAGCTAGCTCCAGGACACACAAAGGAACCCTGTCTCAAAAAAAAAAAAAAAAAAAAAAAAGTGTGTGTGTTGGGTGCTTTGCCTGCCTGTATGACATCACCTGGGTGCAAAGTCCAAGGAGTCCAAAGAGGATGTTGGAACCCATGGGACTGGAGCGTGACTCGGAGAGAAAGCTGGAGAATGCTGGAAATCAAACCAGGGTTCCCTGGAAGAGTAGCCAGTGCTCTTAACTGCTTAAATATTTCTCCAGCCACAAGAAAATACTCTTAACCTGTATCTGCTGCTTTTCCCCTCCTTTTTGGTTTTGATTTGGGGTGATTTGTTTGTTCGTTTTTCAAGATAGGGTTTCTTTGTGTAGCCCTGGCTGTCTTGGAACTCTCTTGTAGACCAGGCAGCCCTTGAACTCAGAGATTCACCTGTCCCTGCCTCCTGAGTTCTGGGATTAAAGACATGTGCTACCACTGTCTGTCATCTTTTTCCTCCTTTTAAAAAAGAGATATATTTTATTCTTATCAAAGAAATACTCGTAATAATACCCAAGAAGGAAAGAGTAGGTTGAGAGGAGTTTGGAGGGTGGGGATGAATTTTATCAAAGTGCATTAATACATGTATGAGATCCTCAAAGAATTAACAAGTATTAAATTTAAAATGGAACGTGTAGAGCTGGAGAGATGGCTCAGAGGGTAAGAGCACCAACTGTTCTTCCATAGGTCCTGAGTTCAATTCCTAACAACCACATGGTAGCTCACATCCATCTGTAATGGGATCTGATGCCCTCTTCTAGTGTGTCTGACAGCTACAGTGTACTCACATACATAAAATAAATAAATCTTAAAAAAAAAAAAAGGTAAGGAAAAATAGCCCATTTACTTTAAATCGATAAGTGAAGCAGACATGCCATTTTCAGTGTGGGGATTGGAAAGTATAGTAAGAATTGAGTCTGCCATCATGGTGACACACCCCTTAATCCCAGCACTCAGGAGGCAGAGGCAGGTTGATCTCTGAGTTAAAAACCAGTCTGGTCTATATAGAGAGTTCCAGGCCAGATGTCTGTCTCAAAAAAATAAATGATCCAATAGTATTATTATATCTTTTTTGAGAGAGAGAGAGAGAGTGGCACAGGGGGGCCAAAAGAGGGTATTGGATCCCCTAGAATATCAGTTGCTGATATTGTAGCCTTCCATGTGGGTGCTGGGAACTAAACCCCACTTTTCTCCAAGAGCAGCAAGTGCTCTTAAGTGCTAAGCCATCTCTCTAGTAAATTGGACTGAAACACATGACACTTGTTCTATGTCAGCCCTCCTGGAGCTGGGACCACCGGAGCTGGGACCACCGGAGCTGGGACCACCGGAGCTGGGACCACCGGAGCTGGGACCACCTGGAGCTGGGACCACCGTGTCTGACTTCTCTTCAGTGGCAACACCTTTTTCGTGCCATCCTGAGATATGGTTCATAACCCATAGGATCTACGTGCACCTGCTTTTAAATTTATTTTTGTGTGTTGGATCAGGGAGGATGCTTGGCAGAACATAACTTGAAGGAGTCTGTTCTCTTCTACCATGTGGGTTCCAAGGATGGAACTCAGGTTGTCAGTGTTGGTAGCAAGCACCTTGTTCCCCCTGAGACTTCCTGTCAGCCCTGATTTACCCTTTAATATATACAATTCAGTGAGTATTAATATACTCTTGGGGTTGTGTCATCAGCATTATGCAATTTTTGGACATTTTTACCTTCAAAGGAACTCTTTTTCTTTTTCTTTTCTTTTCTTTCTTTCTTTCTTTTTTTTTTTTTTTTTTTTTTTTTGGTTTTTGTTTGAGACAAGGTTTTCTCTGTATAGTCCTGGCTGTCCTGGAACTCACTTTGTAGACCAGGCTGGCCTCGAACTCAGAAATCTGCCTGCCTCTGCCTCCCGAGTGCTGGGATTAATCAAAGGAACTCTTATACACATTAGTAATCATACCTAATTCCTTCAACAGCTGGCAACCGCTAACCTACTTTCTGTGGTTGTGTCTGTTCTGAGCATATACATGGATCCAATTAACATGTAGTCTATGCATATTCACATGTAAATAAAGGTTATTGTAATAATCTTTGTTCTTGTTTTCTATTTTTTATTTTTTATTTTTTTACTTATTCACTCTATATCCTGATCACTGCCTCCCCCAGTCACCCCTACTCCACCTCCCCATCTTTTTTGAGACAGGGTTTCTCTGTGTAGCTCTGGCTGTCCTAGAACTCAGTCTGCAGACCAGGCTGGCCTCGAACTCACAGAGATTCCCCTGCCTCTGCCTCCTTAGTGCTGGGATTAAGGGGGCATGGAGTGTGCTACCACCCCCACCTGAGATCCTACAGTGTCTGCTTGATATGAGTTTATTGTCTGATGTCGCTGCTCTCTGCTACTTTGTGAGTTCTTTTTTACCCACCCTTTATTTTCCATACCTGTTTCACCCCTTAGCACCAAATATGAGAGAAAGAAGGATTGGGGAGGGGGTGGATTCCTGAATATTTCCTTTTGTTTCTTCTTTGACCATGACTACTAACAAACTACAACCAACCTCCTTAAATGGCCAGCAATTGCCCACCCTGTCTCTAGGGGACTCTTGAATTTATAAACCTTCTGAAAAGTTCCCAGAGTTCCAAATGTCACACAATCACAGAAATCATCTGTAGCTGGCGAAACTATGCATGCTGGAGCATGAAGCCAGCCACAGTCAGCTGTTGCAGACAGTAGTCTGGAACAGCCCCATGTCCCACACCAGGGATTACAAGGAAAACTTTTTATAATATTTCTGTTTTTTAAAGAAACCAAAATTCCAAACTTCTCTCTACAATCTGAATCCTCCCTCCTCACATCAAGCCTTCTCCTCAGAGACTTTTGTACCACAGAACTTCCCAACATTTCCTTATAAGCATTTCATAGTATGCTGAAACATGAGATAAACTTAAGAGTGAAACTCAAATAGCCCTGGGCAGTGCTGACACATGCCTTTAATCCCAGCACTTGGAAGGCAGAAGTGGATCTCTGAGTTCAGGGCCAGTGTGGTGTGCGGAGTTCCTGGACAGCCATGGTACACAGAGAAAGCCTGTTTTGAAAAACCAAAACCAAACAACCAACCAACTCAACAAAAACAAACAAACCCTCATATAGCAACCATTTAAGTTGTACAAATGACATTTTAGTGTGTGTACTTTTGGGGAAGAGGAGTGACGGGGGTCTCACTAAGTAGTCCTGGCTGTCCTGGAACTCCCTGTGTAGACCAGGCTGGCCTCACACTCACAGAGATCTGCCTGCTTCAGCCTCCCCAGTGCTGTGACTAAAGGTATGCCCAGGTAGCAGCATATTATTCATCTACATTTTATCTATTTATTTTATGCATATGGGTGTTTTATCTGCATGTGTGCCTGTGTACCAAATACATGCCTGGTTTCCAAAGAGACCAGAAGGCAGCATTGGATTCCTGGGTTGTGAATTGTCACGTGAGTGCTGAGAACCAAACCTGAGTCTTCCCCAAGAGCAACAAGTTCTCTTAACTGCTGAGCCTCTCTCAAGGCCTCCCATTCTATTTTAATGCACTTAAAATACATATGTTTTATGTTTTGTAATACTTTATATTCTATTTACTATTTGGTAACCTGCTCTTTTTTTTTTTTAATCAAGGATACTCATTAATAGTGTGCCATTTCAGTGCAGATACATAGTTCTCAAAAGGCTGATCTGGGTATGGTGGCTCATGTCTGTAATACAAACACTTGGGAGGTAGAGGCAGGAAAAAAAAACCCCAGGAATCAAAGATCATACTCAGCAGTATAATGAGTCTGAGGATAGGTTGGACTACATAAAATCCAAGGAAGAAAGAGGTGGGGTGAAGGAGGGAAGAAAAAAGGAATGTGTTGTCAGTGGAGCTGGCCCTGATGGCAAAGGCATCGATGGACCAGCAAGCCAGCCCCAAGGGCGTGAAAGCAGATACTGGTGTTGACTGGGCAGCACAGTGTTGCCTGCTTTGGCTTTGGCAGCTTGAGTATATGAGTACTGATGGGCTGCCCTGAGGGCATGAGGGGGTGTGAGGGTGGTGTGTGTGTATGTGTGTGTGTGTGTGTGTGTGTGTGTGTGTGTGTGTGTGTGTGTGTATGTGTGTGTGTGTACTGACCATGCCCCTTACAGTTGCTGCACTGGGTAATCTAGCCCTGGGCAGGGCTGGAGAACTAGCCCTGGTGGTATGGATGGGGGAGAGTTGGTGAACTGACCAACTCATCCAGGGCTTTGAGTTGGCCCACAGCAAAATCCACCTCATCTATGAACTGTTGGAGCATGTGAAAAGCTGATCCAATGCTTCAGGATCTCCATGACACAAGGCAATAACAGGGGAGGAGTCCTGGTGAGGATCCATATTGATGGTGTAGCAGAAACCAGAGGCCTCAAGACCAATGACTCATTGCAGTGAACATTTGCACATAAAGATGATTGGACAAGAGGGTATACCGTGGGACACATTGCGACACACCAAGCTTCCATGGTGAGATGTTTTCTATGCTTTATTTTGTTCTGTTTTATTTGTTGTCTTCTTTTTAAATTTTTCTTTAAGGAGGAAGGATGCAAGGGAAGAGGGTGGGTATGAAGGGACAGGGAGATGAGTGGGACCGAGGGGAATGACTGAGACTCACAAAGAATCAATAAATACTTCACAGAAAAAAACGTGCTGCATGGTCTGAATGTTTCAGACACTTTCTTTGGATTTATTGGTGAACAAAATGGACAAAGAGCCCTGCACTCTTTTCCTCTTTGAATTACATTTCAGAGTAATTAAGTATCTTTTTTGTGTGTGACAGAAATTTCTCTTTTGTGAGGATGAGGAATTAGAAGTTGCTTTTGATTTTTGGGTTTCTTTGTTCATTTGTTTATTTGCTTTGAGACAGGGTTTCTCTGTGTACCTTTGGCTGTCCTGGAACTTACTCTGTAGACAAGGCTGGCCTTGACTTTAAAGATCTGTCTGTCCTTGCCTTCTAAGTGTGTTGGAGATTGGTTCTAATGCTTTGATTCAGTTGGGAATCTGCATTGTCCCCAATTGGTTCTTGATTGATCAATAAAGATGCCAGTGGCCAATGACTGGACAAAGGGAGACTGGGTGAGACCCTTAGAGTTTTATGGGCTAAGACTCAAGGGGGGAGGAGAAAGGATGGCCATGATGTGGTGGGAGACAGATCAGATTTAGAGCTGCAGGAGAGAGAGAGAAAGTCAATGAGCCATGTAAGAATTCAGGCAAGTGATCACTGGCCACTTCCCTGATTGGGCCTAGCATAGTAGGCAGAAGATGAAAAATGGCCAGGCATTGAGCTAAATGACACATTAAAAATAAAGTAATGTGTATATGTTTTTGTCTTTCATATGAGGATCCAAAGATTCCCTGGGCCGGTGGCTGGAAGCTCGACCCACCGGGAACATTAAAGCAGAGTAGCCCAAACTCACCGCTACAAAAGTTCTGGGATTAAAGGTGCACACTGTCACTGTCCAGCTAAAAATTGTTTATAGCAGATGTCCTGTTAATAAACAAAGAAGGAATGGAAGGAACGAGGCAGTTAACAAACTCAGCGTTTAGAGGCTGGAGAGATGGCTCAGTAGTGAAGAGCACTGGCAGCTCATTCACAGGACTCAGGTTTGACTCTGAGCACTCGCATGGTATCTCATGACAATCATAATTCCAGTTCCAGGGGATGCACATGGTTCTCATATATATGCATACATGCAGGAAAAACCCCCATACACACATTTGGAGTTGGAGAGTTGCTAAGGGGCACTTGTTGCATGTGTAGAGGTCCTGGGTTCAGGTCCCAGAACCTAAATGGCAGATCACAACCATCTGTAACTTCAGTTTGGGGTGGGATTGTGGGGATCCAACATCCTTCTGATCTGTGTGGGTGCTGTGTACATGCAAGCAAAACATTCATCCACACAAAATAAAAATAAATACACCTTTTAAAACTCAGTATTTTGAATCCTTTAGTAAAATAATTGATGTAATCAGTAATGTTCAATGAATTAGAGTAGAAGAAACACTAACCATGAAAGGGCTGGGAGGCCACCTCACCCATGGACCACACACACACACACACACACACACACACACATACACACACTCACACACGGGCCTCAAGATGTGATGCTGTGCAAAAACTTGACTGGGAATATATAACTAGGCTTCAAAGTCCAACTTTTTAAAAATGATTTACTTATTTTTTATTGGGATTTGCCTGCATGTATATATGTATGAGGGTGTTGGGTCCCCTGGAACAGGAGTTACAAGCAGTTGTGAGCTGCCATGTAGGTGCTGGGACTTGAACCCAGGTCCTCTGGAAAAGCAGCCAATGCTCTTAACCACTGAGCCATCTCTCCAGTCTCAAGCTCAACTTTCATGTGCAGGAATAAAGAGGATAGAGGAATAAATGCCACTATAGGGGAGCAGCAGATGAATACAGACCTTAGGACATTCTATGCGTAAGACTGACTCGGTTTCTTCAAGGAAAGGAAGACTGGGGACAGCGATGGTGGAAGGGAAGCTGGGACATGGCTCTTTGGTAAGTGCTTGCCTTGCACAGATTAAGCCCTGCATTTGATCCTCAGCACTGCATACAGTCGGCACAGTGACTCACGCCTGTAAAATGAATGATTTATTCTGGCTAGCCTATATAAAAGACACATAATCTTGGTATGTCATTTACAGCTGTAAGCCTAGATTGGGCAGGCTTTGAGCTATTCTAATTCACAGCTCAGCCACGGGCTCCTTATTACTTGCCTTTTCACCTGGCCAGGTGTTCACGGTCCATCTCCTCTCATGGCGGTGGCCTCCTCTCTTCAAAGTCTCCTTCCTCTTTCTCTCCTTCTGGTCCTCCTGAGACCCCCTCACTCAATCCTCAAGTCCTGCCTTTTTCTCTCTCTGGCCCAATCACTGGCTCTTTTATTAACCAATGAACTTTAATTGGGGAGCAGGATTTGCATAGCATATCTTGGTGTATGTGAGGATCTCCTTGTTGGGGACAATCAGATCTTGGGGCCAGTGATTAGCATCTGAATACATATCAGTTATCAGAGCAACCCCAACACACACCTGTGAACCCAGCACTGGGGAACGGAAGCAGAAGGATCAGGAGTTTGTCACCCTCACCTGCTACATGTCAAGTTGGAAGCCAGTATGGGTTATATGAGGTTCTATCTCTCAAGTAAATAGAGAAATACTTGCATATATTTAAAACATATGCTTTGTGGACAGATGTGATGGCACATAACTTTAATCCCAGCACTGAGGAGGCAGAGGCAGGCAGAGCTCTGTGAGTTCGAGGCCAGCCTGGTCTACAGAGGGAGTTCCAGAACAGCTAGAGCTACACAGTGAGACTCCCCACCCCCCCTCTCTCTCTATATATATATATATGCTTTAATAAATTCTAATTAGTGTATGTACTGTGCAACCTCCAGCCTAATGAAAGTCTTCCCTCCCTATAATTTCCTTATTTCCCTGTCTCAGTAATTTCTTTTTGAATCTCTTTAACCACAAATACACTATTGATTAATGGGTATTTTGTATAACTCCATATAACTAGATATGTGTGTGGTATATACAGGTGTGTATGAACAGTGCACAGCCCATGTAAATGCACAGCGTGAAATGACATCGGGTTGGAGGCAAAGGCTTTCACCTTCCAAGCCATCTTACTGGCTCAAGGTGATTTTTGTTTGGTTGGATTTCCCAGTGTTACTTTGGAAGTCCTGGAACTCACACTATAGACCAGACTGGCCTCAAACTCAGAGATCTTTCTGCCTCTGTCTCTCAAGTGCTGGGATTAAGGTGTGAACAACCACTGCCCAGCTCAAGGTGAATATTTTTAATATTAATGGTTATTCTCTCAATATGGCTATACTTGTATGCATTGGGAATGTCTGCTTCTCATAACTTGATCAGCCTTTTAAGTTTAATTATTTAAGAGCTTCCAGAGGCCTGAATATGTAGAGGTCCCTGGAGTATTGCCTGCTAGAAAAAGCATGGACGTTTCACAGTTCTTCCGACAAATCTTACTCTAGTCATCTTTTTCATGGTGTGTTCGTCTGTATCCTTTGTAATATTCTTAATAACAAGCTAGTAAAAGTTAAAACTAGATTTAATTATTTCCCAATGTGGTAAGAATTACATTTGCTTACCTTGAATATTTTCTGTATGTATAGGCATGTATATGTGTGTGCGTGTATGTTTGCATGTATACATGCATGTGTGTTTGCCTGTTCATGTGTGTATTTGTACACTTGTAGGTGTGTGTTTTTGCATGCACTGTACCATTCTTCGATATTTGAGCATCATTCCTCAAGAGTCTTCTACTTTCTGTTTGAGACAGGCATGGCCCTGGAACTTAGTGAAATAAAGCCCCTGGCCAGGGGCCTTCAGGGATCCGCCTGCCTTTGCCTCCCATTTTTATGTAGACATCATTACTGTGCCAAGTAGTTTTTCTTTTCATGTGGGTTCTGGAGATCTAAACTTAGGTCTTCACTCAAACAAGGCAAGTCTTCTTCCAGACTGAGCCGCTAACAAGTCCCAACTTTCATTTTGAGACAGTCTCATGTAGCTCCAGCTGTCTTACAAACCCTTCGTAGTTCAGACAGCCCTGAACTAGCTTCCTCTATTCCTCTACCTCCCAAGTTCAATCATGTCCAGACAAAGTCTTTCTACATAGTCCTGGAACTTTGCTATATAGATCAAGGCTAGCCTCAAACTCAGAGATCTGCCTGCCTCTGCTCCCTGAATGCTGAGATGAAAGGTGTGCACACTTACACCTGACCAGCTGTTCATTATTACACTTCTGTGTGTGTGTGCGCATGTGCGGGTATGTGTCTAATGGTGCAGCTACTGTGGGGGTCAGAGGACATTTACAGGAGTCAGTTCTCTCCTTCAACCACATGTCCTGGAGATCACACTTGCGCCATCTGGCTTGGCCCCAGTTACCCACTGAGCCATCTGATAGCCCTTTTTTTTTTTTTTTTTGGTTTTCGAGACAGGGTTTCTCCGTGTAGCCCTGGCTGTCCTGGAACTCACTTTGTAGACCAGGCTGGCCTTGAACTCGAAATCTGCCTGCCTCTGCCTCCTAAGTGCTGCCACCACACCCTTATTTTTTAAAAATAGAATCTCTACAAGTAGCTCTCACTGACTGGCTGTGTAGACTCTTCAGGCCTTGCACTTGCACAATCTTCCTGCCTATCTCCTTAGGATATAATCCTTGGGATTATAGACAAGCACTAGCAGGCCTGAGTTACTCAGTGCTCATGCATGCTAGCTAAGGCTTTAACAATTGAGGTACACACCCAGCACCCTCTACATCTGACAATCTTAATTATTATGGAGCTAAGAGAGTTAAGATTGAACATCTTGCCGGGTGGTGGTGGCACACGCCTTTAATCCCAGCACTCGGGAGGCAGAGACAGGTGGATTTCTGAGTTCGAGGCCAGCCTGGTCTACAGAGTGAATTCCAGGACAGCCAGGGCTACACAGAGAAACCCTGACTCGAAAAAAAAAAAAAAAAGTATACCACCTGTGATTTCTTGTCTTAAATAGTTGTTCTGTTCTGCCCCTGATTGACAGAGTTTGGATCCTGAACCCTGCTGTCTCCCTGATATATCAGCTTTGAATAAAGAAACATTTTGCTGGCTCAAACTTGGTTTTCATAGTGGATTATTCCCAAATTCTCAGACCCTAACATTTGGGATCCACTATTTCAAGCCCCAGGACCGGCCATTTGAACTCGGTCTTCAGAGTAGCCTCCGGATGTGAGACTGGGAATTTCTGAATTGTTAGCACCTGCTCTGTGACCCAAGAAAGGAAAATCCAGACATAGTATTGCTTCTAGGGTCGGAGTGGGAGACAAGAGGAGAGTGAGACCTGGTGGTCTGGCTGAGCCTCCGACCCTGCAGGCTCCTTTTGGAGGGTTCTGAGAGAGCTGGTCTGTCAAGTCCCTGGGAGGGAGTGACTCAGACAGCTGGTAGCCTCTAGACTCCCTCAGAGGACATAGCTGAGGTTCAGGCTCCAGGCTCCTCTTGGGAGAGGACTAAGACTTTTTGTTGTTGTTGTTGTTGTTGTTGTTGTTGTTGTTGTTGTTTTTGTTTTTGTTTTTGTTTTTTGCTCTGGGGACAGACTTGTCTTACTAAACGCTACTCTGTCAGTACCCTTTTCATCTACTTTTCCTGGGTCTTTGTTTATGGCAGGCCGTAGTAAGTCCGTTCGTTGTTGTCAACTCTGTTTGGTTTTACTTTGTTGATTGTTCTTTGGTCTTGTACTGTATTTTGACATCATACGACAGAGAGTCACCATCTATTGATCCTGGTTTATCTCTCGACTTTGCTCTTTAGCATTTGAAGGATTTCCAAAGGAAAGCCCAGGAATCCTGAGACTCTGTCTTCCCTGGGAAACTCCGTGGTACCCTCAGCCAACTTGAGAGACCAACCCTTGGCGTGGATTGGCCCGAAAGGGCACCTTTAACTTACTTGTTTCCATTGCGGCCGGAGCCGAGATGGTCGGCTACCCAGGCCACCCAGATAGCATACGGTATATTGTGGCCTAGGTCCTCCTCCCTGAGGGACCCCCGAAATGGCTCCTCCCTCACCTCCAGGGCCGACAGGAGATGCCCCTTACCCTCTGCCCTGTCAAGCCTCAGGCACCAGTGCACCCTCCTTTGAGAAAGAAGCCCTGATGCTCCTTTGGTGGACGCAAGGGACTCCATTCCCTCTCCCAGTGGGCCTCTTTATCCCAAAATTCTGGCCGAGGACGCTGCTATAACATTTCTCTCTGAGCTCTTCTCTTAGCACTGAGGGCGCTGCTAGAGCCCCACAACCTTCCTCCTGCAATGTTTCTCTCTTCCCCTCACAACCGTTCTGGCTCAACTCATCAGCAGGATGCAGGCCCTGCAAAGCTTGCAGTTCTTTTTCTCCGCTAGGCTTCCCAGGTGCAGGGAGGAGCACGCTCTGATAGGATGAGGGGCGGGGATGGTGGTGGAACGAAGAGCCCTATTGGGTTATATGCCTTTTAGGACGAATGGCAAATATAACTTGAAAAATCAGACCCCCCCCCCTTCTCTGAGAAGTCCTAAAGCATGATTTCTCTTTAGGAAACGATGTTTTCACACCCACCAGCCCACCTAGGACGATTGTCAACAAATGTTACGGACTCTCTCTACATATAAAGAGAGAAAGGGTCCTGAGAGGCCAGGAAACTGGTGCCAGGACAGAGATGGACGGCCATCACCCTTCCCGTGGTCATCAAGGCAGTCTTCTCATTTCTTCTGACCAATTGGAACTCCAATTATGATGAAGGTAAGGAGTCCCTGAAGGTATATTGCCAGACTCTATTGGGTGGTCTCCAGACTGCTGCAAAGTACCCCACAAATTTATCTAAGATTAGCTAGAAAATGCAGGAACCAAGGGAGTACCTGGTAGCCTTTCTGGAGCGATGGATGGATGCCCCTGGCACTTACTTGCCTATTGATCCAGAGGCAGAAGAAAACAGGAGAGCTATTAATGTTGCTTTTATAACTCAGTCAGCTCCACATATTAGAAAGAAACTCCAGAGAATGGAGGGTTTTGAAGGCTACTTGAGATCCCTACCAACGTATCTAACAACAGGGAGGATCAGGAGGACAGACAGGCTAGGAAGAATGCCAAAGTCATGATAGCAGCCATTAATGAGGATTAATTGGCCGAGGAAGGCCCAAGGGGAATTGGTCTATGTGCCTCCAAGGGCAAGGAAGGGAAGGACCACCTCTCCAACAAGACCCATTTGCCTATTGCAAAGAATTTGGACATTGGCATAAATACTGCTCCAAATGCGGAGGGGAGAAACCCAAACCTAGGGTCCTCCACCCCGAGAGGGACTGAGGATGTCAGAGCTTGACTTCCCTCCCCCTAAGAGTGGAGGGAAAGCCAGTTAGCCTCTTGGTTAACACTGAGGCTCAACTATCAGACTGAACAAAAATCAGGTGGGCTGCTGACCTCCCAACAGAGTTGAATACAAGGGGCCACAGGTACTAAATCCTACCCATGGACTACTGCCAAGGGGGAGGACCTGGGGAAGTCATTCATAGTGATCCCCAGACACCCTTGCTCCCTTTTGTCCAGACCTGTTACTAAGGGCCCAAGTAATCTTCTAAGAAAGTGATATTGCTATAGTCTTTCCTCATGAGGGGAACAACAATCCAAGACATAACCTTACCTCTGGAGGAGGAGCACCTCAGTAATCCTGAGGCCAGCACAAAGAACAACAAAGAAAGCTCACTCTTAACAGAGTTAAAGTCTAAATTCCCACGTGTCTGGGCTGAAAACAACCCACTGGGTCTAGCACATTTAGCCCCAGTGGTTGTACAATAATACTAGGGGCTTGAACCCATTTGGGTCAGACAGTATCAAATGTCTCTGGAAGCTCTGGGAGGCATAAAAATTCATATCAACTGCCTGAGAAATGCAAGACTCTTAATCCCCTGCCAATCTCCTTAGAATAACCCCCCCCCCCCTTCTGCCAGTGTGAAAGCCTTGAATCAGTGACTTCAAAACAATCTAGGGGCTGGAGAGATGGCTCAGCAGTTAAGAGCACTGACTGCTCATCCAGAGGTTCTGAGTTCAATTCCCAGCAACCACTTGGTGGCTCACAACCATCTGTAATGAGATCTGATGCCCTCTGCTGGTGTGTCTGAAGATAGCTGCTGCCTATTCATATTCATGTAATAAATAAATAAATAAATCTTTTTAAAAACTCAAAAAATAAAAATAAATAAATAATTTTTTAAAAAGAACCATCTAGAACATAAGGGAGGCAAATGGACAAGTTGAAGATTCCAGGCAGTGGTGGCACACACCTTTAATCCCAGCACTTGGGAGGCAGAGGCAGGTGGGTTTCTGAGTTCGAGGCCAGCCTGGTCTACAAAGTGAGTTCCAGGACAGCCAGGGCTATATAGAGAAACTCTGTCTCAGAAAAAAAAAAGAAAGAAAGAAAAAAGAAAAAAAAAGAGAGAGAGACAAAAGGGATTGCAAAGGAGGTGTTGACTCAGGAGACTTGGGCCCTGGCAGCATCCAGTGGCATTCTTCTCACAGAAGTTGGACCCATTGGCTGCTGGATGGCCAGCATGCCTGAGAGCCATAGCTACCACAGCTCTTCTAACAAAAGACTGGTAAATTGACTTTGGGGCAAAATTTGATTAGTAGTGCCCTTCATGCAGTGGTGAGCCTATTAAAAAGCCCACCTGATAGATGGCTGACAAATGCCCAGTTAAGCCATTATCTGGCTCTTCTACTAAACCAGCCTGAAATAACCTTTGCCCGGTCTGCGGCTCTCAACCCAGCTTCCTAGCTGTCTGAAAATATGGGAGAGCCCCCTCTGACTGCTTAGAGGTGATAGCCCATTTCCAAAGTATACGACCAGATTTAACAGACAATGCACTGGTCTCCCTGGACTTGGAGAAGCACACTGACACTGACGGCAGCAGTTTCATGAAAAATGGAGAAAAGGCTGGCGAGGGCAGCCGTAGTTACCCTGGAGGGGACCCTTTGGGTCAAGGCCCTTTCCCCTGGAACTTCTACCCAGAGTGCCGAACTGATTGCTCTCACCATGACCCTTGAACTGGACAGGGGAAAGAGAGCAAACATCAACACTGATAGCCACTATGTTTTTCCAGCCTCCATGTACACAGGACGATTTACAAGGAAAAGAGGCTCTTTACCACAGAGGGAAAAACTATCAAAACAAACGGGAAGTCCTCAACCTATTAAAGCCGTCTGGCATCCCAAACAAGTCTCCATGATACATTGTCCCAGACACCAAAAAGGAGACTCTACAGAAGCCACAGGGAATCAAAGATTAGACCAAACTGCCAAGGAGGCAGCCCAAAAGTCATCTCTGACACCACAATGGTTCTGCTGCCGGCTCCCACCCTGCCAGGGGTCCCACCCACTCACCTGAGGATGATAACTTCATCCAGAAACTGTGTCACACACTTCCACCAAGAAAGGATGGTGGTTCATGGCTGACAGTTGCATAATCCTGTCCCAAACCCCAGGGAGGAGTTTGGTTAAGCAACTACATGAGGGTACACATCTCAGTAAAACTAAGCTAGCCACCTTCCTGTCTAAATTACACCTCATGTCCTCCTTGAATCCCATTCTCCAAGACGTTGTTTCCAGATAGTCAGTCTGTCAGGCTACCAATCCAGCTCTCAGACCATGACAAGGACTTGGAAGAAGGGAGAGAGATAGAGACCAGCCTCAGTCGGCCCCCCTCAATCCTCTAGAGAAATCAGGGATCCAAACAGGTGGGCAGGAGTTGGCGAGAGCTGGGTGTCAAAAACAAAAACAAAACTAAAAAGAAAGGACTTGTCGAGAAAGGGGTGACAAACACACATGGACACAAGGGAGTGCTGTATCTGGATGTAATTTTCTCAAATCGAGCATCAGACTTCTTTTGTTTTGTTTTGTTTTGTTTTGTTTTTTCCAGACAGGGTTTCTCTGTGTAGCCTTGGCTGTCCTGGAACTCACTCTGTAAACCAGGCTGGCCTTGAACTCAGAAATTCACTTACCTCTGACTCCCAAGTGCTGGGATTAAAGGCGTGGGCCACCACACCCGGCTTGAGCATCAGACTTTTAATATAGAAGAAAATAGGGAAGTTAGGTGACACATCAGCAAGGTACAACGAGGTTACCGGATGCTTAATGATTCTAACACAAAATAGAGGAATGCAAACGCAAAGACTGGCAGGGCAGGAACCGGACAATAAAACAACTGAGACAAAGTCAGCTCTATCTAAGGTCAGCTATATTCTTAGAAGCTAGGTGTGAGGTCTTTATACTCCTAGGGCAAGGGCTTTCACACCCAAGTCATGGTTCTAATTAGGGAGTTCCACTCTAGCTAACCTTCTCATGAATAATGCAATACTTTAGTTCCTCCTCAAATCACAGCCAGATCTACTTCCTAAACCATTGTAAATTCCTGTATATGAGAGTGACTTGGCTTTTATTCTAAGTGATAGTGTGGGGGAACTTTCTACTAATAAGTAATGTAGTCTGCCATACATAACAATAATAAGAATTCTAAACTTACTTTGCTAAGCTTGCCCTGAGATTTCTAACTCTATGTAGTAGATAGTAATGCCTGATTTTTTCACTATCTCTCTTACAATACTAGAGGCAATTCTGAATGTCACTGAATAGGCAACATTCTTACTGAATTCCAAGCCCAGGGTTGGCTCAAGGACTACCTAGGGCATTGGTGAAGGCCAGGAAACAATGTTCAATTTTGTTTAGGTATTTGGCAAGTCATTGCTTGGAGGCACCTATAATAAAATAATACTGAAAGAAAGCACATAGATCCATTCACACTGCCAAGTTTGAAGCATTCGTTATATGGGATGCCATGGTTCCAGGAGACTATGTTTCTGTGAACTTTTCGCCTCGGAACTGTGTCCAGGTTTCTAGGCCTGTTACGCGAGTCACTACTGGAGTGAGTGTAGCAACCAGGGACTTATTTTTTTTCCTTGGAAATAGACTTTACTGAGGTAAAGCATTATGGATACAATATTTGCTAGTACTAGTAGACACTTTCTCTGGATTGTTGGAGGTGTTTCTAACAAAGAGGGAAACTGCCTCATTGGTAGCAAAGAAATTCTTAGAGGAGGTCATCTCCAGGTTTGGGATGCCTACAACTCTAGGTTCAGACAATGGGACAGTCTTTGTGTGATTCAGGATCTATCAAAAATACTGGGGACCAATTAGAAACTTCATTGTGCATATCGCCCTCAGAGTTCAAGACAGGTAGAAAGGACGAATCAGACCTTAAAACAGACCTTAACCAAATTAACCCTAGAGACTGGCAAAGACCGGATGGTTCACCCTCCCTTTGCCTTTCTTAGGGACCCTTTCTCAGGATCCCTTCTTCCACGAGATTAAACCATTCTCTCCTCTCTCTCTCTCTCTCTCTCTCTCTCTCTCTCTCTCTCAGATGTATTTATTTATTTTATGTATGTGAGTTCACTGCAGCTGTACAGATGGTTGTGAGCCTTCATGTGATTGTTGGGAATTTAATTTTTGTAGGACCTCGTTCATTCCAGTTGGCCCCGTTCATTCCAGTTGGCCCCGATCGCTCCAGTCAACCTGGCTCGCTCAGTCCCAGCTCACTCCGGCCCAAAGATTTATTATTATAAATAAGCACACTGTAGCTGTCTTCTGATGCACCAGAAGAGGGCATCAGATCTCACTATGGGTGGTTGTGAGCCACTGTGGTGTGGTTACTGAGATTTGAACTCAGAACCTTGGAAGAGCAGTCAGTGTTCTCACCCGCTAAGCCATTTTACCAGCCGGGCCATTCCCTCTCTATCCTAAGTTCAAATCAAATGGTTGACTGAGTTGTCTAATTTTGCTTTGCTTAAGTCAATGCAGGCCCTACAGCATACCTGCTATGACAACTGTATGAACTACCTCCTTTAAAGCCACACAACCACAAACTGGGGACCTTGTCTGGGTCAAATGCCACCAAAAAGAGATGCTGAATCCACACTGGAAAGGACCGCACATTGTCATCTTGACCATTTCTTCAGCCATGAGTGTTGACAGAATCAAGTCTTGGAAATACCACTCCCACCTGAAGTCAGTCTCTGATGGACAACCCAAGAAATGGACTATTTAGTCACACCCACAAGATCTTCTAAAGCCAAGACTTGTCTGTATTCAACCATAATGTTCTCTCTGTTAGTTCCCCCTTCTCTGGTAACCACATACCCAGCCCTGATGCTCTGGACCTTAACTAGAACCACAGATGATGCACTGATAACCAACATCACCTCCTATTCATCCTCCACTTTCCAGACAGATCTGTGTTCCATCTTTGAGTCTGGGTGTGGATATAATACCTTGAAAGCTAACCCTGCTAAGCTTGGAGTCTACCTTTGCCCAGTTGGTGAATCAGGCTGTGAAGGACCAGATGACTTTTATTGTGAATCCTGGGGTTGTGAGACAATTGTCAGCTCACAGAGCGTAGACTCACCAGACAGCTGCATCTTTTTTTTTTTTTTTCCCAGAGACAGAGGTAGTTAGCTAAAACTCAGCTGGGAGAGAGGAACCCAATCAAGATCTCCATTTTAGCCGGACGTGGTGGCACACGCCTTTAATCCCAGCAGTCCAGAGGCAGAGGCAGTTGGATTTCTGAGTTCGAGGCCAGCCTGGTCTACAAAGTGAGTTCCAAGACAGCCAGGACCACACAGAGAAACCCTGTCTCTAAAGACAAACAAACAAGCAAACAAACAAACAAAACAAACAAAAACAACAACAACAACAACAACAACAAAACTCCATCTTAAATGGTCAGTCTGCCTCCTAGGTGAGAGGATGAACCTAGGGCTTTAGATTATATACAAGGAGCTGGGATCAGGGCACACTGGTCACTTTCTAAAAGTTCCCAGTCCCGATGAAAAAGTGGCAATCCCCAATGTGCCTAATAAAATTCTCAACCCAGGCTGGAACAATGGGCAGAAAAATACCCCAGTGGGAACAATGGCTCCATCTCCTACATCAGGAGGGAGGCCTGGTGTGTGTGTGTGGGGTGACCCCTGACTTAGGGTTTTACTGCTGTGAACAGACACTGTGACCAAGACAAGTCTTATAAAGGACAACATTTAAATGGGGCTGGCTTACAGGTTCAGAGATTCAGACCAGCATCATGAAGGTAGGAGCATGGCAGTATCCAGGCAGGCATGGTGCAGGCAGAGTTGAGAGTTCTACATCTTTATCTGAAGGCTGAGAGTAAAAGACTGATTTCCAGGCACCTAGGGTGAGAGTCTTAAGCCCACACTCACAGTGACACACCTACTCCAACCAGGTCACACCTATTCCAACAAGGCCACACCTCCAAATGATGCCACTCCCTGGTCCAAGAATATACAAACCATCACAATCCCCATCCACCAGATCAGGATATACTTGGCTCATCCTTGTCTTTGAGGTATATTTTTGGACTCCTGAACTCATCTTCTTTTAACTTGACAAAGGACTGCTGGTTATGTCTGGACCCTAGACCCCCTTGCCATTATGCCAGAGTTGACCTGGCAAACTCTGGGACAGGGGCCAGAGATATCAAAAGTCTATCCTTCATGATTATTCAAAAGAGGCACGAATTACTCTCAGAAATACCTAGGGACAGGGACTCTGTTTTTACTCTAGTATCTACAATATTGTAACAAAACCCATGAGTTGTTGGGGCAGGGAACATGGAACTCTTTTTATTTATTGGTCCCACCCTGAGGGTCCTAGTCTGCCTGCTCCTCTGGCCCCAACCTGAACACTTTTTCTGAATCATTTAGCATCTGTCTTCTGGGGGACCTCCTTCCCAGGTTTACTAATCTTCAGGTGAGGGTGACTGAGAGCCTCTCAGCCTTCATTCCCACCACTGGAGATCTCAGGCAATCTTCATCCTGATTCCCATGCTCCTGGATCTTGGGATAGCTGGCAGTCCTAGAATTGGGACCGTTTCCCTTATCACAGGTGACCAAAACTGCAAGACCCTGGGGAATCAGATCGACAGGGACTTAGCCACCTTGGGAAAAAAAAAATCTCTCAACCACCTGACCTCCTCCTTAGATTCACTGGTATAAGTGGTCTTACAAATCAGGAGGTGCTTTGACCTACTCTTTAGGTAACAAGGAGGCCCTGGTGTAGCTCTAGGGGAGCAATGTTGTATCTATGCCAATCATACTGGAATAGTTAAGGAGAACCTAAGCTTGGTAAGACAGGTTGAAAGAGAGAGCTAGATTGGCTAAACAAGGGTGATTAGAGTCCCTCTTCAACTGGTCACCCTGGGTCTTTAGTAACCGGGCTGAGAGGCCTTCTAATAGTTATTCTGTTGATAATGCTATGAACCCTGTTAAGGCCTAGGTAAATGTTACCTGGCTAGCCTGCCATCATAAGGAAACTTTCTCATAAGTTTCTGCTGTTACTAGGAAACTTTCTCATGTCCAAGTTGATTACATAGTCTGTTATGTTCTGTGCCCTTAGAAACCGATCATGATGGAAGTCACAACTGCTTTGTCTAGTTACCCACAGTAAGCTTGGATCCAAACAACCACCCAGCAGCACTTCTTGCCCCTGTGTATGAACTTTTATGGTATTTGCGCTTATAAGCTGCCACTGGCATGGACACCAACATAAGAGAGACACCTGCACTAATATAAGAAACCATTTGGAATAAGACTTCCATTTTGAGTAGGGGTTGAGTTAAGTTTAAGTTCCCAAGGCCTCCCTAGGAACTGACATCCTAGTTTCCAGAAAGAGACATGTACGTGGGAACGGCAAGTTAAGACATGAATGTTAGACAAGTCCTAGCCTGGTAGACAAGTTAAGACATGAATATTAAACAAGGCAGGTCCCCTGTCACAGCTGAATATTCCAACCAATGGGAACAGCATAAGAGTAACAAAGCCATGTTCCTACAGAAACCCCTATCCCTAAGTCTTGATTGGTGGAATAACTTGGCGCAGATGTTTGTATATCTCAGGCTTAAGAGCCTTGTAGGAACTTGGAGTCATGGTTCAGCTCTTGAGCCTGAATTGTGTCCCTTGTTGATCAGTCCTGGGCTGTGATATAAACTATCCCAAGTTGACTGAGATTGGTGTCTAAGTGATTTGTGCAGTGATTCCCAGACCCCAACACACCCTTTGCCTATAAAATTTCATTTCTCACTTTGTGCGAGTTAGGATAAATGTTGTTAAGCTCATGGTTCCAAAGACCCAATGTAACCCCTTATATACTGACCAAGAGTTATGACATCAAAGGTTTCATGCGTTACAAGGAAGAGGAAGAAATGTTGGGGGCCATAGCTACAGAGATTCCATCTTGTATATAGTCTCCATTTCATACTAAGCTAAATTCCCAGGAACAGCTCAAATGTTCTGGATAAATCCAAGCCACTGTATCCTGCTCCAAACATCACTGGCTGGCCTCAATCCAGGCCAAGCTATCAAGTAAACCACCCGAGACACTTATTATGCAGGAAGCCACCTAAAATACCAGGTGTGAAAAACCCAATGTATTCGTGAATCTGGTTGGATGCCCCCTACCCCACGTAGTCTGTGGAGTTTTGTCTTTAAAAGTTGTTCTGGGGCTGAAGAGATGGCTCAGCAGTTAAGAGCACTGACTGCTCTTCCAGAGATCCAGAGGTCCTGAGTTCAATTCCCAGCAACCACTGTAATGGGATGCCCTCTTCTGGTGTATCTGAAGACAGCTAGAATATATATAATCTTTTAAAAAGAAAAGAAAAAAGTACAGGAGCAAAAAGTTGTTCTGTTCTGCCCCTGACTGACATAGTTTTGGATCCTGAACCCCGCCGTCTCCCTGATATATCAGCCTTTGAATAAAGTTGAATAAAGAAACATTTTGCTGGCTCAAAACTTGGTTTTCATAGTGGATTATTCCCAAATTCTCAGACCCTAACAACGCAAACATTATTTTCATCATTATCCCTCCAATGAAATAAATTCTCTGCAGTAACCCTAACGACTCTTAGAAATCTTCCATTACCAGCAGGACTAATTTTTTCTCCTAACAGTTATTTTTTTTGCCAAGAGTCTTATTCAAGAACTAGTTAAAAATACCAGTGTTCCATCTTTCATAACCACTCTAATTTTTCCTAACGTATCCATCTATATGCAACTAATTCAAGTTACATCTCTAACTCCATTCCCATCAATCAACAACAAGAAGGTAGAAAACCAATTTGAAAATTGGAACGAACAGGCCGGGTGTGGCGATACACGCCTTTAATCCCAGCATTTAGGGGAGGCAGAGGCAGGCGGATCACCAAGTGAGTTTGAGGTCAGTCTCAGTAACAAGAGGGAGTTCTAAGACAGCCAGAGCTACACAGAGAAACTCTCAAAAAAACAAAACAAACAAAAAAAAAAAAAAACAAAAAACAACCAAAGCTTTACAGTACAATTTAGGTAATTTGATAATGAACAACCTAGGGGCTAATTGTTTTGATCTACATGATTGTTTGTGCCTCTAGCACAGGGGAAAACTCTTGGCTGCTGCTTGGGGCAGGGGTGGGGGCTGCCTTAGTGAGTGTGGTAGGGTAGGGTAGGGTATAACCGGCATTTGTGGATATATATTTTGCTTTAGGAAGCTAAGTGATAAAGAGAAATAATTGCCAACTCATGAGTAATTTGTAAATTGATGGAGCCCTGACCTCCCAGAACTAAGTTTTCTCAATCTGCATTTCATTGTCTCACATTTCACTGACTTTGTGTAATAAACAACACACTTAATGCGTGAATCCAGCTAGATGCAGGTTAGGAATACCGAATCCTAAAAGGGGGTGCTGGATTCGTAAAAAGTGTTTTAATTGTTATTTTTTTTCCCAAGAAGAGTAGGTTTGGACTGGGTAGTCTCTTAATAGAATACTTAAGAGCTTTCTGGTGCCGCAGGGATTTTTGCCAGATTGCGCATGCATGCAGTTGAACATCTCTGTACAGGCACTTCCCTAACTCTGAAAGCTTGCAACACACATTCCATCAGAAGGAAGGCCTGGATACAGTTGTCTGTATGCTGATGTGCAAAAAGAAAGGGTGTGCCCTGCGTCCAGTGTTAGCCAAGCACCCATCATTCATTCATTCATTCATTCATTCATTCATTCATTCATTCATTCATTCGATATTTATTATGTGTATTTTTCATTGCCAAGCTGCGTTGCTTGCCCGCCAGAGGTGCAGCTAGTGCGGTGCGCAGAGGCAAGAACTTCAGATTCCCAGGCCGGGGTCTTCCCTCCAGTGCAGCTCTGAGACAAAGAGATGCACCCCTACAGCTCCCAGGGCTGAGGGCTCCGCCCGCGGCCCCCAGGGTTTCAGAGCGACTGCTCCTTCACTCCCCGGCCGGAGGGGGCGCTGCAGCGCCGGCCCTCCGCCCGCCCCTGCGCGGCGCTCGGCTCGGCTCGGCGCTGGCGGGCGGCGCCGCGGTGGTACGTTCCCCTTCGCCGCCCGCCCCCTCCGCGGCGGCCCTCCCCGCCGGTGGTAGGTGCCGGAAGTGCCGCCATTTTGGGGTGTTCTGCTCTGGCGGCAGCGGCAGCGGCAGAGGCGGCGGCGGCGGCGGGACGCGGAGGCTCCCCCGGGATTCGGCCTCAGCAGCGAGGCAGCGGCGGCTGCGGAGGAGCAAGGCAGCAGCTGAGGCAGCGGCGGGCTCAGGTGCAGCCGCTGGTGAGTGCGGCGGCCGCAGGATAACGGGCCGCGGGATGAAGGGAGGGAAAGAGAGGGAGGCTGGAGGGAGGCGCCGCGGGGCGGGTCAGGTTCGGGCGGCTACGGGTCACAGGGCCCTCCGGGTGCGGTCGCTCCCGCTTCCCCGCACCCCGGGGACCAGGCCGCGGACTGCTCGGGACTCGGGGGCCCATTCGCGTCCGCCCGGCGCGTGCCCCTGCTCCCAGGGAGACCCGCCCTCCTCGTGGCCTGGCCCCGGCTCCCTTGCCCTTTGCCTCCACTCTCCCGGCCCCGAGGGCTTGCTTCCTGCACCGCACCCGAGTCCTCCTCTCCGGGTCCGCTGGGCGAGATCGCGGCTGTCTACCCGAGACGCCGCTTCCCTGACCCTGTCGCCCCACGTGTTCTTCGTGCCCACCCCCGGGGGTGTCCTAGATTCCCGCCCCTAGAAGGCAGCGCTCCTCTCGATCCTCCGGAGCTCTTGCAGTTCTCGCCCTGGGGCCGCTTTGGCTCGCCCTACCCCCCACATCAGGTGCTCGCTCGCCCAGTCAAGGCCTAGTAGCAGGGCTCGAATCTCGCACCCAGGAGCGGGGACGGCTCTGGAGGGTGCCTTCTTCGCTAGGTCCCAGGCTTTGGATTTAAAGTCGGTAGTGGTGTCTCGGTTGTGGTGGTTCTGACAGGATGTTGTTTTAATTTTCTCCGACCATTGCATATGCTTTTTAAGGAGCTTCTCATTGGTTTAGAGACTGATTCCGGGGAGAAAGTGTGAGATTTTGGTCAGAGCTTGGTTTAGCACAACAGAATCTCTTTCTGGTGCTCAGAGTTAATGCTGTATATAAAAGCTGTTGAACAGTTTTAAAGAGCATAGACTCTGTTGATAATGTCTGCATTGTTAGGAGGTTACAAACACCCTTTGCACACACTTAAAAGGAACTTAACCTTTAAAAGATCTCTTCTCTGTCTTCTAGTCTCTGAGTTGAAGAGGTTTGAATTGCACTTTTTCACTTTTTCCAGTTTGTTTCTTTTTAGATCCTTAGAATGACGGTGTCTTCAGATGGAATTGCTTAGAGTTCTTTTTGGTTTTGGCATTAACAAGTGTACTTGGAAAATCATGGAGGTTAGAATGGACCAACTGCAACGGCACTGATTTTTTTTTTCTCTCTATACTAGTTTTTATATTAGTAGTTTTATTGCCTGAGAGTGTGGTTTCTGATCATGACCTAGGGAGGATTGAAAGCCATGCTTATGGTAAAGCAAAGCTGGGATTTGCAGCTGTTACTTTAGCTGGCAAGCTTATGAGTTCTCTTGGTTTCTTCTTCTCCACCACCTGTTTCTCTTAAGAATGGCTCTTGGCTCCAGAGCCTACGTCTCCATCCTCTCATTCATTCTTACCCTTTGGGTTTTCTTTTCCCAAGGATCCATTAGCAAGAGGGGCTGTTACAGTTGAAAGGGTTGCTTTTTTTTTTTTCTTCAGTGCTTTGGCTTTCTCACAAAGGAAAGTGACTTATTTGCCCAAGGTTATTATAGCAAGTGCTTTTAAAACATCTCCCACCAAAGGTTTGCTTGCTTTGCCTTTGTAAAAAAAAATTCACAACACTATCACACTATCATGAGCAATGATGCAGATTTAAGATGTGATGGAATGGCAAGGGCTCTGGGCTTGAAGTTAGAAAATCTACACAATTTTCAAATCTTTTTGCAGTAGGTTACTAGTTGGTCAAGTCATTCTTTTATTATGATCCTTGTTTTAATCTCCACAATCCTCTAGAAATTGGTGTCCATTAGTGTTAGTTAACCAATGATTGTACCTGTGGGCTGCTGGGCAGATAGTGAAAATTGGAGCCAGAATGACTTATGTTCTAAAGATGTCTGCATACTTTTCTTGTTACAGAAGTTGCAGATTCATTATAAAACATACTGGTAATTCAAATGGGAAAAAAATCTTACCTTTCGGAGATTGTTGTTAAAATGGGTGTGTATGTGTACAACTTTACCCTGTGGGCCCCTCCAACCCCCCCAAGACAGGGTCTTCCTATGAAGTCCTCACTGGCCTACATCCCAAGTGCTGGGATTACGGTGTATACTGCCGCATCTTTCCAACTTTGTCTTCATCACTTTAGCCTTCTTTTGTCAGTGTGTGTTCTTTTGTGTTACTGGGAATGCAGCTCTTGGCCTCCCACAGTTGATAGGCATGCTGTCTTCCACTGAGTTTTTTCCCTAGTCCACATCCTTTTCTTTTTTTCCTAGGGGTAGGATCTTCATTTTCTACAGCTCAGGCTGACCTTGAAATTCCCTGTAATTCTACCTCAGTTTCCCAAGTGCTGGACTACTGGTCTATGCCACCATGCCTGTCTTGTACATGGTGGAGAAGCATTTATTATTTACCAAAGTAGACTTATCCTAATCAGCTTGGTTGTGTTGTCCCCTTCCCCCATCTTGAATTCCTGACCTCTTGCCCCGTCTCATAAGTTATAGAAAAACAAGTGTGTCACTACGCCTGGCTGTGATGTAGCTTTAATAGTAGGTGGTAGGCTTTACTAGCCATGTTTTATTCTTAAGTATATGGTGTTTCATCAGCTTGTTTGTATAACACATGCATACTGCCCAGGAGGGTCAGAAGAGAATGCTGGGACCCCCAGGAGTTGGAGTTAGAGAAATTGTAGGAGATGTGACTCGGATTCTCTGAGCCATCTCTCCAGCTCCCAGCCACACTTTAAATAATTTTAAGTAATGATCTGTAGTATAGTTTCTGCTCACAAGAGATAGGCCAGTAGATCCTCCACTCAGCATAGGAGCAGAAGAATCCCTCATTTAAAGATGTGGGTCAGAAGAAAGAGTAAGACAGGAAATTAACAGAGACCTATTGTATATATGTCCACTTTGTGTGTGTGTGTGTGTGTATGCTCTAATAAGAAGTAGGTTGTAGATGGTAGCAGTAGTGGATACCTTGGGGGAAAGACAGCTCTCACCTAGAGGAAGCAAGAGCATAGGCTTCTCTGTGCAGGGATTTTGGTCTTCCCAACAGATAGATCTGTACCCCCTGCCTCCCTGAGACAGGGAGGGTTTGTGTATAGCCCTGGCTGTCCTTAAACTCCCAGAGATCCTCTTGCCTCTGCCTTCAGAATGCTGGGATCAAAGGTGTGTGCTACCACCCAGCTAGCTCTGTACTCTGTAAACCAGCAAGTAATAGGATTTGATTAAGTTCTTTCATCTGCCTTGTAAAAAAGTGCTTTTTTAAAAATACAATTCATACACCATATAATTTATCCATTTAAGGTATACAAGTCAGTGGCTTTAAATTTAGAATTACTGGTTTTTGTTGTTGACAGTAGCCTGGCTATGTCGCCCTGGCCAGCCTCAAACTTACTATTGTAGACTGGGCTGGTCTGCCTTCCAAGTACTGGTACTAACAGAAATGTGTCACATGCCTGGCCTGTTTTTGTTTTTATTTCTTTTCCTTACAGGTTTACTATCCCATATTCTAAATGCTTGAGTCCAGAGGTGCTCTGAGGTTTAAGACCTTTGTTTTTATTTTTCTGAGACAATGTCTCACTATGTAGTTCAAACCAGCTAAGTAGACCAGGCTGCCTCAAACTCAGAGATCTACCTGCCTCTGCCAAATATTAGGATTAAAATCAAGTGTGCAATGATGACCAACTGGGGTTTGGTTAAAAAAGATTTTTGGGGATGGAGATATTTACATGTACATAATGAGATATCTTGAAGTACCAACATGAGCTCTATTTATCCTGTATACTTTTCTACATGTAGACTCGGGTGCCCGGCATAGATATACTCAGAAGTAGGCAGGCCTACTTATGTGGTGATTGTGTTTGAGAAACCCTCATGCTAGTTCTGTGCAGCTATACTAGTTTATTTTAAATTTAATTCATTAATTTTGCCACTGGGCCTCACTATGTAGCCTTGACTGGCCTAGAACTCCAGTAGACAAGGCTGGTGCCTGTCTCTGCTTCCTGAGTACTGGGATTAAAGGCATGTATCATCTGGCTATTTTAATTGTGCATTCTTGTGTGTTTGTGGAGAGAGAGAATGAATATGAATATGTATGCCACTTGTGTGCAAAGTGCCCATAGAAGCCAGAAGAGAGCATTGGATCCCTCTAGAGCTAGAATTACAGGCTGTTGTGAGCTATCTGATATGGGTGCAGGGAACTGAACTAGATCCTGACAGAGTATGAAATGGTCTTAATCAATCACTAAATCATCATGTATCCCAGGCTAATCTTTAATCTGCTGTAAATATGAGGATGACCTTGGAAGACTGATTCCCCAGTGTCTACTTCCAAAGGCTATTTCAGAGGTATATCATTAGTTCAATTTTTTGTGGTGCTGAGGATTTAATCCATACTCAGAGCTTTGTGTCTATAAAGCAAGTACCCTGCCAACCGAGCCTCATCTCAAGCCCACCTAGGCCACTTTATAACCCATCAGCAGTGATAAGCATTCCAGGTGCTTTGCAATGCTTGTTTCTGTGATTTTGTTTAAAATATAATTATTTGTGCAGTGTCTCTATGTATAGGTGTGTGCTTGTTGTGGTACAATGTGGAAAAGAAGTCAGAAGACAATTTTTGAGATTCAGTTTTTTCTTAACATATGACTCTTGGGGAGAGAGTTGATTCTTTTCTTCTACCAAGAGGGTCCCGGAACTCAGGCTGTCAGTCTTGGCAACAGGCTGCTTTACTTGCTGAGCCATCTTGATCTTGCTGGACCTTGTAGCCACACTATTTTATTTTTAATTTATTTTTATTTATGTGTATGAGTGTGTATCTGTATGTCACATGTGTGTACCCACCCATTCGGATCAGAAGAGGGTGCTGGTTGCCTAAAAGCTGGAGTTACAGGTGGTTGTTGTGAGCTGTCCCATATGGGTAGCTGGGAACCAAATTTGGGTTTGGGTCCTTTGGAAGAGCATAGCAAGCATCCTTAACTGCTAAGCTGTATCTTTAGCCCCCATAGTCTTTTTGTGTTTAATTAGAATTGTTATGTGTATGTGTGTGACTGTATGTATCAGTGGTGTCCTTGAAGTCAGAAGAGGTAGTCAGATCCTCTGGAACTGGAGTTACAGATGATTGTAAGCTGCCACATGGGTACTAGAAACTGAACCCAGGTCCTCTAGAAGAACAGAAAAGTACTTTTAACTGCTGATCCACCTCTCCTGTCCCTATTTTTGTTTGTGTGTGATGTTGCTATATAGCCTAGACTGGTCTCTGTTGTAGTCTGCCTTCATCTCCCCTTTTAGTTTTGTTCTGATTTCAAGACAGTCTTTTTTTTTTTTTTTTTTTTTTTTTGGTTTTTCAAGACAGGGTTTCTCTGTATAGCCCTGGCTGTCTAGACAGTCTTTTGTATCCCAGGCTGGCCTTAACTTGTGGTAGGGGCATGGATGGCTTGAACCTGTGGTTTACTTGTCTCCACTTCTCAAGAGCTAGGGTGGCAGATGTATACCTTTCCTTATATATGTGGTTCTGGAGCCCACCAGATTAAACATACACACACACCCGCACCTACTTTACACTTTTTGTTTCTCGATACAGGATTTTGTCCCAGTTTGTCATCAAATACTACTTGTAGCTGAGGGTGACCTTAAATTCTTTCTTTATTTTTTTATTGTTTGAGACAAGATCTCTCTAGGTATTCCTGGCTGTCCTAGAACTCTGATGTAGACCAGGATGACCTTGAACTCACCGTGATCCTCCTACTTATGACATCCAAGTGCTGAGATTAAAGATGTGCACCTGGCTATCCTACTGCTTCTTACCTGTTAAAAATTGAGATTCCAGATGTGCCATTATGTCTAATCTAGTTCAACTGTCCTTTCTCCCCCACCCCTTTTGTTTTTAGACCAAATCTTCTTTCTTTGTAGTTGGGACTGGTCTGGAATTCATTATGTCACCTAGATTGGCCTTAAACTTATTTGAATATATTATCTTATCCTCTCTCCCAAGTTGGAACCTTAGGCTTGAGCCCACCATGCCTGATTTTCTGAGTTGAATTTCTAGCAGGCTCCAGAGTTGGCTGCTGTTGATTTACCCACTCTTTGCTTGATATATCTTGGCACACAGAAACAGCCAACAGGCAAGTAAAATAGAAACAAGAAAAGTTGGATAAAAAACTTCTGTAATTGAGAGTTGATGTTTTTTTTTTTTTTTTGGTTTTTCGAGACAGGGTTTCTCTGTATAGCCCTGGCTGTCCTGGAACTCACTTGGTAGACCAGGCTAGCCTTGAACTCAGAAATCCACCTGCCTCTGCCACCCAAGTGCTGGGATAATGTTTCCTTTTTTAAATTGTAGAATCCTTAATGTAGAAGCTTAATGGTTTGAAAAAGTGGTGTGTCTTGCATGGGATGCAGCTTGAGAGGAAAGTTGTGATAGCCTGACATGCAGTATTTATAAATTGTTATCACCATTGTGACCTTTCCCCCCACCCCCACCCCCATCTTTAAAGATAACTGTAGTAGGAGAGAAGCTTGGGTTAAGAGCACTTGCTGTTCTTCCAGTGAACCCAGTTTCAGTTTGCAGTACCCATGTGTTAGCTCACAACTGTCTGTAACTCCAGTTCCAAGGTATCTGACACTCTTGGCCTTTGTGGGTCAGCACATGTGGTGCACCTGTGTATGTAGAGGCAAAACACACACACACCCGTAAAGATAATAACTCTGAACTTAATACCAGAATTAACTTATAACTTGAGCAGTGTTGGTAATTTCCTCTGTTATAGTACTGTACTGTTTTTCTAAATGTTTTCATTTTTTGAGAATTTTATACAATATATGTCTTGGTGTTACTGTTTTAGTGTAGAAATACTACCTAAAGCAACTTGGGGAGGAAAGGGTTTTTTGACTTCCAGTTCCACATTGTAGTTCATCATTGGAAATCAGGACAGGAATTCAGACAGGGCAGGAATCTGCAGGTAGGAGCTGATGCTGAGGACATGAGGGGCATGCTGCTTACTGGCTTTTCCTCATGGCTTGCTTTGCCTGCCTGCCTGCCTGCCTCCTTCCTTCCTTCTTTTTTTTTTTTTTTTTTTTTGAGACAGGGTTTCTTTGTGTAGCCCTGGCTGTCCTGAAACTCACTGTGTAGACCAGGCTGGCCTCGAACTCAGAAATCCGCCTGCCTCTGTCTCCCAAGTGCTGGGATTAAAGGCATGTGTCACCACTGCCTGGCAAAGGTTGTTTTCTTGATGAGATTTTTACACTTATCTAATAATTGTTTTTTTGTTTTTTTAATCTTTGTCCTAAAACTGTCTGTTAGAATTCCTTAAACAACATTTTCTTTTCTCCTTTTTTCTTTATTTCCCCCAATCCTTTATTTTTTTTAATTTTTTTTAAAGATTTATTTATTTATTATATGTAAGTACACTGTAGTTGTCTTAAGACACACCAGAAGAGAGTTTCAGATCTCGTTACAGATGGTAGTGAGCCACCATGTGGTTGCTGGGATTTGAACTCGGGACCTTTGGAAGAGCAGTCAGTGCTCTTAACTGCTGAGCCATCTCACCAGCCCCCCCCCCCCCCAATGAAATTTTATTCGTGTGTATATGTGTCTTTGTCTGCCAGTATTAGCAGGGGCCAGAGAGGGCATTGGATCTACTGAGCTGACTGACATGGAATTTGAACTAGCATCATCTAGAAAAGCAACCAGTGCTCTTAACTGCTGAGCCATCTCTCCTGAGACATCCCTTGTTTCGGAGGCAGTCTCTCATTCATGTAGCCTAAGTCCAATTTTGTATGTAGCCAATGATGACTTTGAACTCTTTTTCTTTTTTTTTAAGATTTATTTATTGTTATATGTAGATATACTGTAGCTGTCTTCAGACACCCCAGAAGAGGGCATCAGATCTCATTATAGATGGTTGTGAGCCACCATGTGGTTGCTGGGATTTGAACTCAGGTCCTTTAGAAGAGCAGTCAATATTCCTAACCGCTGAGCCATCTCTCCGGCCCCCGCCTTTGAACTCTTGATCTTTATGCCTGAGCTTTTCAAATGTTGACACATATGCTTGATAACCTTTTCTTGGCTTTTTAAAAACTTTATTTTGTGTGTGCCTACATTTGTTTGCAGCTGGGCGTGGTGGCACACACCTTTAATCCCAGCTTTAATCCCAGCACTCGGGAGGCAGAGGCAGGCGGATTTCTGAGTTCGAGGCCAGCCAGGGCTACACAGAGAAACCCTGTCTCGAAAAACAAAACAAAACAAAACAAAACCCATTTGTTTGCAGGTGTGCCATGTCTTGAACAAAGAGAACCTAGGGCAACTTGTGGTAGTTGGTTTTCTTCTTCCATCTTTACATGGAGTTTGGAAGTCAAATTCAGCTCATTAGACTTGTGTGGTGGCAGCTAGTTCTTCTACCTTTTTAAAAGTTGGGTAGGGTATAGTGGTAGGGTATCATGGTGCAGTCTTTAATCCCAGTACTTGGGAGGCAGAGACAGGCAGATCTCTTGAGTTTGAGGCCAGCCTTGTTTACAAAGTAAGTTCCAGGATAACCAGGGCTACACAGTGAGACCCTGTCTTGAAAAACAAAACCAAAGCAACCCTTTACTTTAGGAAGCTGAGAGTCCCAGGCCTGTAAGCTATATAGCAGCATTGTCTGAAGAACATTATCCCCAACTGCCTTACCTTGCCTCTCCCCCATAAAACAAAACCTGACTCTCATAAGCTGGAGAATGAATGTTAAATTTTCTCTAAGCAAAAGGATACAGAGCTGGTATTTTTTCTCTCATTAAACATGATTTTACAATGCAGCCTGGTCTGGTCCAGGCTAGCCCTGAACTTTGAAGCCTGGTGCTTTAGCATACCAAGGGTTGTTTGTTACAGAAGTACTTCTGTTCTTGGAGGATTTCTAACTTGTATACAGAGGGCTTGAATTTCATAGAAACTTTTCCTTTCAAAAATCGAGAAAGCCTAGTGAAAGGACATGATGTAAATATATTTCATTCCATGATTTAAAGCATTTTAACTTTAAATTTAAATGTAAAGTTTTGTGACTTAATTCTGTGTGATATCAAATCAAGGACTTTGTGCCTAACCTTTCAAGAAAAGGACGAAAGTTTTCCAAGCTTCTGATTCTTGTTTTTTCTTTCCCTACACTTAGAATACATGGTAGCAAATGTTGAAGAGTGGTCTAGTTTAGTGGTTATATTGAAATTGAAGATATTATAATTGATTAGAATGTGCTTCTTTGGTATATGTTCAGTCTACCCTCTAATTTGTGGCATTGATGTTCATCTCTAATAAAATGAAGCTGACTAATTTTTTTCTTCACCAGCTTTGTTTGTTTTGTTTTTGAGAGGTTGTCTCTATGTAGTTCTGGCTGACCTGCTGGCCTGCAACTAGCAATATGGTCTATGTTTCCTCAAACTCAGAGATCTGCCTGCTTCTGCTTCAGGAGTTCTGGGATTAAGCCCAGCTTTCAGAGCGGTTAAGTTTGGGTGGGTAGGTAGGTCTGTCTATATGTCTTATCTTTCTTTTTTATTGATTCTCTCTGAGTTTAACATCATGCACCCCAGTCCAACTCATCTGATACCCACTCAAATCTTCCCTTGCTACCTCCCCACTCAAAAGAAAATAAAAATAAACAAAAAAACCCCCAAAGCGTAGAAAACACCTTTCCGTAGAAGCTGAATGTCATAGTATGTCCCACAGTCTACCCCTCTGTCCACACATTTGCTTGCACATGTTCATTATAATGAGTCATTGGTCTGGTTCAAAGTCTCTCGCTTCTGTGACTCCATCAATATCAGATGCTCACCAGTGGTTGTCCTGTTGATGCCCTGTGTCATGGAGATCCTGCAGCTTTGGATTAGCAAGACCAGCCCTTTCACGTGCTCCAACGGTTCACAGATGAGGCAGATTTTGGGGTGGGCCAATTCAAAGCCCTGGATGTGGGCTTGGGAGGTAGGTAGCAGAGCTGGTCAGCTGAGGGTGGGGTGGGGGAGGGGTGCATGGTCAGCTCTCCCACTCTCATCCTCTTGGGCTGCCTCACTCATTCACTCATGCCTCCAGAGCCAGCACTGCTGCCCAGTTGAAGCCTTGGGCCCTCTCTCCCCTCTCCCAAGTGCTGCAGTGGGCAAGAGGCTAGGGCAGTCCAAGGACTCTCTCACTGTCAGGGCTGGCACATCTGTTTTCCTTCTCAGGGCCAGCTCCACTGTGCTGCCCCAGTGAGGAGCAGGGCTAACTCTCCCAGCTAGTAGCAGGTGGCAAGAAGGATGAGGGCATCACCTCCAAACCCACCCTCTCATGCTTGCCACTCACCAGCTGCAGTACTTGGGGTCCTGTACCTTGCCTGGGCAGCAAGAGGAGGTGGTCCTGGTGGAGGGGGTGCAGGTGAGCCTGCCCTACCATTCATGTGCTCTGAGGTGGTATGGGCATAGGGGTAATGCTACTCCCAGACCCCTGCCTCCACTCACCACCCTCACACCACCTGAGGCAGTTGGGTGAGCTGGCTCAGAGAGAATAAGCTGTCTGCTGAGCTGTTCAGTTTTTAGTGTTAGGCCTTTAATTTTGTAAGGTCCTTTTTTTGGAGTTATGTAACATTGCTATTCTTCAGCAAAAGCATCTCCAGGTTAGGAACTGTTGCAAGTGTATCTTTTTTATCTTTGTTCTTTTACTTTTTTGTTTCCTGTGTGGTGGGAGCAAATTCTAGAAGAAAATAGGGGAATGTGATACTTGGTGATAATGTAGGGCAACTAATAGTCTATTCTGAGTAGACCTTTTTTGTTTTGGACCTGACCTTATTTGGTTATATGTTAAAGTTTTCTATTATATATGTCTGTCCCCTTTTTTTTTTTTTTTGAGACAGTGTTTCTAGAGCAGACTGGCTTTGTAATCAGAGATGCCACCTGCCTCTGCCTCCTTGAGTAAAGGTGTATGTCACTACCACTGGGCTGGAGCAGATCATCTACTGTAGAGGCTTTTCCCAGTTTCTTTGTGTGGGGGACATATTCTTTTCCACAATTCTCCTTCCCCCACACACTGTAGTCACCTAGCTCAGCGGTTCTCTCCTGGGCCAATATTGTCTGTCGTGGTGATGCTGTGTTTGGTTGGAGTGGGCTATTACTATGGAGAAACCATGTGCTGTTTATTAGCCATTTGCCTTACTCTGACTGCCATCTGAGCAGGAAACTTGTAGGGACTAAGGAGCAGAAGGATAACATGATAGTGGTAACTACTTGAAATTTTTAACCATTTGATATTGTTATCTAGCTGATGATTTCTTTCTGAAGAATATCTACTGGTTATGGAATTAGAGTCACTTCAAGCTGTATGAGAGGCTTTCTTCAAGGATATTTCACTAGGAGCTATTTATCTGGTAAAAGATTATTTGTTAGGTCTCTATTTCTTTTATGTGGTAGTGAGGGGAACAGGGTCATGGCTATATGTATGGTAGACTAGTCTGTATACTCCTGAGTTAATGTCCCAGGCCCTCCCTTGTTTTGGAACAGGGTCTTACTGAGTTTCCCAGCTTGGCCTTGAACTCTTGATCCTTCTTTCTCAGTCTTCTGGTGTAGCTAGGATTTCAAACTTGGGCCATCAAGCCTTGCTAGGTCCCTATTTCTTAGGTAGTTAAGAGAAGCAAGCATCACATTTTGTTTTTCCAAAACAAGGTTTCTCTGTGTAGCCCTGGCTGGCCTGGAACTTGCTCTGTAGACCAGGCTGACCTCGAACTCTTGAGATCAGATTGCTTCTACCTCCTGAGTTGTTGGGATTAAAGAGGACGTCCACCAGGCTGTCAGCATTGCATTTTGTATTTAGCGGTGTTCTTCGGCTTTTCCCTGCTCCTACCTAATTCAATTCGTATTTGCCTTAAAACATTTTAAAGCTGGGCTATACAGAGAAACCCTGTCTCAAAAAACCAAACCAAACCAAAACAAATAAAACAGTTTTTAAAAGGGATTTTACAAATTCATTTTTTTTATGCCAGGCATGGTGACACATACCTTTAATCCCAGTATTTGGGATACCAAGGCTCTATGAATTCAAGGCCAGCCTAGTCTCCATAGCAAGTTACAGACCAGCCAGAGTTACATGGTGAGAGCCCTTCTCAAAAAAGAGAATAGTAACAGTAACAGTTTATTGCATGTGGGGGCAGGGTGTTGCACAGCCATAGTGTGTACATGTGCAGGTCTAAAGACATCTTGGTATAGTGGCTTCTCCTTCTACCCGTGGCATCTGAGGAATGAACTCTCGTTCATTCCTGTAATAGCTTTATGCTATGAGTTCATATTTTATTAATGATACCTTCATTTAAGTAAATTTTTAAGTGTTTTGAGGAACAAATCACCCTATGTTTATTGTATTTTTTATATCTTTGTAGGAGCCCTGGTCATGCAGTTGGTTAGTGTGTAACATTTATATGTTATCTTTTAGTACAGGCTTTCAGGCATCAAGGCAGGCCATGAAGTCAGGGTCCTCTCACCTTTTCCCCTTCCCATCACTGGGATAATAGAAGTGAGTTATGACTTGAGGCCTTCCTTCAGGTTTTTGTTTGTTTTGTTTTGTTTGATAGAACATTTTCTTGCCCTGGGTGTCCTGCAACTCCCTCTGTAGACAGACAAATCTGTCTCTGTTGCTGTCTCTGCCTCTGCCTCCTGAGTTATTGGGGTTAAAGGTGAGCACCACCACTGCCCACCCTTAATGTTTTTTTTTATAACTATTTATTTATTATTTATTTATGCATACATGACTGACAAAATAATATTGTATCCTGATAGGAAATTTAATGAACCATTATTTTGCAAAGTTTTTGTGAGACATGGGACTTGTTTTCATTTTTTGTTAAGTAACTTATTTAAAATGACTTATATTTTCTTTTCCTTTTTTTTTTTTTTTTCTTTTGAGCTAGTGTTTCTCTGTGAAGTTCCTGTTGTTCTGGCCTCAGCCTCCTGAGTACTAGGAGTAAAGGCGTGTGGCCCACTTTATTTATTTTTTTTTTCCTCTTAAAAAATGCTAATGGGCTTGAGTAGAACACAGTAATGTAGGTTGAATGTCACTTGAGACTTTAAATAAAGGGTGCCGATGAGTGGCTGTGTGCCCAGTCGCTGGAGTCTATCTGGTGTGGACTCAGTAATTTCATGAATTATCTGTAATGGGAATATAGCAGTGTTTTTCTTTTTGAGAAATGTTAATAAGGCAAAGAAGAAAGCTATGAATATGACACTTTAGCATTTCTGATTTGATTGTTTTTATTTCATTAATCATTTGAGTTTTAGTAAGTAGACAGACTATACCAGAGAAATGTGGAATTTTTTTTGGGGGGGAGTGGTTTTTCGAGACAGGGTTTCTCAGTATAGCCCTGGCTGTCCTGGAACTCACTTTGTAGACCAGGCTGGCCTCAAACTCAGAAATCCACCTGCCTCTGCTTCCCAAGTGCTGGAACTAAAGGCGTGCGCCATCATTGCCTGGCTGAATCTCCTTTTTGTTTCTAGATTGTGTGCTATTAAACTGATGTAGCAAACTGATGTCCTCTAAGCTTGTATTCACTTTCAAGTTTCTGAGAATTCATGAGATGATACTTTATTATATATTCATTTTCTTGTTTTTATTGTATGCTGTTTCTTTTTAATAGCTCCTGGATATATTTTCAAGGGCAATTAAAAAACAGCTTACAGACCTCTTTACTAAATTAATTTGGGTTATAGATGGAGTTGGGAAACTAGAAACAGAGCCTGTGACCAGCTACAGCAGAATTTAGGTGAGTAAATGACCCCAGCTGGATTCTGAACTGCTTTCTTGATGCCTAATTCCTACCTTTTAGCTGACGTAATTTCCTTTGAACCATTTTCTCCCCTTTAAGCTTGTAAATTTGAGATTGTTGTTCTGCTTTATAAGATTCAGGTGCTTTGTTTTGTTTTCAACGTATCTTACTAACATTTATATTTAGACTCTAAAATTATTACTATTTAAGATCAGTGATAGGCTTTTATGGACACAAGGACATTTCTTGAACTTCTCAAGATATTTTTCTAGCTTTCATGTCTTTGTAGCCTTGATATTAAAGATCATTGCTATGAAATCAGGTGCTATTTTAAATTATTATTGTAATTTTTTGTTTTTGTTTTTTGTTTTGTTTTTCGAGACAGGGTTTCTCTGTCTCCTGGCTGTCCTGGAACTCACTTTGTAGACCAGGCTGGCCTCGAACTCAGAAATCTACCTGCCTTTGCCTCCCGAGTGCTGGGATTAAAGGCGTGTGTCACCATGCCTGGCTGGCCTGTTTTCTTTTTAAAAAAGAAAACACACACACACACACACACACACACACACACACACACACACACAGGTGTTTTGCTTACATATATGACTTTGCACCTCACACATACCTGGTGTCTTCAGAGGCTAGAAGAGGGCATTGGATCTTCTAGAAACTAGAGTTATAGGCTATTGTTTGTTGATAATGTGGTTGCTGGAAATTAAATCTGGGTCCTCTGGAAGCCAGTGCTTTTAGCTGCTGAGCCATTTTTTTTCCACCTTAGAGCTATGGCTCAGTGTTGAATGTTTGATGTTCTTGCAGGGACCCAAATTCAATTCCTAGCACTCACAAGGTGGTTTAGATCTCAGTAACTTCAGTTCTAGGGAGTCCTATGCTGCCTTTTGACTTCTGCAGACACCAAAGGTCTTCAGACAACACACCTGTTGTGGACATACATGCATGTAGGCAAGATACTCAGATAAATTAAATAAATATAAATGATACATGAGTGAATGGTCTGGGACTGTAACTTTGATAGAGTGGGTGCCTATCTATAGGTTCAATTCCCAATATGACAAAAACTAAAACAAGAACCTAAAAAAGGGAATCTTCTGGGAGCTAAATGGCACTGTACATTGGTGGAGAGTGGTAGTTATCTCTTATACACAAATCCTGGGATGATATGCACCACCAGTATTTGGCAGGCTGAAAGGTTTCTAAAGTCATGTAAGGAAGCTAAAGTTTCTTGAAGTTGCTATAGTTGAATAGTTGAAACTATTGTTTATTTTTTGAGTCAGAGTTTCTCTGTGCAGCTCTGCTTGTCCTGAACTCATTTTGTAGACTAGGATGGCCTCGAAGTCAAAGATCTGCCTGCCTCTGCCTCCCAGAGTGCTGGGATTAAAGGTGTGTGCCACTACTGCTTAGCTGAACTTTAAACTCTTATAATGCCAACACTTACATAACATAGACACCGTGTGAAAGGAAATAGAAACACAAAGTGTTGAAAATGTCAATTTACTTTCATTTTTTGGAGGGGGATTTGAGGGAATTAGGTTAGGGTCTTGTGATATAGCCTAGGTCAGCCTCAAGCTGGAAATAATTCTAAATCAGCCTTTTAGTGCTAGAAGTACATTACCAGTGTGTGATACTATAACCTATTTGTTTTTATGAACAGAGGAAAAGGATTGAGTCTTAAAAATCTGAGTCTTTCAAGTAAGAGCTAATGATAATTTTCAGTATTTATTTAGAATTGTATGCTGTGTGGTAGTACTTCTTAAAAGCAGTGTACTAAAGAAAAGTAGATCAGTATCCTGAATTTTGAGATCCGAGAACATCAAAAAATGCTTTCAGGAAAGAAAAAAGCCTGCTGGATCCACCCCCAGGAATCCTAGTGAGTCTCCATGGCAACAACCTCCTTGCTTACAACTTGTCACTGTGTAGCTGTCACTGGGGTTCAAAGAAAAGCCAGTATCAAGAACTGTGTGGCATTAACTACTGATAAAATGCTGTTGCACATTTGCAATGTACTAGAAATAGAAAAGAAAGTTTAAGGTTTTAATTTCTTTGTTCTGTTAACTAGAAGCTTTAAAAAAAGCTGCCTAATTATGGTAAGGTGCATCAGTGGGAAGTGGGTGGGTGACAGAGGAGGTCAGGAATCTTAAGAGAATTTTCTTTCCTTTCAGTTTGCAACTAAGGAGAATGAAATGCTGTACTTAAGTTCATACAGAGGCAGAGGCAGGATTTTACCTCAGGCCTTTTAACATTCCCCTCTCTCTGTTTAGTGCTTTCTATAAGTAAGAGAAATTATATTTCTATTCCTTATTTTAAGCATGTACCTGTAGACACACATGCATGATGGTTGTCAGTGTGGAGGTCAGAGGACAATTTGGGGAGAATTAATTCTTCCCTTCAACCATGTGGCTTCTGTGTTAGGTTGCCATGCTTACTTGCAAGGAAGGTCCTTCATCCACTGAGCCGTCTTGTTGGGCTTACTGCTGGAGCTCTAAGAGAAGTCACTTTTTGTGAATTTTCCATTTAAAGCTAGATGCTTGGTTTGTTTTTTGTTTTTCTTTTCTGTCTGTAGATAAAAGTAATTCTCTTTCTCTTTTTAAATTAGGGTAGTTTATTTCTACTTTAGTCATGCTTGTCAGTCATGAGAAGACAGGTAATTCTGTAAAGGAATTATGTCATGCCCAAGCTCTAGAAGTTTGAAAAGATAATACCATATTTGGAATAAGCCAGTCCTTTAATGAGTAGGAAGGAATATGTGATAATAAATGTTATATTGAGCTTAATGTACTTTTTAAAAGGTAGTTAATAAGATGACTGTGAGCTAAAGAGCTCTACTCCCTAAAAAAAGCCTTCAGTAATTTGTTTCGTTTTGTTTCCTTGAGTCAGTTTGATGTTGTCTAGTCTGTCTTCAAATTTAACTATGTAGTAGATGTGGGCCTTAATTCCTTTTCCTGCTGTCCTATCCTCTGAAATTATAGGCTTATGTTATCTGTTCTGACTTCCTCCCACTCCCACCTCATCTTTCTCACTATGTAGGTCTCTCTCTCTCTAGTCTGGAATTCCCTGTGTGGACCAGCCTTGAATTCCTAAGACCTACCTGCCTCTGCCTCCTGAGTGCTGGGACTCAGGCGTTTGCCACCACACCTGGATTTGAAATATATTTAGAGTCAGAAACCAATCGGGCAAGTTGTTCTGTGGGGTTTTTTTTTTTTTTTGTTTTTTGTTTTTTGTTTTTCAAGACAGGGTTTCTCTGTGTAGCCCTGACTGTCCTGGAACTCACCCTGTAGCCCAGGCTGGCCTCGAACTCAGAAATCCGCCTGCCTCTGCCTCCTGAGTGCTGGGACTAAAGGCGTGCGGCACCAATGCTTGGCTGTTCTGTGTTTTTATAGTCTGCTTAGGTGTTTTCATCTTTGTTTAAAGATGGGTACATTTAGACTGGATATGCTATTATATGCCTGAAATTCTAGTACATGGAATGCTGAGGCAGGAGGGTAAGGAATTGGAGGCCAGCCAATGTGAAAACCCCCTAAGGAATACAAAAATTAAAGTAGGTACACTTGTTTATTTTTTTAAAAAAAGGTTAGAGGACAATTTAAATCAGGTAATTATTACTTAGAATTGTTGACTGAGGTAGGGTCTTTAGGTTCAGTTTTGATTGTCACATCATTCATTATGCAAGTCATCTAAGACCTGGGTGGATCAGTAAGTGTTTCAGCTTTAATCCGTGCCTCTTGTTTAAAGCATCTTGGAAAGGAACATTAGGTAAATAGTTCAAAGTTTACTGAAAACCAAAGTGAAAATGCAGTTGCCAGTCTTGCTGTCTTCAATAGAATAGAGAGCACTGTAATTAAAAGGTAGCAAGGCTAGGAGTGTATCCAGTGGTTATAACGTTTATCTAGCATACAGAGGTCCCGGGTTGGACTACTAGTACTATAAAAAAGAAAGAAAAGGTGATTATTAATCAAGAATCTTGTTTATGTAGCCCAGGCTAGCCTAGCCTCTAAATTTAGGATGCTCCTATCTCTGTCTCTTGAGTACTGACTGGGGTTATAGGTGTGTCAACAAACCCAGCTCTGAAGTTTTATGGATCTCTTTGATCCAGGTTGTCATCTTCTAACTTTGGCTCACTGGGACAGTCACAGTGCAGCTCAGATAAACCTCGGACTTTTAAGAGCCTCCTGCTTCTGCCGATGCATTCTCAGGTTTGGCTTGTTGTCATTGTTTTTATTTTTTGAGATAGGGTGTCTTGTAACCTAAGGTTTATGCTTGCTATGCAGCTGGGGCAGACCTTGAACTCCTGACATGTTTTCCTCTCCCAAGCGCTGAGATTATACGTAAGTGCCACCACTCTTGGCATTTTAAAATTTTAAGATTTTGGAAGTTGATGAACACAGCACTAGTCTTGTGTTCAAGATAATTGACACTTTGTTAGAAGCAGTTGTGAATCTTAAAACCTAGTCTTCTAAAGTGTTCCTTTTCCTAACTCTAAAATATCATTAGTCTTATTTGACCAATGAATTTTCTTTTGGATACAAGATCTCCCCAGTAAGCTGGACTGGAACTGTCTACCTCGTTTTATTACATTTATTTATTTGTATGGATATGTAAGTGTAAGTGTGTGAGTGCCAATGGAGACAGAGGACAACTTGAAAGAGAAAGTTTTGTCCTTCCACTATGTCGTAACTTGGGATCTTATTCAGGCCATTGGGCTTTGTGACAGGGCCTTCTTTTTTTCTTCCCCTTTACCTGCCAAGCCTTACCAGCCCTGCCTTTGTTTTGCTGTTTGTTCTCTTCCTGGCTGTCATCTGAATGGATGCTGGGATTATAGATGATTACAGGTATGTGCTGTCATACCTACTTCTCCTTCAGTTCCTTTTGGGTAGGTGAGTGGATTAGGTATTGCGACTTTATTGATTTCTTAGTGAACTAGGGTGTGTAAATCTCTTAGCTCTATCTTTGTAGTCCAAGTAGTTCTCCAGTGGTGGTAGGAGGTACTGGGGATTGAACCCTTGGCCTCATGTATGCTAGGCAAGTGCTCTCCTATTGGGCTTCACCCCCAGCTGTTTGTTCTTTCTTCCTTTTTCCTCCTCTAACTTCTTCCTCTTCCTTTTCTAAGATTTATTTATTTAATGTATATGAATGTTTGTTTTGTTTATATGTAAGTCTGTGTGCTGTGTGTGCAGCACCGGTGGATGCCAGAAGAGGGCATTGGACTCCTGGAATTGGAGTTTATTGGGATCACAGAGGTTGTTAGTCAGTACTGGGAATTGAACCCTGATCCTCTGAAAGAGCAGCCAGTGCTCTTAACTGCAGGCCATCTCTCCTGTCCTCACCAGTTGTTCTTAAACCTTGATCCTCCTAACCCCACACAGTTATTCTTACTCTCTAGCTCTGGAGCTGCCGATCTCTCTTCCCTTTCTTTTCCTGTACTGGGGATTTACTGTATACTTTTGTGTTCTATTACCAGGGTCAGCTGATACTGTGTTTGAATTCTAAACAGCCATGCGCTATGAGCTTCTAGAAAGAAAACACCATTTTCTTTACCATATAGTCAGCCATATTTGCTATAGTGCCTGGTCTTTGCCTGTGCCTTCTTTTGATTGGGAGCACACTGAAGAGTATCCTAAAGGGTATCTTGATACCTCCTCCTAAGAAGCCTTGAAGCCTCCATTTATAGGTTGATTCACAGTGGGAGAGAGCCACATTTGAAATTTATTTTTCTGATAATGTGACTTTTCTTATCTTTTATTTCTGTGCTGTCTTTTATATTTTTTGTACCTCTTGCTTGAGCTTGCACCTTCTGCATAGTTGGCTATTATGTCATCTTTGGGACTACAGAGTGAAAGTTAGAAGATTTTAAAGTTCTCAGAATAATGTCGCCCACATCGCACATATGTCACATTTTGAATTTACTAGCTAAGCCTCCAGATATGTGCTTTATATACAGTATGTTCAGCATACTGACTTATGAGAACCCAAAAACATTAAGACTTAAATCACTTTTGTTTTAGACAAAGGCTGGTTGTGTGTGTGTGTGTGTGTGTGTGTGTGTGTGTGTGTGTGTGTGTGTCTGTCTGTCTGTCTGTCTGTCTGTCTTTATGTCTATGTGTCTGTCTGGTATGGTGTGTGTCTGGTCTATCTACCATCCCGTTTGTTCCTGTGTCGTTATGTGCCATGTCCATCTATACCTCCATCCATTCACCCCCCAGGTTCTCAGTATATGGTTCTAGTTGGCCTGGAACTCACTTATTTATGTGAGACCAAACTGGCCTCTTATAGAGATCCATCTGCTTCTCCCTTCTGAATGTTGAGATTGAAGGCATGTGCCATCATAATCAGCTTTGGGTTTGATTTGGTTTGATTTTGACAGTATCTCTTTCCTCTATTATGTAGCTCTGGCTGTCCTGGAATTTGCTGTCAGACCAGGCTGGCCTCAAGTTCACAGAGCTCTACCTGTCTCTGCTTCCTTAGTGGTGGGAATAAAGGCCTGTGCCACACTATGCCTGGCCTTGTTTTTGGTTTTAACTACACCCCCCTCCCAAAAAAAACCCCAAAAACAAAAAAAAAAAAAAACCACAGGCTCTCAAAAAGCCCAGGTTGACCTCAAATTCAGTGTCTAGACAAGGCTGGCTTTGAACTCCTGATTTTCTTGCCTCTGCTTCTCAAGGGCTGAGATAAGGTATGTAAATGCACAGCTAATAGTTTTCACTAATTGAGGTATAGAACACTTTTTGTATTCATAGCTTGCTTTCCTTACTCATAATTCCTTTCTTTTGCTTTTTTATTAGTTTCTTTGATTTTAGTTTTAACTCTTCCCTCCTCCTGTATTGTCTTACGTGACTTATTTATCTTGAGACAAAGTTTTATTGTACAGTAGCCTATGTTAGCCTTTAACTCAGAGCAATCCTTTTTGCCTTCTGAGAGACAGGCATGGGTTACCATTCCCATTTTACTTTTTTTCCTTCAAGGCAAGAGTAGAATAGACAGGGGTGGCCTTAAGCTTGCACCTGCCCTGCCTTTATAAATCACCAGTCTGTTGGGAATGTAGCTTTGCCCATCTTGCCCAAGCTCCTGACATCCCTCCCCCCATTGGTATGTTATATAAGTAATTTTGTGCATAATATGTTGGGGCTTTTGGAAAATTTGAAATATCTATTGGTTATAAGTCTGTGGGCCTCAGCATAGAACTCTGATACGGCCTTACCTTTTTGTCACTGAGGAAATAGGTTCAGAGAGGAGACTGACTTGCAAAGTCAGTGTGCTATGGAGGCTTATGGCCATTTTTATTTTGAGATTATATTTTAATTATCCTTGCTGTATGTAATTATGGACTTTTGTGTTTAATTTTGTTTAATTGCTTACACATAGTAAAGTATGTAGTGATTAAAGCTGCGTTACATAAAATACAGCATATCCACCATAAGTTTCTATAATGAACCAAAGCTGTTAAAACAAAGATGTTCAGGGTTTTTTTTTTGGTTTTTTTGGTGGGGGGGATTTTTCGAGACAGGTCACTTTGTAGACCAGGCTGGCCTTGAACTCAGAAACCCGCCTGCCTGCCCCGCCCCCCCCCCCCCCCCCCGGGGGTGGGGGGGCTGGGACCACGCCCAGCTTGCTATTCATATTCTTAAAGATTAAATACAAAAGATGGTACACATCATTAAGAGATCTCAGTGACTGGAGCATTTGGCATGTCTGTTCTATGGTATATGAATGTTCTTTTAAATAACTGCTACAGGTTTTGTTTGTTTTGGGTATGTCAAGTAGCAAGACTTTGCACTGGAAGAATATGTAGTGGGATTAGGAATTCAAGTTTGCTGTTGTTTCATTATCAGTGAAAAAGAAAAGTTTAAAATTCTAAAAACTTAATTTGCAAATAAAAATATTGAGCTATTATGGGTTGTTTTTTGTTTGTTTATTTTTGTTTTTTGTTTGTTTTTTCAAGACAGATTTCTCTGTGTAACCCTGGCTGTCCTGGAACTCACTCTGTAGACCAGGCTGGCCTCAAACTCAGAGATCTGCCTACCTCTCTCTGCCTCCCAAGTGCTGGGATTAAAGGCATGCGCCACCACTGCTGCCTGGCTGAGCTATTCTTTTTTTTTTTTTTCTTTTGGTTTTTTTTGAGACAGGATTTCTCTGTGTAGCCCTGGCTGTCCTGGAACTCTCTGTGTAGACCAGGCTGGCCTCAAACTCAGAAGTCCACCTGCCTCTGCCTCCCAAGTGCTGGGATTAAAGGCGTGCACCACCACCGCCTGGCGAGCTATTCTGTCTTAATTTGACATTTTCTTTGTAAATGTTAGGGAGAAGTTAGGCATGGAAGAAACTACTTAGGATTTCTGTGATAGCCTCATCACACATTTAGCTGTGTTGAGAAGCTAATACTCTTGCTCAGCAGTTCCTTTGCTGGCAGAATGATATAGTGGTGTTCCTCACCAAGGACTGTCATGTCATCAGTATTTCTAGTCCTACTTGTGTGACTCCAGGTTGGCCTCCTAACTTGGTACAGCTGTGGAACTCCAGACCCTCCTACTTCTATCTCAAGTAGTTCTTATTTTGTTTTTTGCTTTGTTTGTTTAAAATAGTGGCTTGAAATTTATTCAAAAGACTAAATAGTAATCTTGGAAGTGGAAGAATATTTTCCTGAATGTGGTAGGTGAGAAATGTTTGAGGGAATGCTGAATTACTGTCTGTGTGTGTGTGTGTGTGTGTGTGTGTGTGTGTGTGTGTGTAGGGACTCCTGAGTGCCAGGATTACAACATGCCCAGTTTTATTTTTCTTTTCTTAGAATGTTTTTCTCTAAAGTAGGCAGGAACTGTAAGTAATATGATATTAATCTCATAAAACTGCATAAAACATTTTAGGTTGACATTACAGCCGCCCCCCCCCTAAAAAAAAAAAAAAAACCAAACCAAATCCAGCAACAGAGGAACTTCAGTGTATTCCAAATCTGCATTTCCCCATGTTGAAGACACTGTAGGTGAACTTAGTGAAAGTGGGTAGGCTCCGTGGAATAAAAGTCTACCTTTGCTCTCTCCTCTCTCTTTTTAAAATTTTATTTATTTTATGTATGAGTGCTCTATCAGCATGTACACCTGCATGCCAGAAGAAGGTACCAGATCTCATTACAGATGGTTGTGAGCCACCATGTGGTTGCTTTGAATTGAACTCAGGATATTTGGAAGAGCAGCCAGTACTCTTAACCACTGAGCCAACTCTAGCCACTACAATTTTTTTTTTTTTGTTGGTTTGTTTTGAGACAAGATTTCTCTGTGATGCCCTGGCTGTCCTGGAATTCACTCTGTAGACCAGGGTGGACTCAGACTCACAGAGATTCATCTGCCTCTGCCTCTCTGCCTCTGCCTGAGTGCCCCACCACTGCCTAGCTGCTCTCTTCTTTTAATATGGGTAACATTATTCCCCCTGCTTTGGCTCTAGTCAGATATTGTCAGCCATTACTATCTTGAATATTGATTGATCTTACCTGGAGCTACACAGGAAGTGTTAGAGGTCTTCAATGTTGGTATAGTTTCAATTTGTATTATATCGTCTTCTATATAAAACACTACACTCTTAATACCTGCTTAATTACCTGCTGCATTTCTTTTTTTTTTTTTTTTTTTTTTTTTTTTAAATCATCTTGCCTTTTTCAACATCACCCTTTTTTTTTTTTTGTTTTATTTATTTATTTATTATATGTAAGTACACTGTAGCTGTCTTCAGACACTCCAGAAGAGGGCATCAGATCTCGTTACGGATGGTTGTGAGCCACCATGTGGTTGCTGGGATTTGAACTTCAGACCTTCGGAAGAGCAGTCGGGTGCTCTTACCCACTGAGCCATCTCACCAGCCCACCTGCTGCATTTCTTATCTTTAAAGAATTTACTGCCTGGCAGTGGTGGCGCATGCCTTTAATCCCAGCACCTGGGAGGCAGAGGCAGGCGGATTTCTGAGTTCAAGGCCAGCCTGGTCTGCAGAGTGAGTTCCAGGACAGCCAGGGCTACACAGAGAAACCCTGTCTCAAAAAACAAAACAAAACAACAACAACAAAATTTACTGTAGTCAGAAATTGAGTATTCTTGTATTTCACAGTGAAGTGAATCTTAATTGCTTTCTACAACAATTTTGGAAACAGATACTGGGCTTGATTATATAAGCCAGCATCCTGAGAAGTATATTTAAATAATCTGTATGGACCAGAACAAAAATATCAGACCATCCCCAACAATTTGAGAGTTAGGGTGACCAGAGAGTAGTGCAGGTTAGATTGTTACTTAAATGTGGGAGGTAGCCTGTTTTGTTCATTATATTTCACGATTTAAATGATAAATTGAGCCTCATAGCTGTTGCTGTTTTAGCAAGAATCTGACCTAGTAAAAATTTTTTTCAGTCTTTTCAGTTCCTGAGGCTAAGGATCTTAGAATAGCGACTGTAATTATTGGGGCACTCCCTGACTGAGATAGAACCTCTCAAACCTTCCTTTAAGCCTGTGCGCTTCTCTGTTTTTATATGGTGTGTGTGAACAGAATGCATGTGTGAGAGATAATTGCCCTTTCACTAATGGCCCCCTTTCAGTAACCATGTATGGGTAAAGCTGCTCAGTTAGTTCCCTGCTCCTCCCTCACAGAGTGCAGAGCAGAGAGAGGGTGCTCTGCGGAAGCTGCTGCTCCACTTTGCAGCTTTCTATATTTGTACAGCAACAGCAGGAACAGCCCACTAGCTAGGCGGTGCAGTTATCCTGTGCACCCACATTGCTTCAGACCTGCTCAGGATTCAGCCAGGGCTTGAAGTTTGTGTTCTTAACGTGCGTCCATCTGTCTGTCTGTGTACATTTCTGTGGAGGACTAAGGTTTTCAAGTAAAAGAGGTGACTTACTTGTCTTTTTTGGTTTGATTTGTTTAGGTTTGTCAGTTACAAATTATAGAAGATTGAGAATTTTGGGACTGGGTGGAGAAAAGATCTGTAGTCAGCTAATATTATCTTGAGCAGATGCCAGGCTGGTGGACTTAGTGTCAGGAGGTTTCTGAGCTGCTTTAGAAACACGGCTCACTGAAGAAGTGCTTTGTGATCTCAAAGATCAGCTCGGAAGAGTGGGACTCAACACATTTTCTGTTCATGTAAATTTTGAGTATAAAAAAACTGAGATTTTGTGTGCATCAAGATCTTTGGAGTGGGTACAGTAGGACTATTAATTTGCCTTTTGCTGAGAAGAGCTGTGGAGAATATCTGGCTATTTTTGGTTTCCAAGCAATCTATGCTGTTGTCTGGATTCATAGTACTTTGCACAGTTTTGCCTGACAGGCCTTGTAATGTCTTGTGATATCATACCTATTTAGGGAGTAGAGGGGAAATGATCGATAGCTTTCAGGACGTTTTCCAAGCTGCTAAGGTTGATACTGTTTTAAAAGGAGACTTTTGTTGGCTTGCTCTGAGATTGTTTTAATCAGGTAATTCCAGTCTTGATCACTCCATCTAAATAAAGAGAAGCTCTTTGTTTTACTGGTTCCTTTTACTTCCTTCCCCCACCTCATCCCTGTGAGTCACAGGCTGTAGAGCTGGGAATAGAACTTGTCAGCTGAGTGGGGACAAGACAGTTTGCTGTACATGTTTATAACTATGGCTCATTTGGAGATGAGAAGACTTCAGATGCTGGATAAACAGCTTTACTGAGGTGACTTCTATCTGCATCTGGGTTGGTATAGATGCAGAATTATGTGGCTATTTGCTGATGTGTATTGTGTCTTTGAGACTCTGGGTCCTGTATACCTCAGAACACTCTAAAAGAATTGACTATAACAACATATTGACTTAATCGTCTTCTTGGCAGGTCTTTGTGCTCATCACATTTCTACTGTTTTCTCATTGATATCTGAACTATTAGGTAGGGGCTCTTGTTAAAGATCAAAATCAGTGACAGCTCTTAGTTGTTGTAACAACAACATAAGAAATCCTGGCTGTCCTGGAACTCACATCTTGTTTTTACAGCTCAGACTCAACAACTGATACCATGGTTAGCACATTTATGTTACAGATTTTTCTTTATTTTTGGTTATTTAAAATTTTTATAATTTTCCTGCCTTTATTATTGTTCTTGTTGGTGGTGTTATTTTGTTTTTGTTTTTGAGACAAAATTTCTCTCTAGTCCCGACTGTCCTGGAACTTTCTCTATAGACTGGGCTAACCTTGAACTTACAGATCTGCCTGCTGCTGCCTCCCAGGTCCTGGGAATTAAAGGCATGTGCCACTATGGCCAGTTCCTGCCCTTATTTATGTGTATCCATTTTGAAAGCTTCCACAAACTTATTTGATATAATGACAGGGATAAATAAATTTCAAGGAAGAAGAGATAGCAGGCTGGAGAAATAGCTCAGTGATACAGAGAACTGGCTGTTTTCCTAGATCATCTGGGTTCAAATTCCAGCCACCCACATGGCAGCTCACAACTACCAGTAACTCTAGTTCCAGAGAATCTGATAACCTCTTCTGACTTCCATGAGCACCAGTCATATACATGATGCACATATTTACTTGTAGACAAAACACTCATAAAATTAAAAAGAAATTATTAATATTATTTTTAAAGAACTGCACTTAGGCCCAGTGGTTAATGTTGAGTAACAAGAAACACTATGCCTGTTGGATGCTAACGGGCACAGTTGGGGGGCTGATCTATGGTCAGGCATTCTCCCCTTCCTCTTTTTAATGAGAAATATTACCTCTGAATTTATTGACCTCACCTTTTATTTCTAATTTTATACTGTTGGTTATTTTGCCTGTATGTATGTCTGAATCACGAGAATGTAGTACCTGGGGAGGCCAGAAGAAGATGTCAAACCCCTAGAAACTGGAAATGCATAGATAGTTGTGAGATGCCATGTGGGTCCTGGAAAATGAGCCCAGATCCTCTGGCAGCACAGCCAGTGCTTGTAACTGTTGAACCATTTCTCCTATCTTAACACTACTGGTTTTTCATGTTGATTTTTGTGTCCTGTTAACTTTGCTAAGTGTATAGCAGATCCAAGAGTATTCTGATAGAATCATTAGGGTCTGTTGAGTATAGGATCATATCCTTTACAAATAGAGGTACTTTACTTCTTACTTGTATCTTTCCTTTCTACTCATGTAGCCATTTTGAAGAGATATGATCATCTGGCTAAAGATTAAAGCTTTCTTTCTGGTACTTCCTTTCTACTGGCGCCAAATTTCACATCTAGAAGCATAACAGTAATGGGTGCTTATTTGAGTATTTTCTGTGACTTACATGTTATATATTCGAGTCCTGATAAACACACTGAAAAAAGTACATACTATTTTTGTAACTACTTTTCATATAAGAAAATACATAAAGATGTTCAACAATTTCACAAAACTAACTAGGAGTGCATCTCAGTTGGTAGGGTGCTTAGCTGACGTCCAGGAAACCCTGGGATTGCTTAGCACATCATAAGTTAAGCATGCTGTTGAATGCCTATACTTCCAGCACCTTGGTAGAGATAGAAGGGTCAGTAGTAGTGAGTTAAAGGCCAGCTGGGATACATGAGCCTATATTTCAAAAAGAAAAGAGGCTAGCAAGATGACTCAGTGCGTAAAGGTGCTTGCTGCAGAAGCCTGGCACTGGGTTTGATCTCTGGAACCCATGTAAAGGTGGAAAGAGAGAACGAACTCCACAGAGTTGTCATCTACCTGCACAAACTTGCATGACATGCATCTTTTCCTCCCTGTGATAATGACCTTTTTTAAAGAAGAAAAATCAGTGTTCACAAAGTTACCTGGTTAGCACCAGAAACTGGAAATGGAGAATGCTGTTATTACTTAGAGTTGGTGGTAGGTTTTAATAATAATAATCTATGTCCGTAGGTTTATAGTAAATATATTATGGGGTGGTTTTTGTTTGTTTGTTTGTTTGTTTTTTGTATGGTGATTGAATTTAGGGTCACATACACACTAGACAAGCTCTTTGCCATTGAGCTACAATCTATGACACATACCCACACCTTTATTTGATTTTTTTTCCATTGAGAGATAACCTCAGTTATTTATTTACTTATTTATTATATGTAATTACACTGTAGCTGTCTTCAGACACACCAGAAGAGGGCGTCAGATCTCATTACGAGTGGATGTGAAGCCACCATGTGGTTTCTGGGATTTGAACTCAGGACCTTCTGAAGAGCAGTCGGTGCTCTTACCTGCTGAGCCATCTTGCCAGCCCAACCTCAAATTTACTATGTAGTTAAATATGGCCTTCAACACCTGATCCTGCAGCTACTTTTTCTCTCTCATGATGGGATTATATGTACCACCAGTTTGAGTTTGTGAGTATTGGGGATTAAACTCAGGGCTTTGTATGCGTTAGTTAAACATTCTATCAGCTGAGCTATATCTTCAGCCCTTTCCTTCTTAATCTCATCCTAACCCCCAGTCTTGAGAGGTGGGTGATGGAATGGAAGGACAAGCAAGCTTTTGCCTGGTCCGAAACTATGAATTTCTATGAATTTTGTCAGGATAACAGGGATCTGTTCACAAGACGTGATGCTAAAGGAGTTTGTGGTTGACCATGTAATTGCCATCCAGAATAACAAAAATACCATTCTGTCTGGCACATTATAAACAAATACCATAAAGAATGAATTTAGACAGGTAAATAATCAGTTTGGGTTTTTTCTTTGTTTGTTTGTTTGTTTGTTTGTTTTTTAAAACAATAAGAACAAAATCCCAAACAGCCAGATGTGATTGCGCGTGACTGATTTCACCACTTGGGAGGCTGAGGCAGCAAGATCTTGAGTTAGGAGGCCAGCATGAAGTAAATATCAAGTTTCAGACCAGTCTGGATTGTGTAGCATAACTCTGTCTCAGCAAGATGGAACCCATTTTTGTGAAAATTTTTATTTGTTTGTTTGTTTGTTTGTTTTGAGACAGGGTTTCTCTGTGTAGCCCTGGCTGTCCTGGAACTCACTTTGTAGACCAGGCTGGCCTGGAACTCAGAAATCCACCTGCCTCTGCCTCCCAAGTGCTGGGACTAAAGGCGTGCGCCACCACTGCCCAGCTGAAAAATTTTTAAAAAGGCATTTATTTTTATTTCATGTGCATTGGTGTCTTTCTTGCATGTATGTGTGTATGAGGATGTCAGAACTGGAGTTAGAAGTAGTTATGAGCTGCCATGCGGCTGCTTGGAATTGAACCCTAGCCCTCTGGAATAGAAGCCAGTGCTCTTGACCACTGAGCCATCTCTCTAGCCTTAGATTTCCCCCACCCCCACCCCCCAAGGCAGGGCTTTTCAGGCTGTTCTAGAACTTGCCTTGAACTCAGAGATTTGCCTGTCTCTGCCTCCCAAATCTAGAATTAAAGGTATGCAAGTGTGCCACCACCTCCTGGTGAAATATTTGGAGTTCTGAATTAAAGATTGCACTTTCCCTTGGATGTATGTAGGTTGGTTTGTTTGTTTGTTTGTTTGTTTGTTTCTAATGCAAGTCATAGATTATTAGCAAATTCATAACAACTTAAGGCAGAGAACAGGTTCTTTCAGGCCCTTTTCTTTATGTGTGGTTTCCTAAGTTCCAAAATAGTGGACTTTAAAAAAACAATGTGTCCTGTCCTCCCTCCATATCTCTGTGAATGTATATCACATGTATGAATGCCTGTGGAGGCCAGAAGAGGGAGAGTCCCCAATCTAGTTACAGGCCATTATGAGCCACCTAGGATGTGAGTGTTGGAACCAAACTCAGGTCCTCTAAAAATGCCCCAAGGGCACTTAACCATAACCATCTCTCCAGCCCTGGGTTCTCTTTGTTATTGACAGAGCTCCTGTTTTCTAAACAACTTGTTTTTGTGAAAATGAAATTACTGACTACTTTAATTTTGTAAAACAGCCAAGATATTTTAAGGGGTGATTTGAAGGAAGTGTTGCAAATCCTATATGTGAGTGTTTACATGAGAGAAGCTCTTTAAGGAACACAGTTGGAAAGTGATGAAACCATGATAATTGAATTTATTCTTCAAAAAGCAGTAAAGTAGAAAAATACTTAGAATGTGTTCTTCCATTGTTCATCCTTAGAAATGCCCTACTTACCAATTAATGAAAGCAGAGTTATGCTTTTCCTTTTTGGTGCTTTTTTTTTTTTTTTTTTTTTTTAAAAGCCTAGTGTGTCTGGGAACTCATTATATTAGCCTACCCAGATTGGCTCTTAAACTCACAATTTTCCTGCCTCGTCCTACTGGATGCTGAAGATTACAGGTATGAATCACAAGAGGTAGCGGCTTATAAACAAATACCACAATATGGGTAAGGGAAAGAGGGGCTTTATTTATATGGATTTTACTGAAATGGGCCAAACAGAAAGACTGAATGAAGTTTCCTGCTTCTCAGCAAAACAGGAGAACCATCCTTAAATAAGACATATGGAAGTATCCTGCTTGAGTGCCTGTGTTTGGGAAGGAGGTGGGAGCAGATGGTACAGGCAGGTTTCTTGGCTGCTTGCTTGGTCAGGGTTTTGGAGATGGTAGAACTTCTATGGTAGGTTCTGTGGAAGAGTGGATATGTGTTGTTTGCTTTGTACATGCCTGCCTAAAAGGTGAATGAGCAAGCATAGGGTGAAGATACTGCTCTGTTGGGTAGTATGGGAGTAAGGAAAAGGAAAAAAAAACTAGAATGATAAAGACTACAGTTGAATCTAAACCTTCCACTGAGATTAGGGAGACAAAAGCAAGATGCAGTATGAGAAACAGGATTCCAGGTCTTTTGCTGTCTCTAGAGCTGCAGGTACCGTATTTCTGTACTATTGGCTTTTTTATTTTTTAAACTGAAAGCTGTTTTGATTTCTTTTTGAGAGAGAGGGCAAAAGCTGTATGTATAGAACTTGCTTTTTATAGCTATCTTAGCTAGGCCTTTGCCTTCCTTACTGGAATTCAGCAAATGATGTACTTTGCTTTTACAGGAAGGACTGACTGAAGACAGTGTACATGTAGATATATAGCTGAGTGACTAAAAATAACCCCAAACTTTTAAAATAGGCAAAATACAAGGCTTGTAGTTCAGATTGCCTGAGTGTCAGGTGAGTTGCTAGAATAATTTCAATCAGCATGATGCAGTTATCCAGTTTGGATATAGTGCTGGTTTACTGGACAGTGGCTGTTTGTACAAATGAGTTTTAGGCAAAGCAAGAAAAAAGTACAAGACCAAAATGTTTGTGAGCAGCACTACATAAATTGGGGTGTTTATGTTATACTTTATAGTTTCTGTTTTTAAACATTTAGTGTGTGTGTATGTGTTTATGTTATACTTTATAGTTTCTGTTTTTAAACAGTGTGTGTGTATGTGTGCATGCACGCGCTAGCGCACAGTGCTTGTAGTACTGTGTGAAAGCCAGAGGACAGCTTGGAAGAGCTAATTCTTTTCATGTCTTTCAGGATCAAACCCGGATTATCATGCTTGGTGGCAAAGTACCTTTTCATGTTGAGCAGCCAGCCATCTTGCTAATCCTATGCTTCATGGAATCTTTTAAAAATTTTCTGTAGGTGCTAGGGTACTGGTAGCATACACCTTTAATCTCAACAGTTGGAAGGCAAAGACAAGCATATCTCTATGAGATCTAGGCCAGGGCAGGCTAGGATTACCTAGAGAGACCTTGTCTACACACACACACACACACACACACACACACACACTCACGCACACTCTTGACTAAATGATACACAAGTCATGCATCTACTTGTAAACAATTCAACCAGTAGTATACTTCTACAACTGTTTATCTTTTCATATATTTTGTTTTTATTCAAACCACGTGTGAAATTCTTTTCCATTATGTAAATAGATTCTGACCACTTTTTTTTTAAATTATTTATTTATTTCGTGTATGTGGGTACACTGTCTTCAGACACACCAGAAGAGGACATCAGATGCCCATTACAGATGGTTTTGAACCACCATATGGTTGCTGGGAATTGAACTCAGGACCTCTGGGAGAGCAGTCAGTTCTTAACTGCTGAGTCATCTTACCAGCCCTTGTTTGTTTCGTTTGTTTTTTTGTTTTTTTGTTTTTATAGCTTTAGAATGTTGTGTTTTGTGGTTATCCTACAATTTATTTAATCAGACTTCAGTTGACCATGTTTCTTTAGGTTTTGTTGTTGCAGACAGTGTTCTTTTGAATGTCCCTGTCCATACTTTGCACATACCAGAATCAAGTTTATTAGCAGACTATTTTTCAAGAATCAGAACTTCAGGATTCAAAAGCATATCCAGCTATTAGTATTAACCAGATATTTTGAAATTTCCTTTTTGTAGTTTACAGATGATGGTATTCATTAAGGATATTATTAGTAGATGGGCTAGCTAGATGGTTCAGTGGGTAAGGTCACTAGCTGCAATTCTGACAACCTGAATTTGATGATGGGAACATGGACATGCTCTAAATAAATAATTGCATAAGTTTCTTAAAGTGAAGGATTATTAGGAGAGAAGGTTAATGTGGTCAAAAACAATCGTCTTGTAAGCAATTACTAGAGTAAGCATAAGATTTCAAAGTATTTGGGAAATTTAAATTTTAGGTGGGGTGGGGCTGGAGATATGGCTCAGCAGTTAAAGAGTGTTTGCTGCAGTTTCCAGACAGAGGTCCTGAGTTCAAGTCCCAGCAACCACATGGTCACTTACAACCATCTGTAATGGGATCTGATGCCCTCTTCTGGCACACAGGTATACATGCAAATATGAACACTTACACATAAAAGAAATAAATCTTTCAAAAAATTTATTTTCAAAACATAGTTATTTTTATGTCAGTGGCTATATATGTTGTAAGCTGCCATGTAGGAGCTAGGGTTTGAACCTGGATCCTGGAATAGTCAGTGCTCTTAACTGCTGAGCCATTTCTCTAGCCCAAGAAACTTTCTTTAAATATCAGATCTTGCAGTGTGGGGAGTGACAAATTCCCTGAAAAAGGTAGGAGCAGACCCTCTGAAACTTCATTTTAAAAAATCATTCATTCTCGCCTGGCATGGTGGCTCATGCCTATAATTCCAGCACTCGGAAGGCAGAGGCAGGCGGATTTCTGAGTTCGAGGCCAGCCTGGTCTACAGAGTGAGTTCCAGGACAGCCAGGACTATACAGAGAAACCCTGTCTTGAAAAACCAAAAACAAACAAACAAAAAAGTCATTCATTCATGGGACAGCAAGCCTTTCTACGGGTCTGCATGTGGAGCTTCTGTCCTGGGGCATATGTGGAGAACAGCTGCTTTCTTTCCACTATGTTGGTCTCTGAGATGGGAGACCTGTAGATTTGATAGCACATTACCTTCACATTTCAGCCTTTCAGGTGCCCTACTCTTTTTTTTTTTTTTAAATTAAAGATTTATTTATTGTTATATGTAACACACTGTAGCTGTCTTCAGACACACCAGAAGAGGGCATCAGATCTCATTATGGATGGTTATGAGCCACCATGTGGTTGCTGGGATTTGAATTCAGGACCTTAGGAAGAGCAGTCAGTGCTCTTAACCGCTGAGCCATCTCTCCAGCCCCCAAGGTGCCCTACTCTTAAACTTCTGAGTTTATGATGTTTCCTGGGCTTATAAATCCTCTCTTTTAATTTCACCCATTTATGCTCCTTAGCAATTTGAAAAATGCTTAGTGTCTGTCCTGTTCAGAGCTTTTCTCTTAAGCTGTTCACATGTGTATGAGCTCAGTTGATCATCAAAATTACCTGTAAATTCCAGGTAATAGTTGTATCTAATGTTTGTTTACTAATGACTTTAAGGAAATCAGATGTTGTGATGCATGCCTTTAAATCCTAGCACTGGGAAGCAGAGGCAGGCTGATCTCTGAGTTTGAGGCCAGCCTGATCTACAGAGCAAATTACAGGATAGCCATGGCTACACAGGGAAACCATCTCAAAAAAACAAACCAAGCAAACAAAACCTTCACCAAAACAAAAGTAAAAGCAGAGACATACACAATGGTTCACACATGGAATCCCAGCATGTGGTGGGCAGAAGTAGGAGGATTGACCCAAATTCAAGGCCAGCCAAGATTACATAGCAAATCCCATTTCCTCTCTATTCTCCTCACTCTCAAAGCTAACCTGATGTGGTGGTACATACCTGTAATTCCAGTTCTTGAGTTAGGTGAATTGCTATAAATTCAAAAAAAGAAAGTAAGAGTGAAGGTTTTTGTTTTTTAAAAGATTTATTTACTTATTATATGTGACTACACTGTGAGCTGTCTTCAGACACACCAGAAGAGGGAATCAGATCTCCTTATGGATGGTTGTGAGCCGCCATGTGGTTGCTGGGAATTGAACTCCAGGCCTCTGGAAGAACAGCCAGTGCTCTTACCTGCTAAGCCATCTCTCTAGCCCATGATTTGAGTTTATCAACAAAAATCTTTATATACTTTATAGCCATAACACAGTGACTCAAGAAAGCCCAGCTCCACTGTCTAGTTGTGGAGTTAGAATCACTGGATCCATCCTCTGGTTTGCTTAATCTGGAAAATGGGGGTAAAGATGCTGAAGAATTGCATTTGAAGCCAGCAGTTTATCACATGCAATGTGCTCTTGGAAGACTGAGCCTGGAGCATCTCAACTTCAAGTCTAGCCTTAGCTGCATAGCAATATCCTGTCAAATAAATAAGTAAATAGATGCAAAAGGAGAAATTCTCTGACCATACTCAGGAAAATAATTATGAAACCATTTCCAGGAGGTTGTGTAGGATAGTTCCTTAGAGACATCAGGATTACAAAGTAATTTTGAAAGCAACTTTGACAGTATTTTTGAAAAACCAATAATTCTAGCCAGGTGGTAGTAGCACACCCCTGTTAGTCCCAGTACCAGGGAGGCAGAGGCAAGTGAATCTGAGAGTTTGGACCAGCATGGTCTATAAAGTGAGCTCCAGGACAGCCAGGGCTACTACACAGAGAGACCCTGTCTCGAAACATCCCCTACCCCAAAAGAAAAAACTTATTCATATTCTGCCATATTCTACACGGCACCAACATATGGTGTAGTCCTGATGAGTTTCACATGTGGGTGGAAATCAAAACGCATCAGAGAAGAGCAGTAATGACTCACTAGATTTGGCTTTCTGGGAGGACAGTGACATTTAGAGGAATTGGTAGTTTTAGAACATATCAGAATTGAGTGAACAATACTTAATATTGGATATTGTGGAAAAGTCTAGTGTTAGTCTTTGTTTTTAGATTAATACTTTGTCTGTCATAAGAATCTCTGTAGCGCCTTCCCTTCTTCACACATTGGAACACTGAATTCAAACGAGAGAGGAAAAATGCTATGCCACAGTCTTCATTCTGCCCAGTAAGAAGGCACTTTGGCTTAGACACTGTATGCAAATTGGCTGCACATTTTCTTTTACCCAAAACGGAGAGTGCTGCTATGAGATGGATACAAGAAGCAGCAGAGAAAAAGGACATTTCTTTTCCTTTTCACTTATTGTCCCTTCACTTTATATGACGTTGAATAGGGGAGAAAGAGACTACTTAATGGGATTTGACAATTAATTAGATTATTGAAGATAGGAAAAGGTTTAAATTACTTTTTTTCTTTAGGCATGTATATGATGTGTATGAGTTGAAGTGTAAATGTTGTTGTCTGACGAAAACTTTCGGGGGTCAGCTCTCACCATCCAAATTGTTGAGGCAGGATCTCTGTCCTCCAGGCTTGTCAGCACACAGCCTGTGGGGCAATTTGCCTTGGTGATTTTCTTGGCCACCTACCTCAATGGCTTTTCTTACCTGGGTTCCAGGGCTAAAACTCATGTTTCATGACAAGTGCTTTTTTGCGAGTGAGCCATTGTGCACATGGGGAACAGAAAAGGAATGAGTGCTTTTTGCAAGTCTTTTCTATTATTTCTTACTTCCACTTAAAAATTGGTCCAACAGGACTGGAGAGATGGCTTAGCGGTTAAGGGCACTGACTGATCTTCTAGAGGTCCTGAGTTCAATCCGAGCATCCACGTGGTGGTTCACAACCGTTTGTAATGGGATCTGATGGTATGTCTGAAGAGAGCAACGCTGTACTCACATACATAAAATAAATAAATAAATAAATCTTTAAAAAATTGGTGCAACAACTTGATTGCATTTGATCTCTTTTGTGATACAGTTTAAGCTTCTTTATAGATAAAATAAATTTAAAGAAATGAATTTATTTATTGTGAGCCAAGTCACACCTCCATTAACAACAGGAATTCTGGCTTACCTTAATATATATTTTAAATTAGTTTTTATTTTTAAGAGTATGAGTATTATCTCTGTATGTATGTGTGCTATTTTTGTACTTGATGCCCTTGAAGGCCAGAAGATAGCACCATGTCCCTGGGAACAGTCATTGGGGGCTACCATGTGGGTATAAGGAACTGAACCTAGGTTCTCTGCTCTTACCATTGAGCCGTCTCTCCAAGTACATGCTGCTCCTGCCCCCTCCCCCCTTTTGAGTCTTGATAGCTCTGTCTGCCCTCAAGCGTGTGTGTAGACCAGGCTGATTTGGAACCTATACCTACCCATCTGCATATCAAGTGCTTGTAGTGACTTGCCCACTCCTGGCTCTATTTACACATTATTTATTCCAAGCAGGTGTGGCAGTCAGAGGATAACTTGTAGGAACCCTATCTCCCTGGATATTCAACTCAAGTGTATGGTTGTGGGAAGGCTCCTTTACCTTCTGAACTATCTTGGTAGCCCCCTTTAATCTTTTATTTTATTTTTTAATTTTTGATTGGTTTTGTTGTTGTTTGTGAAAAAGATTTTATTTAGTGTTAAAAGCAAAGAAATTATTCTTCCCTTCCTCCCCCCCCCCCCAATACTTACAGGAAGTGATCTTGATGACCAGTAGTTAACAAGTAAAGTTATTTCCCAAGTGAATGCCCAAAAGCTATGTTGCTCAGTCTGGCCTTGAACTATAAGTCTCAGGTTTTCCAAAGCTGAGATTACACCAATGTACTATTTTATTTTGTGCAACTTGGATTTCTCCTAAGAGAAAAGAGAAAAAAAAATTCTCCCTCCACAACCAAAAATCACTTAACAGGAACTCGGGGCAGTCCTGTATGCACCGACAAGCAGCTCAGTCCGGATGCTTGTGACACTATGCAGGTGCTTGGAACTCACCCTGGGGCTTCCTGCAGGGAGAGCAGGTGCTTGGAACCACGCAGCCAGCTCTTCAGCCCTGACAGTTATTTTGGTTTTGAAGTGTAGTGCTGGCTGTCTTGGAACTCACTATGTTGACAACACTGCTTCAAACTGAAGAGATCCTCCTGCCCCTGCTGTGAGTAAAGGCTTATGTCACCATACCACTCACAGTCATAGTCTTGAAGAGGCTCTTACACCAGTTGTATCTTTCTACTTAGAGTTTTGTCTTAGAAAAATGAGACTTAGTGTGGCGATATGCCTGTGAACCCTTTCCTGGCAGATTCAAGGCCACCATGGCTGTGTATCTTATTCCATAAAGCAAGATCCTGTCTCAAGGAAGGAAAAATGAGAGGGAGAAGGAGGAGAGAGATTATTAGTCAGACTCAATTTTATGGCCCTAGGTATTTAAGTAAGTATTTTTAACAGTTTATATGCATGAGCTTAGTGGAAGACATGGTTTTGGTCTTGCATGTTGCTGGTGATTGAACCTGTTTATGCTTACCTAAGGTTTGTACCTATGACTGAGCTAAATCTCTTGCATGGTGCCCAGAGAGAGTTTAACTTGAAACAGCCTTTTATCTAGAAGGCTGCTTGTATATAAAACTTGCCTGAGTTCCTGTGATCTTGAAGAAATTACTGTATGTCTTTGTGCCTTTATTCATTCAAAACGTAGAGACTAAGTATAGGATTGAAATGTAAAGTTTCCAAAACCTGGGGCTGGAGATATGGCTCAGCGGTTAAGAGCACTGGCTGTTCTTTAAAGGTTGTGAGTTCAATTCCCAGCACCAAATGGTGGCTAACAACCATCTGTAAGTGGATCCAATGACCTCTTCTGGTATCAGTGACAACATGCTCATATACATAAAAAAAAAGCTTCCAAATAGAAGTGGGCTCTAAATTGTTAGTTATAGTTATTACTGTTTTAGAAATGTTTGGACAGCTCCCCAGATTTTTCATAGTTGGGGTTTGCAAACTTTAATCACTATATTCTGTAATTATAGATTTATTATCTTTATAAATTCAAATCTAAATGCATACCTGCATATGTATTATTATTGATAATAATTTGTGCTTAGTAACACTAAAGATAGAAATGGGTGCTACTAAACTAGTATATAAATATAAAACTAGTAAATTGTTATTGTGAATGAACTGTGCTAGTTTTGACAGTTTTCAGAAGACCTAGGGTTACCTTGGGGACATGGGGAACAGATAGATCACCTCCCTTATTTCCCCGTCTTCAACTTTCATAGCCTCATTGTCATGTTTTTGAGTCAAGTTTTTTAAGACTTCCAAACTGGATGCTCTTAAATTCATTAGTTTCTTGTATTCTGTCATGAGCTATTACCCCCACCCCCATATAAATAGTTTGAGTTGAGGACTAGCCTTTGCTGCACAGTGAGAGCCTGTTTCAAAAACAGACAGACAGACAAAAAAAAAAACACCAAAGTTTTTCAAGAAATTAATGAGGGCATTTACTAACTATTTGGAATCTTGCTAATGAGTCATGCATTTAAGACAGTTAGATCAGTGAGTATTGTCATGCTACCAGCTCTTGTCTCTGGAGTGTGTGATTCAGTGGACTGTGTAAATGCCATTTTCCTTGGAAGGACAGAGTTTTCTCATTGATTAGAATGCAGACATTTAGAGGAAAGTGAAAAATAATAGAAAGAGAGGTGTTTGTTATCATTCTACTAAGAAAGGCACAGGATACCTGAAAGTTTTCTCTACTGGTCAGATACAATTTTTTTTTTGTTTTTTTTTTTGTTTGTTTGTTTGTTTTTTTGGTTTTTTGAGACAGGGTTTCTCTGTGTAGCTCTGGCTGTCCTGGAACTCACTCTGTAGACTAGGCTGGCCTCGAACTCAGAAATTCGCCTGCCTCTGCCTTCCAAGTGCTGGGATCAAAGGCGTCCGCCACCACGCCAGGCTTTCTTTGTTTTGTTTTGTTTTGTTTTGTTTTGTTTTGTTTGTTTGTTAAAGATTTATTTATTTATTTATTATATGTAAGTACACTGTAGCTGTCTTCAGACACTCCAGAAGAGAGAGTCAGATCTCGTTACAGATGGTTGTGAGCCACCATGGGGTTGCTGGGATTTGAACTCCTGACCTTCGGAAGAGCAGTTGGGTGCTCTTAACCACTGAGCCATCTCACCAGCCCAGATACAATTTTTAAAGTTTCCTAGATCATCTTATTTTCAGCATCCTGAGTTGTTGGTTGCTTGTTTAACAAGTAGATACTGCTGTGGGTTACTCACAGCTTCCTTGCCCTTTATCCCTTGGTATCCTCCTTTGTACTGTGTTTTATTTTATGACAGAGGTGTATGTAGTTCAGGCTGGCCTGAACTCTTGGTCCTTCTGCTTCTACTTCTAGTGCTGCTGAGTTTATAGGTATGTACTACCTATACCTGGCCATTTCTCTGCTTTAAAGGTGGTAGATCAAAATCAGGAAGACAAAACTTTTCAATAAAATGTCTTCTAGTGTATGACACTAGCTCCTCTCTTAACTTGCAGGTAAGGGCCCACTGTAGAAGACAGTTTTAATTCTTTTTGTGAGGGTGCTTTAGTTTTCACTTGAACTACTCTTTGGAACCAGGCAGAGTGGTGAATGGTTGTATTCTGAAGATTGGAGGTAGAGACAGGTAGAGACATTGTAATCTAAGGGTATATATAGGTTATGGAGTGAGACTTTGTATCCAAAAGAAAAACAAAAACCCTTCTTTGGTTGTCTTAATATCAGTTGGGGAGTGATATCAGGAATTGAACCCTGTTGCCTCACACATACTAGGCAAGCACATTGCTACTGGACTACACTTCTGAGAGACCCTGCCTGCTTTTAAGGAACTCATGATTTTCTCTTGCTAGACAGGCTATTTCTAATGCCATAAGAATTACTACAATCTCTGGGTCCTAGTATATGTCCCTCATACCTTCCTATTTTAGCCTTAACCCCAAGCTTTGCTTTTTGCTCATGGTATCCTAGAAATTTCCTGACTAGCATGTAAGTCTCATAAATCATACCTATCATAATGTGGAAGAAGTAATGCTGTAAAAACTAGTCACATTACAAGCCAGCCATGATGCCTGGAATTGCAGCAATTGGGAGCTGAGGCAGGATCTGGAGGTTATCCTGGGCTACCTGATGAGTTCAAGGCCAATCTGGAATATGGTATGAGCCTATGTCTTGGAAAGATTAACATAGTTAGCACTGTGCTCTAAAACTATTTCGCTCAGTTCTTTACATCCCCTGGAACATCATTAACAATGGAAATTTTAACTTGGCTCCCACTCTTCAGGGTAACTCTCCAGGCATACCATCTCAATTAAAGTTGGGACCTCCTATGTTATGCTTGGATTTCTTAAGAGAAACAGACACGAAGAAAAACTATATGCGGATTATCTTCCATAACATCTGAATTCTTAAGAGAAGTTCCTGCCCTAAATGGTGTTAATACTGTATAGGACTGAATGAAGTGTTGTGGATTTAGTAAATGCAAGCACCTGTCTTGTTAGTAACTTTTTCTCTTTTGTGCTAGGAATTGAACTCAGGCTTTGCATATGCTGAGCTTAGTTCTACCTCTGAATAAATCCCCAGATCCCCTTTTAATAATGTTTTATTGAGTCTGTCTCATTTTGTAGCTCAGGCTGGCCTTGAATTTAAGCCAGTCTTCTTACCAAATACTAGGAGTATATGTTTGAGCCACCAGGTCCTACTTTCCTCTTAATAGCTTTTGATGGTATAGTACAGGTTTAAGTAAATCTTTTTTAACAAGTTTTGTTTTGCTAGCCTTAAAACTCGAGATCTGCCTACTCTGCCTTCTAAATGCTGGGGTTAAGGTGTGCTCCGTCATGCCTGGTTGTACAAGTTATTGTTGCTACTTTTAGTATGAGTTTTGCTTTTATAATTATTGGAAACATCTTTGCTTTATTGACTATAAATTAATTTGGTCAATATGAAAACAGTTAAGAGAACTCTGTTGCCGGGACTCGGAAGGCAGAGGCAAGCGGATTTCTTAGTTCAAGGCCAGCCTGGTCTACAGAGTGAGTTCCGGGACAGCCAGGGCTATACAGAGAAACCCTGTCTCAAACCACCCCCCCCCCCCAAAAAAAAAACAAAATCTCTGTTAATCCCAGCTATTTGGGAGGCTGAGGTAGGAGGATTGCAAGTTGTAGGGTAGCCTGACTAACCTATTGAAACCTTATTTCAATTTTGTTTTCTTTTTTAAAGAAGCTCAGTCCCAATCACTGAAAAAGAAGTTGAAACAAACACACAAACTTGAGCACATGTTCTGTGCTAGTTAAGAAGAGTCTTTGTTTTCAGAGAAAGTAGTTCCAGGTCTAGCTTGCTCTTTGAAATTCTTAACTTTTCAGACAGACACTGTCCTTGCTGACTTTGAGCAGCACTCTGATTAACTAGACAGAGTATAGCTGGAAGGAGTTATAAATGGAAGTTTGTAGGGACTGGGGCAGTACGGAATCAATCTCTACTTACAAGATTGTTCGATAATGTTTAAAAATAAGGCAAATTGGTTTTGTGGTTTCTCTCTTTGCTTTTACCTTCAGTTACTTTCTCATTTTCTGATTATTTTGGTTTTAGTGGTTCACCACCACCCTAGGGCCACCAAGATAAATTTACAAAGTCAGAAACTTGACTGCCTTTAAAAAATTTATGCCTGCTACCTACCTATTTGGGGAATTTGCTTGGGGGGAAATAGCAATGTTCTCTCTACCCTTTAGCTTTTCTGTAGCCTCCTGCCCCATACCAGGGGAGGGGCTGGAGATCTAGTTCACTTGACAGAGTGCTTGTCTAGAACCTGTGGATCACTAACTTCCATCCGCATCACCTCATAAACTACACTGGTTTGGTATGATTGTAATTCCCAGTACTGGGGAGGTGGAGGGAGGCAGGCGGGTCAGGAGTTCAAGGTCATTCTTTGCTACATAGTATCCAAGTATGCTAGTCTGGGATACAGAAGACCCTATCTCAGACATAAAAAGAAAACAACAATGATTATTCTGGTTAATACACGCCGGAGGCAGAGGCAGGTGGATTTCTGAGTTTGAGGCCAGCCTGGTCTACAAAGTGAGTTCCAGGACAGCCAGGGCTACACAGAGAAACCCTATCTCGAAAAAACAACGACAACAAAAAAAAAATCCTAATTATTCTAATACCTAACTGTACCAACTGAAATTCAACCTCCGAGACTTGTTATTTGTTGTGAGATTTGGGGGCAAATATCTTTAATTCTCCAACTTCCAGTTGATGTTTTAAAATGACCCTTGAGACTGGCGGTGGTGGCACACACCTTCAGTCCCAGCACTCAAGAGGCAGATGCAGGAGAATCTTTGAGTTTGAGGCTGCCTACTCCACAAAATGAGTTCCAAGATAGCCAGAACTACACAGGGAAACCCTGCCTCAAAAAACAAACAAGCTGAGGGGGGGGGGAAGGGGGATGGAGGCCAAGACTAAGCACAGAGAAGGGTCTCTGTTCATCTTTGTATTTGGTGCTAATCAAGAAGGATGAGAGGAGCAATGATTAAAAACCAGGGGAAGGAAACAAAACTTTATCGTTTTCAAAATAATTCTGGTTATTCTGCCTTTTCCTACTTTCTCAGTATCTAGTACATGGGAAGTTTACTAGTTTCCTACTTTCTCAGTATCTAGTACATGGGAAGTTTACTAGTTTCCTACTTTCTCAGTATCTAGTACATGGGAAGTTTACTAGTTTCCTACTTTCTCAGTGTCTAGTACATGGGAAGTTTACTAGTTTCCTACTTTCTCAGTGTCTAGTACATGGGAAGTTTACTAGTTTCCTACTTTCTCAGTGTCTAGTACATGGGAAGTTTACTAGTTTCCTACTTTCTCGGTATCTAGCACATGGGAAGTTTACTAGTTTCCTACTTTCTCGGTATCTAGTACATGGGAAGTTTACTAGTTTCCTACTTTCTCGGTATCTAGTACATGGGAAGTTTACTAGTTTCCTACTTTCTCGGTATCTAGTACATGGGAAGTTTACTAGTTTCCTACTTTCTCGGTATCTAGTACATGGGAAGTTTACTAGTTTCCTACTTTCTCGGTATCTAGTACATGGGAAGTTTACTAGTTTCCTACTTTCTCGGTATCTAGTACATGGGAAGTTTACTAGTTTCCTACTTTCTCAGTATCTAGTACATGGGAAGTTTACTAGTTTCCTACTTTCTCAGTATCTAGTACATGGGAAGTTTACTAGTTTCCTACTTTCTCGGTATCTAGTACATGGGAAGTTTACTAGTTTCCGCACCGAACAGTCCTCCTTCATGCATTATTTTAGACTTGAGGCAATTTTTAAAATGTATTTCTTCTCTCTTCACATACACTCCCCTGCAGAATTTCCACCATTGTCTAATTCCTGTTAAAAACTCAGAAAGACCTTTTGCTCTAAAGTAATTCTTTCACATTTTTGCTGCAACAACAAAACCACACACACAAAAATATAAGTCATTCTTTCATAATTTTGCAAAAAATAAAAGTTAAGTGCCTGATGTTGCTTCTTAATGTTATATCAAATGCTGCTTGTTCCAGCCATGTCAGAATCAGGCTTTTTTAAAAGAACTAGAAGGGCTGACATGGTTCAGCGAGGTTCTGAGTTCAATTTCCAGCAATCACATGGTGGCTCACAACCATCTGTAATGTGATCCAATGCCCTCTTCTGGTGTACATGAAGACAGCAACAGTGTACTCACATATATAAAATAAATATTTTTTTTTAAAGAGCTTAGAAACTTAGTGTTGCTGGTACTTGCCAACAATACAGACACAGAGGCATGTGGCTCTCTGTGAGTTTGAGGCCAGCCAAGAGCCACACAGTGAAACTCTGTCTTGAAAAAACAAGGAAAAGCACTAGAAACCTGGGCATGGTGGGACTCCTTGAATCCCAACACTTTGGAGGCAGAGGCAGGTAGATCTCTGAATTTGAGGCCAGCCTTGTTTACAGGGTGAGTTCTAGTATCCAGGGATAAGAGAAACCTGTCTTTAAAAAAAAAAAAAAAACAGGTTAAAAAATGTTTAAGACTAAACAGACATATAAGGAAATAAGCCAAGCTGGGATTTAATCACAGCACTAGGGAAACAGAGGCAGTTTGATCTGTGAGTTCAAAGCTAGCCTTAGTGAGTTCTAGGACAGCCTCTGTTACACAGAGAAATCCCGTCCTAAAAACAACAACAAAAGGAAATAAGATATATCCAGAATGAAAGGTATAGGAGGCAGAGATAGGTTAACCCTCTTAACTAACAGCAGACCCTAAGTTAAACCACCTGCCACCCCTTGTTTCTAATGGGAGTATATGTAAGCAAAGATTGTTTTTTCAATTAAGGGTTATTTTCTGTGAATAACTGACTTTTTTAGTTATTAATTTCTTTAATATCTGTATTTTTACATTCATAATTTTTACTATTGCTTAGTGTTATAAACCTTTAAAAAAACTGAGTTAATTAAAAATTATTTCTCTTTCCCACAAGTTCATTGAGTTTAATTATACTGAGCTAGCTCTTGGGACCTGCCTAAAAGAGACACTCTTCTCCATGGAGTAACATTTGCATATTAGAGGTTTTTGAATCATAAAATGGATTTTAATAGCAGTGTTTAAGCACAGAAATTGTAGGGCCTCCACTTCCTGCTTTCTTTAAAAACTTATTAAGCAACTTTCAGGGAATTCTTTTGAATAAAAATTCTGTCTGGGGGGTTAAAAAATCAAGTGTTCTTAGCCCTAGGCTTGATCAAAGTGTCATAGGGAATATATATCCTTTCAGAAGTTGTGCAGTACCCAAAGGTTCAGTTATGGTTTCCATGTTTAAGTACTCTTCTTCCCTTTGATAGATAATGTGATTCTAATTAAAGTAACTAGCTCTGCAGATCAGTCTGGCCTCAAACTCAGAGAATTTGTATGTTTCTAATGAATTATATAGAAATATAGTGACAACCAGCAGGATTTCTTGAAACTTTATTCATCTTTAAGTTAATTCTTAAATTAAAAAGTCTAATTTGATCTTTGACTCATCAAGTTCTTTAGGATGGGGCTCCTGGTCCAGCGATTGTAAGAGAACAGACTTTCCAGTTACTTGTGCAGTCCCAGCTAGGGTGTACCTACAATCTAGAGGGTTGGTGAACTGGACTGTGTATTATTTGAAAACTCTTCTCAGCTGACACTTACTTATGCTTCACCTTTTAGTGGAGTTGGGCGTGCTTTTGCTACGTCCATCTGCAAAGTTGATCTTCAGAGACCTTTGACAAAGTATAAAAACCATTTTCTGTTAAAGATCTAGTATTGGAATGGTTATGTGTAAGCTTTGAAGAGAAAACCTAGCTCCAACTTTCCTAGGTCAGGTGTAGATAGGCATCAGCCATTGTTACAGATTAGAACTACCTCTTAATATGCTATCCTTCCTTCTATGGTTTAGGAATTTGTGCATTTTCCTTCGATTGTTTGAGATAGGGTCTCATGTTATTCCTAGCTGCCCTTGAATTTGCTATGTAGCGGAGGCTTACCTTGAACTGCCTTTATCTTCCAAATGCTAGGATGACAGGCATGTAGCACCAGCCCCATTTCATTTTGCTTCTTTTATAAGCTGAATATAGCATTTTTCAAAGTTTCCTATGTTGTGAACTGAGCTTGGGTGAAGGGAAATCTTTGAAGTAAGACAACCCCGGTGATAAAAATGGAAAGGAAGCCTGTGAAATTTGAGGGCCCTCAGAGCTAAGTTTTAGAATCTGCCTAAATATTGAAATGCCACCATTTGTTGTTTAGGGGGACATGGATCTAAATTGAGAAGGGAGCACACATCTGCCTTGGTTGCTAAGTATATCCATCTCAACAGCTCATACTGGAATTTTATTCTTGCTTTCATCCGTCTTGGTTTCAGCAACAGTGTTTTTACCCTTTGGCACTAGGGATTGAAGCCGTGTTGTTATACATACATGCTAGGTAAGTCTGCCACTGACTTAAGCCCCTAGGCCTTAAGGAGGTGAGGGAATAGAGAGTTAGCTTGCATTAAGCTTTCCTTCCCTATGGTTTGAATTTGTGTCCCTAATAGACACCCTAATAGACAGGTGGTTTGGTTTTTGTGTTTTTTGTTTTTTGTTTTTTTTTTAATGATCACTACTGGCTTTTGTTTTTTTGTTTCATTAGAAAGGTCAGTAGATTAGTGGGGCACATGTTTAATCCCAATACTTTCAAGGCAGAAGCAGGTGGAGCTCTGAGTTTTGAGGCCAGGCTAGTCTACAGATCAAGTTCTAGGACAGCCAGGGCTACATGGTAAGGGGTGTGTGTGTGTGCAGAATATTACTATTATTATATAATATAATATATAATATTACTGTTCCTTTTAATTTCTAGTAAAGATTCAGAAGAGTAAACATATTTTGCCTGTGTCCACCTAGTGAGTGATACTAACCCAGGGTTTTAAAAGGCCTGTCTGATGAGCGACTGATTTATTGCTTTATCCTTAGCACGTCTAAAAAGAACAGGGCCAGTGTGGCAGAAGTAGTTGGTCAGTAGCAGGGTTTAGATGGCCAGTTTCTCCAACAGCCTGCTTCTCTTGGTCTTACTTCTTTCTGTTCAAATCACACAGGACAGGTGTGAGTAATAGCAAATTGTTCCTTCTTTTGTGACTGTTATGGGATTAATTTGAACCCTGTTTATTGCAGTCTTCAAACACATGGAGACTAAGTTTAAACCCAAGGCCAACAATTAGCTCTTTAAAAGTGTTTTCACCACATGAGGTGAGGTAGGCTTCTTGGTTACTTTTTGTTGTTGTTGTTGCTGTTGTTTTGTTTTGCCTATTTGCTTTTTCCTTCAGGTAATTTTAGATCTGTGGGGCCTTAAATCTGATTTATAGGGAGGACTTTGGATGATGTGAAACAAGTTTGTGTTTCTTCTGCTTTGTTGGCTACACTATCTTCATGAATCTGACACACTATTTATCTGACAGTGCACTTAGTACTGCTTCGCCAGGGAAAATCACACAAAACAAGCCTGGTGCATCAGCACTTTCATTGTGTGCTGAGCTGAGCCTCCCTTCACATGGTCGCATCCCCATTTCAGTCCAATACTCCCTTTCCCAGCCCCTTCCCCAGACCTGCCTCTTTCTGTGGCACTTACTGCTGGTTTCCCTGAGCTCCGTTTCCACTTTGTGTTTTTTGTGGGGCCCAGGAAGCTAAAGCTGTGTATATTTGTGGATCAGACAAGTGCAGCAAGTTATTATCATTGGCTTCTGAAGGGGAGAGTGAGGTGATGGCTGCGTTTAAGTTGGATTTCCTTCCAGAAATGATGGTGGATCATTGCTCTTTGAATTCCAGTCCTGTGTAAGTATTTTTGTTGTCCTATTTTTATCATAAGCAGAGGGAACTGGGCTGTTATTATTATTTGGTGAAACCGGTCCCTTAAAAGAAACTTCTTTAGAAAGTCTACATTTGATTTTAATTACTTAGTCTAATTCTTATAACTGCTAATTGCTTCCAGGATGAAACTAAGTTCTTTGCATGAGGGTACACTTGATATATGACTAGCAACATTAGTTCAAGTGTACTGGCTCCCATCTCTTAAAACTGTAGTGTTTAGCCATACGACAGATTCCAAGGTGTTTTTTAAACTGGCTTTACTGCTTTGAGTGGGTATGCAATAGTTAAATAATCCTTTGGGAATTAAATATTTTGTTATTGTTTTTGTTTTTATTTACTTACTTTTTATTTTTTTTGAGACAGGGTCTTGTGTAACCCAGGCTGGTCTGGAACTCCCTCTATAGCCGAAGATGACCTTGAACTCCTGATCCTTCTGCTTCTACTTCTTGGGTGCTGGGATTGCAGGCATGAGCCACAAAGCTCAGTTTGCCAGACATAGAACCCAGGGCTTTTGTGTATATTAGGAAAACACTGTCATCCTCAGACCTGATTGCTATTTTTTGAGATAGTTTCCCTATATAGCTCGACTGGCCTCATGATCCTCTGTCACATCTGCTGAGGTGCTATGTTTGTATACAAGTGTAACTATACCCCACTACACTAGTTTTTAACTATTATATATTCTTAAGCTCTTGTCACAGAGAACACTGGTAGTTATGAATATTACTTAGTATTACATGTAGTGTATTTTGCATTCATACAGTATATTATGAAGATAATTCTGAACTTTCATTTTCTTCTATCTTCTTGCTAATTGAAATACAATTCAGCATGTAATTTCAATAATATTAGCATATCCTCATCATTAAAAAAACAATCAGTAAAACAAAATTATATCATTTTTGATAGGCAGTTTGCTCAAATAAATTGTGGTTGCAGGAATGCTAGCTAGGCAAAATGTTAACCTGACCCTGAGTTGGGGCTATAGGGAACCTGAGTTCTGGACTTGGTAGAGAAGGATCCCATTTACAGCCTCCACTTCTACATCAGACCTCAGTTGTGTATTATTTGTTATTTTAATCAGTGTCCTTGGTTTTATCCACTTTACTAAGTTCAAAATACCCTGAAACATCAAGTAAATGCACCTTTATTGAAAACCAAGAGTGTTAAGTGGGAGAACGTTCCCTAGGTGGGAATCTTTAAAGTTTGGCCTCTCTGTTCAAATCACACAGGACAGGTGTGAGTAATAGCAAATGTTTTGTGAGATAGTTTTGAGAGCTTTGAAGTTAGCCACATTACTCTGTTAAAATGGTTTGTATGCCTTCTCTGTAGTCCTCCAGATAGTAATTTAAATTTGCTTTTTAAAAATGACAGTTCTTTGCTACCAAATATTTTTAGCAATAGTTAAAAGGATGATTTACAGTGTTATCAAGATTTAGCACACGAAGTGTGCCTGTATCTCAGAATATATGATGGCTAAGATTGGAGTTTGTGGCTCAGATTGTCTTTGTGTTCTAAGCAGTTTCCTTCTGTGTAGCTGTTGCCTTTGTTGAGCCTCCTAGTGTGTTCCTCCTCCCTCCTTTGGCCTTTTCTTTTTGTGCTAGAAATCAGCTCACTGAGCAGACAAACGTTCTGAGGTCACTCCAGCCAGACGGCCTCTCCTCCCTCCCCTTTTTTTCCTTCTCTACTTTCTACATAAAGGGTCTCATGTATCCCAGGCTGGCCTCTTAAATCGATGTGACTGTCATTTGCTTCTACTTCCAGCTTATATAAAATTTATGCTGGGATTCAAACTTGGGGTTTCCAAGCACTCTACCTATTGAGCTACCAACCTCAGCCCAGTTCCTTTAGTTGTCTAAGATGTTAAACTAACCCACGATTCTATCTATGACATCTGTGACAGAACCATTGCATGGACATCACTGGGAATTTTAAAATCCGGGTTAATTTTTATGTTAAAGTAAGGTTCAAGACTGTATTTTAAGTATAATGTGTAGTTTTTAAATGTACATTGAAGTTTGAAATAAATGGATTTACTGTGGGTATTTTGAATTAGCCAGAGGTTGTCATGTCTAATATCCAAAATTATTTGCATCTGTTTTTGTGGTCTGTCTTCAGCAAAGCTTTATAAGGCTAACTGCTTTGGTTTTTGCCCCTATTCTACAGACGAGGAGCTCAGTTGAGAGAGGTCAGGACTTGCTTGCTGAAGACAAATGATGTCAATCTTGAACACAACACTCTTTTTTGGAGGGGGTGGTTAGATCAGGTATCAGTGAGTAGCATATACTTCATGTCACTAGATCCCACTCCCATATGAATGGTACATATGATAGAATGGAACTTATAAAGAAGGGTGTGTGACTAAAATTATTTTGTCTAGGAATGTGATTGATCAGTATATCATTTTTCAAAAACAAAATTTTTTTTAGCAACACAGAAGTGATGAAAGAGTCCCAAAAGCCTCAGGGAGGCCAGATACCCTGTTTCCTGTTCTGCTCATGTCTCTCTGCTTCTTCCCTTTGGTCATGGTGAAATCTCCCGGTAGCTCTTTTCATTTGCTTACACTTCAAGAAACGGAGTTCAAAGAGCCCTGAGCCTCTGGCTCTCTCACTGATTAATCTCTTTTCTTAGCTTCTATGTTTCTCAGGACTCTCTACATTCTTTAACTGCCCTCAGTCCCCTAACTTGATTCTAAACCTGTCTATTAGATATCTTTGTTTGATGTCTTCCTTACAGAAAAACAATTTCCCAAATTGTGTACATTAGAATCCATGACTCCATTTTTTTCCCTCACCCAGAGTTCCTAAAGCTCCTCGTCCTACTGAATCATGATGTAAAGGTGAGAATGGCAGCACCTTTATAGAGATTCCCCCTGGTTTCCATAGTCTCTCTCCACCCTAATTTATTTCTTCTAAATTATTCCCAGGATTTTTCTTTTGATATATGTATGCGTGCACACATTTGGAAGTGGGGTGTGCAAGGCCCACTTTGTAGCCCAGGTTGTCCTGAAATTCACTATGTAGACACGGCTAGCCTTGAACTCATATGTACCTACCTGCCTGCCTGCCTGCCTCTGCCTCAGGAGTGCTGTCATTAAAGGCTTGCACTGCCGTGCCTGGCTCATTTTGTTTCTATTTTTGAGACTGTCAGCTTAAGCCCAGGTTGGTCTTAAGCTCATGATGCACTCACCTTGACTTGCCAGGTCCTGGGGTTACAGTTGTGCACAGTTTCAGCTGGCTTGCCAAGGACTTTTTTTTAAAAGAAAAGTCTGATCATTTTCTTAATTCTTAATTAAGACTTAGGATAGCAGAGAATGGTCGTACATATCTGTAATCCTAGCAGTTGGAAGCTAAAGACTAGAGAGAGAAATGGGAGTTCAGAATAATTCTCAGCAACATAGGGAGTCCAAGGCCTGCCTATATATGTGTAACTCTGTCTTAAAAGCAAAAGGAAGGGAAGACAAAGGATTTCTTAGATTGAAATAAACACCAAGCTCTTTGTGTATCACAGAAAATTCATCTTCTGAGTCTGTCAAAGTTACCTCTTTATCTATCTTGGTTCCTAATCATTTCACTTCCTTCTGGTCTATTAACTCTCCCCCCCCCCCAGACAGGGTTTCTCTGTAGTCCTGGCTGTCCTGGAACTCACTTTGTAGACCAAGCTGGCTTCGAACTCAGAAATCCGCCTGTCTCTGCCTCCCGAGTGCTGGGACTAAAGGCATGCGCCACCACGCCTGGCTGGTCTATTAATTTCTGTTCTCTAACTCCCATGTGCATTTTCTTTCTTTCTAAAGTTCGCTATTCTTTTCTCTGTCCTTCATGGCTCTTAGGTGTTCAGTCCTATATGCCATGTATCATTTCTCCTAGTTCATCTCAAATCCTTGGCCTATGCCCCTTTTCCAAATCAAGCCATGTCATTAGCCACATCTTCTGTTTTGTTTTTGGTTTTGTTTTGTTTTGAGACAGTATCTCATAAGGTAGATACTGGCCTGGAACTCACAGAGGTCTGCCTCCTGCTTTGATAGTGCTGGAATTGAAGGTATGCTTAGCCACCATACCAAGTAACACAGAATTTTTATATTTGCTAAATAATTTGTTGAGTGTAGTGTTTTCACTTGTTTAGTATTACTTTCTGAGGCAGATTGTTGCTCAGTCTTTCATAGAACCATATGATGGTGGTGTTGGTATTCTGACACCATAGTAAGAACGTGTTTGTTTGTTTGTTTGTTTTTGTTTTTGTTTTGTTTTTGAGGGTGGCAGCTAGAGGGAGATCTTACAAAATCAAAACCTTGACATTTTCTCCAAACTTGAGGGAAGAAGAGGTCTGCTTCTAAATTATATTTAGTATCTAGTGACAGGTCTCCCTTTATCCAAACTAAAATTATTTCCATACATCATATACATTTTCTGTCTTGTTCTCACAAGAAAAATACCTGGTCAGCAACACAGACTCCTTTTTCTGAGCCCTTTAAATTTACATGAATTCTCTTTCTACCTTCCTTTCCATAGCACAGTATATGCTAGGGACTTGTTGAAACTGGGAGGTAGCTAACTTTATGTGAATTTATATTTGCTAAAAAGGTAAATGGGTGGGTAACTGGAAATTTTTCTATTTGTATAATGAGCAAAGAGGAAATCAACTACTAATGACAGGTGAGTGACAAAATAATGAAAACTTTTGACAGTTATTGAGGGCTGTATGTATGTGTGTGAGCACAGGGTTGTATTTGGCTGTGCATACTGTTTGGGTGCATGTAGAGGCCAGAGATTGATGCCAAGATGTCTTCCTCTCTTTTGCTGATTCTGAAGCTCAGTGTTTGAGCTAGAGTGACTGACCAGTGAGATCTGTCTGTCTGCTCCCCAGTGCTGGGTCACAGAGTGCTCCCCAAAACCCATCTCTTTAAATGAGTATGGGAATCTGAACTCAGGTTTCCATGCCCACACAACACGCACATTGCTTACTGGGCCTTTTCTTCTTTTTCAGTCATGCTAGGGATTGAATCCTGGTTTATAGCATGCTAGATGAATATTCTACCTGGAGGTATTAACCTACAGGGAAACTTAACTTTTTCCTCTCCCTTTCCCCTTTCCCCCCTTTTCCCATGTCTCCCCCCTTCCTCTCTTCCTCTCCCTCTTCCTCCTCTTCCTCCTCCTCCTCCTGTCTGTCTGTCTGTCTGTCTGTCTGTCTGTCGGAACCATACCCTGGTCTACAGAGTGAGTTCTAGGACAGCCAGGGCTACACAGAGAAACCCTGTCTCCAAAAACAAAAACAAAAATAAGACAAAAACAATTCTGTCTTATTCATTATACAATGCTTTTGTTATTTATCAATGTATACCATGTCTAACAGTATGTTGACCTATATAAGTGCCAAGTAAATATTGGAAGCAGGAATGAGTCACTGAATAGTTGTAGCTCATGATATCTAGAGCATGTTGAGTCTGTCTGAAAATTTGAACCATCTAAGTAGTACTTTTCAACTGGTAGACTACCTCATTCTTTACGCCGTGGTAAAATATTTCCTTATAAGAAATTAGATATGGCCAGTCAATGGTCTCAGCACTTGCTAAGCAGAGGCAAGAGGATCTTTTTGAGTTCCAAGACAGCCAGGGCTACACAGAGAAACACCATGCAGGGGAAGGGGGGGTGTTAAATTAAATAAATAATGAGGTATGTAAGCTTATTTTGTATTTGTCATTATTAGCAGTTTTAATCCATGATTGCTTAATTTCAATTTCTGTGAATAGGGAATTCTAAAAAGTTTAATTAAAAGTTGGCTCTGGTCTTTGGGCCTTGGTTCACATAGCACTGACTTTGATAATTCTTAAAGATGTAGAGTTGATATATAAAAAAGCAGATGGGCTTAAAAGTTTCGAAAGGATTTGAAGCTGGCACTAGTGATAAAAGCACTAGGGAGTCTTTTTTCTTTTTTTTTCCGAGGCAGGGTTTCTCTGTGTAGCCCTAGCCTGGAACTCAGAAATCCGCCTGCCTCTGCCTCCCAAGTGCTGGGATTAAAGGCGTGTGCCACCACTGCCTGGCGGCACCAGGGAGTTCTGAGTGAGGAGAAAAACCGGCCATGTTCTACAGCAGTGATTCTTAACCTTCCTAATACTGTGACCCTCTGAATATATATTTATTTATGTGGTTGCTTCTCTTTCACGAATGCCAAGAAAATACCCCAAGTGTTTCTTTTGTCTTTTTTTTTACATTTATTTATTTATTTATTCTTAAGCCACCACTGTGAAAGTGTCATTAGATACCCTCCACCCAAAGTGGGGGGTTTGCAACCCACAAGTTGAGAATTACTGCTCTACAGAGTAAGTTCAGGGCTATCTCTAACAACTTACTGAGACTCAGTCTAAAAAAAAAGGAAGAGGTGGTATATAGTCTAGTGGCAGAGTACTTGCTTAGTGCGTGCAAAGCCTTAGGCTCAATCATCCCAGTACCCCCTTCCCCTCCTCCCAAAAGAAGATGAGATGGAGAATTTGGAGAGAAAAAGGTTTGTCTAGGATCCTGAGTTTCCACTGGTTTTAGTTAAGTTGTAATTTGTGTATATATCCATGTTTTTGCTTCACACTGAAGAGGGCATATAATAAAGATAGAGATGGTGTGCACATATGGAAGGAAAGGACAAGCCTGTGTAGTTGCAGCTTCTATTGTAATATAAATGAATAAACCTCTTTCTCTGTAGAAAGAGCTGTCAGCTTATTGTTCAAACATACCCTGAGAATCACTGGGGTTTGGTTAATCTTCTCTGTAATCAAAACATAATGAAAGGTGGGTGCTACTAAAACTGATGAAGTTGTTAGGGTCATACTGTAAGAAGTGACACCACTGTTTCACTACTTAATGTTGCCTTTTCAAAGAGATCTCTCTATTTTTATGTGCATTGGTGCTCTGCATGTCTGTGAAAGGGTGCTAGATCTTCTGGAACTGGAGTTACAGACAGCTGTGAGCTGCCATGTGAGTCCTGGAAGAGCAGCCAGTGCTGGTAACCACTGAGCCATCTCTACAGCCCCTCATGTCTTTTTTGGAGGGAGGAAATCTTTTTTGGTGGAAATCATGAAAGCTTGGTTTCTATTAGGACAGTAAGGTTAAAATGCTGAAGACCCGTTATATTTTTACAGTGACCTGCCATATTTCTTCCTCCCACTCCTCCTTGCCCTTTGTCTTCAGACAGTGTCTCTGTATAACCTCAGTTTTCCTTGAACTCAAGATTTTGCCACAGCCTCCCTCGTGCTGGAACACAGGTGCATGCCACCATCCTCCACCACCCATGGTTATAAGTTAACACTGTAAAGGAAACCAGTAGGCAGTATATTCCAAGATGGGTTTTTCAACATATGTGTGGTATATAGGTACTAATGTACAGATATGTGGAGACCAGAGGTGGCTTTTCTATCGCTCTCCACTTCTTATTTGTTCAATTAATTTATTGAGACAAGGTCTTGCTATATAGCCCTGACTGACCAGCAACTTGGTTTGTAGATCATGATGACCTCTGTCTCTGAAGTACTGGAATTAAAGGTTGCACTTCCATGCCTGGTTGCTGCTCTTATTATTATCACCATCATTATCATTTTGAGACAGGGTCTCTCACTGCACCTATAACTTGTCAATTAGGCTATACTGGACTGCCAGGCTTTTTCTGTAGATGCTGAATACCCAAACTCTGTCCCTGTGTGTGCACTTTAACATTGAGCTACCTCCCCATTTGCTTCCAAAATAACTTTTTAATAACTTGATCCTGTGGCAACTGTGTAATCATAGGAAGTGGTAGCTGTCCTTTGTTGTTGTTTTGAAACATGTTCTCATATAGCCACAACTGGCTTCAACTTGTCTGTGTAGCCAAAACTTTTCCTGAACCTCCTGCCTTCACTTCCCAAGTGTCAGGATTATGAGTGAGTTCTACTACACCTGGGTATAATAGCTGTGCTCAAAGTTGAGAGTCCTCTTTGTATATAACACTCATTTTGGTGAGATTAATTGCTTAAATAAGAGGATTTTGAGGGCCAGTGAGAGGGCTCAGTGGTTAAGAGCACTGGCTGCTCTTCCAGAGGACATGAAGTTCAATTTTCAATACCCACATGCAGCCATAACTGTCTGTAATTTCAGTTTTAGGGGCTCTGATGTCCTTTTCTAGCCCCTGCTGGCACCAGGCACACATGTGGTACACAGACAGACACATGTGGTACATGCAGACACCACACACTCACATACATAAAATTTTTTTTTTTTTTTAAAAAAGGAAAGAATTTCTTGGAACCGTTAGCAAGAAATTCACACAACTATGAACCAAGCCCACTCACTATACCAGGTGTAGCTAAAGGAATGAGCAGGAAGACTATGGATACAACTCAGTGGTAGAATGCTTGCCTGTAAACCTGAGTTCATCCCAATACTACTTTACACAGGAAATAAAAAGGGATAAGATTAGCTGGGTGTGCTAGTGCACACCTTTAATGCCAGCAGAGGCAGGTGGATATCTGTGAGTTTGTGGCCAGCCTGTCTCAAAATACAAAAGAAAAGGGTAAACAAGATTAAAATCATTACTACCTTTGAAGAGTTACCCGTTCTTGGGAAAGTTATTTAGAGCCACATGATGACAGAAGATTTTGGCTATGTAATTGATGGAAATTTAGTACTGTTTATAACCTAGAATGACACTGACTAATTCAAATGGAGAATTATAGAGAACCATAAGTCACGGACGGGCAAGTGTTAGCTGCATGTCATTTTGATTTTTTTTTGTTGTTGTTATTTTTAATGATAGGATCTTTGTATTTAGTCCAGATTGGTTTTGAACTTAAGGCAGTCCTGCTGCATCTCAAATGCTAAAATTACAAGCATACACACCACACCTGATAACTAATTAATGCTAGATTCAACAAAAGTGATATTAGAAATACCATCTATGGGTGTTCACTTACAAGGAATGTATAAATTGAGGCATAGAGGTTAAATGGCTTTCATAGATTAAACATTCCTTGCTAGTTTTTGAGAATTTAAATAGTTAAGTTGAGATGTTAAATTTTTGGGTTTTTTTCCTGATACAGGGTTTGTCTTTATAGCCCTGGTTGTCCTGGAACTCACTTTGTAGACCAGGCTGGCCTTGAACTCAGAAATCCTGCCTTCCTCTGCCTCCCGAGTGCTGGGATCAAAGGCATGCGCCACCACCACCCGGCGTTAAAATTTTTAAATGTAAGATCTTAAAATAGTGGATAAGACTTGGAAATTGGTGGTACCTTCTGAAGAAACATTTATGATGCGAGATTGCCCTTAAGTTCTTGACAGTTTGCAGAGTGGGAATACATTTATTCAAGTAGGAGTGTTTGGTGTCAGAACTGGAAGAAGTTGTGGAATTTGAAATGGCTGTAGTTGCTGGAAAACTACAGTGCAAGGTCTCAGAAACAGCAAGTACTAGTTACATAATTCAGAAAACACCTAGGATGACAACAACTTCCATTACAGTCAGTTTGGCAGTTTAGTAAGAGATAGAACCAACTTACAAGCATCATATGCTTACCTTTCGGAGCGATCATTCTGATGAATTTTTTAATAATTATTTTCTTTTTTTTTAAGATTTATTTTATTTATATGAGTACACTGTAGCTGTCTTCAGACACACAAGAAGAGGGCACTGAATCCCATTACAGATGGTTGTGAGTCACCATGTGGTCACTGGGAGTTGAACTCAGGACCTCTGGAAGAGCAGTCAGTGCTCTTAACCGCTGAGCCATCTCACCAGTGAATTCATCCTCTGGTGAATTCTTAATTTGAATTTTGAAAATTAATGCATCTCTTCTAACATCTGCTTAACAGAGACTGTCTGATTTATGCATGTTAAAAAGTCCTGAATCTTACCTGTAATTATTAATCCTTTGTTACTATTTCATACATTTAAAAGTCCTTATTAGCTGATGAGATGGCTTGGTAGATAAAATACTTGCCCACAAGTCTGGCAACAAGAATTCAATTTCTGCCGGGTGTGGTGGCACACGCCTTTAATCCCAGCACTCGGGAGGCAGAGGCAGGCAGATTTCTGAGTTCGAGGCCAGCCTGGTCTACAAAGTGAGCTCCAGGACAGCCAGGGCTATACAGAGAAACCCTGTCTCGAAAAACCAAAAAAAAAAAAAAAGAATTCAATTTCTAGAACCCACATAAAGGAGGAGGGTAGAACTGATGCCACGGAGTGTCTTCCAACCTCAGCTACCCAAAACATATACAAATAATAAAGACAATTTTAAGAGATTTATTTTATTTAGTTGTATCCAGATATTATTTAAATTTGATGTAGAGCCAGGTGTGATGGTGTACATCTTTAATATCAGCACTTGTGAGGCACAGGCAATTGGATCTCTGAGTTCGAGGCCAGCCTGATATACAGAATGAGTTCTAGGACATCCAGAGGTACACAGAGAAACCCTGCCTTGAAAAACCAAAACAAAAGTAACAACAAACTGATCAATCTTTGGGAACTTATAGTTTCTGAGAACTTTCATATTAGAAAAGACGTGATGTCAATTTTTTTAAAACTTAGTATGTCTTAATCACAGTGGTGAATTTAGTTTGGAATCTAGTAGAATGAACAAAATTTAGGTAAGTTAAGTGGAAGTAGTGAATGAAGTAGATTTTCTCCTATGTTTCAAAAAGTTGTTGAAAATCTTTAGAGAAAAAAAAGACCCTCTGGTATGCAATATAAATAACTTCTCACTTTATCTCATGCAGCTCAAAGAAAATGAACGGCACCCTGGACCACCCAGACCAACCAGATCTTGATGCTATCAAGATGTTTGTGGGCCAGGTTCCAAGGACCTGGTCTGAGAAAGACTTGAGGGAGCTTTTTGAGCAGTATGGTGCTGTCTATGAAATCAACATCCTAAGGGATAGGAGCCAAAACCCTCCTCAGAGCAAAGGTGAGCTTTATTTTTATTATTATTATTATTATTATTATTATTATTATTATTATTATTATTAATATATGGAGGTCAGAGAGCAAGTTGAGATGCTAGGTTCTTTTCATTATGTGGATCCCAGGAACTGAACTCAAGGTTAGACTTGACCAGAGCCCCTTTACTACCAGCAAGTACTTTTACCCATTGAATAGGCTTGCTCAAGGCCAGGTTTTTTTTTTTGTTGTTGTTGTTTGTTTGTTTTGTTTTTTAACAGAGTATAGATGAATGGGTTTTAAAATTTTTTGTGTTTGTTTTGTCTGAGACAGGGTGTCTGTAGCTCTGGTGGTCCTAGAACTTGCTGTGTTGACCAGATTGGCTTCCAACCCAAGATATCCCCGGGCCTTTGTCTCTGAACTGTTTGGATTAAAGGCATGCACCATCATACCTAGCCAGGTTTTTAATTCCTGTATTACACTATGCATCCCATCTCTGGTTATCAGGATATCTGTGGTTTGATGGGATGGTGTCCTTTTATTTTAACTATGTTTTCTAATCCAAACACATTTAATGGCTTAAAAATATAATATTAACGTGACCACATGAGTATGATTTATAAGATGCATCTGGGCAGTTCTTTGTAAGTGTTCACAGAGAAGCCCTTGCAGGATGATTTATCAACAGAAGGGCTTCATTTTAGGCAACTAGTTGGCAGTAGCCTACAAAATGGCTAGGAAAAGAAAGATTGGTTTTTTTTCTAGAGATTACAGCACCATGTGCATTTCAGAAGACCAAGAGTAAATAAGCAACATTAGCTTTGTGCATGGAAGTATGCTCTTATTTTCCAAATTACCAATTTAGAGTGATTTTTGGAATAGCTATTCTATAATACAGATGTGAGGAGCATGGTTGTCATGTTTACATAAAAAGTTAGTAAGTCAGGGATCTAGAAACAGAACAATTTTCTCTGCGTGGCATAATTAACCAAGAATAAAAGTTATTTCTGAAAATGTCTGGCCATACAACATGAATTTAAAATCCTACTGCTGTATAATTTTGAGAGAAAACTATTGTATTTTATGAGACTTGACAAGTATCAGAACACTAAAGCCCAAGATTTCTAAGACCTTTGAGTCTCTAATTCATATATAAAACAATACCAAACAGTAAGAAGCAAAATTATTTGAGAATGAAAAATTGAGAAAAGATTGTAAGTTCTCATTCTTAAGTAATGTTACAGTCTGATAGGTGATAGTTAAATTGGAAGTGTGTGGTGAGAACTGGCTGTGAGGAAGAGTCTGGAGAGGCGCACAGCACTTAGTGCTCTGGCTGCACGTGCAAAGATCCAGCCTTCTTCACAGCAGATGTAAATCCAGTCTGAAGGGAGCCATTGCCCTCTTTTGGCCTCCTCAGGACCAGGCATATATGGTACACAAACAAAACACCCATACATATAAAATAAAATAATAAAATAAAATTTTTAAAATTGGTTGTGATAGAGGGAGTAGTTTATTCTGAGCAAGCAGAGAGAAAATCAGGGTTAGGGTTTCCAGAAAACCAGGGTACGAGAGTAGTAACTGTGTCTAGCTTGGTGGCTAGTTCCTCTTCCTCAGCATCTTAACCTAGTTTGTGGTAGGACAGGTTAAATGGAATGGCACATAACCTTTGTAAAGAGAGCCTTGTAGCCAGGCATGACTGTGTATACTGTAATCAAAACTCTTAGTAGGTGGGGGCAGGAGTTCAAGGACATCGTTGATAATTCAAAGCCAGCCTATGCTATATGAGATCTTGTCTCAAGGGGCGGGGGCGGGGGTGGGGTGGAGAAGCATTTTCCCAGAGAAGTTACAGAAGCATCAAAAGAAGATTTCTGCTGACTACAAGGAAGCTAGAAATAAAACCTAGAGCTATAATAGACTGGGACAAAGAAAGGTGCTTTAAAAATCACCCCTTTGTCAGGTGGTCATGGCACACCTTTAATCCCAGAACTGGAAGGCAGAGACAGGCGGATCTCTGAGTTGGAAGTCAGCCTGGGGTACAAAAGCTAGTTTCAGGACAGCAAGGGCTACACAAGGAAACCCTGTCAGTACAGCACCTCTACAGCTCCCCCCAAAAGGTAACAGCCTTCATCCCAACCTTTTCTTCCCTCAGTTTTAGTAAGCTCGTTCAGGTTTTGAATTTCAGCAGTGCTGTAGGGATAGAAATATTCTAAGAATTCTGTTTTCAAGGCACTAATTTGGTTTTTGCAAAATTTTGTTTATTCAGGGTGCTGTTTTGTTACATTTTACACCCGTAAAGCTGCATTAGAAGCTCAGAATGCTCTCCATAACATGAAGGTCCTCCCTGGGGTAAGAGCTTTTATAAGTTAATGTGGTGTCCATTTTTGTGCATGGGGTGTGCTTGTGCATGTTGGACATATACTAAAAAGCATTTTGGAGGAAAGGTCTTTGCTGTGGGAATTACTGTGAAAAGGAGAATATAAAGGGAACATTTCAAAGAAGAGAGAGACCAAAAGTAGTTCTTGCTGCCAAGAGTTTTCTGTATTTTAACTTTATGACTCACGTTCTGTCTATTCTTGTGTTTTGTTGAGTTAAGATCATCAGGCAGACATGAGTCCAGAGGAAATTCTAAAGGCTGTTGTTTTGGTATACTCTTTAAAGTCTATATTTTTAAAAGGCATTAATGGGGTTGGAGAATAATACAAGGGGATTTTCTTTTTAGATGCATCACCCTATACAGATGAAGCCTGCTGACAGTGAAAAGAACAATGGTAAGCTTCCTTCCTTCCCCCTTTCCTTCCTTCCTTCTCCTTTCCCCTTTCCTTTCCCCTTTCCCCTTTCCCCTTTCCCCTTTCCCCTTTCCCCTTTCCCCTTTCCCCTTTTCCCTTTCCCTTTTCCCTTTCCCTTTTCCCTTTCCCCTTTCCCCTTTCCTTTCCCCTTTCCTTTCCTTTCCTTTCCTTTCCTTTCCTTTCCTTTCCTTTCCTTTCCTTTCCTTTCCTTTCCTTTCCTTTCCTTTCCTTTCCTTTCCTTTCCTTTCCTTTCCTGTTTGCTATTCTTAGGGCAATTTTTTTAAAGTTTTACTAAGCTAGAAAAATAGAGTTAATAATAGAGAAAATATTATACATACACACAGACAGACGTATTTGCCAGATGTGGGGGAGTATACAGTGTGGATCCAGGCATTTAGAGTTTGAAACCCCTTGAGTCATATGAGACCCAGAAAACATAGAATGTCCTTGAAAAGTATAATCCTTATAGACAAGGTTAAGGAGTAAAGTGGAGCAGCTGGGAAGAAGACCTGTTAGTGCTTTAGGAGAGAGCTTTCTGAGCTCAGTAGCTACAAGTCCATGGTCATTGCAGGTGCTGTGATCCTGCAGTTCAGCCACAAGCTATGACCCAGGTACTTTTCGAGCCAGACATGGATTCAGACTTCTAATATCTATAGAAGCTGAACATAATGGTAGTGGTCAAAAAGCTAGAAATAATCTTTGTTTCACTACCACAACTGAACTCTTTGAGAAAATGCAAGTCTAATGAGTTCATGAGCTAATAACAGGAAGTTCAGCAGGAAGCTCAGAGGGCAGTTTCTCTCAGAACCACTTGGGAAAAAAAACCAGGCAGACTTTTCCGGGGCTGTCCTACTGGCAGCTACACTTGGTGCCGTCCTGGAGGACTTGTTCTTCTTGAATGAAATTGTGGGAATTGTACAAGTTCCACAGTAGACTCCACCTGAAATTGGGTGATAGCTGGCTCATAAAAGTTCATTTAAACAAAATAAACAATGTTGTAGAATGCCCAGAGGCTAAAACATTAATTTTAAATTCTCAAGAGTTCCAGTTAGAAACACAAAGAATGACTCAGGAGTCAGAGACAGGAGGATCTCTCTGAGTCTGAGGCAATCCTAGAAAATTCCAGGACATGGCAAGTTCTGAGACAGCCATAGCTATGTAGAGATACCTGATCGAGGTGGGTTCAGTTGGGGGATAGGTGGGGGACAAAAGACCAAATGTTATTTACAGTTTAAGGAAAAAATTTTAAAATAAATAAAATTTAAAATATTGGAAAAGAAAAATTCTCACTGAAGGTCTTCTGTTTATTGATCATATCAAGTGTGAAAGCCTTTTCATGGTACTTCTAGAACATAGTAAGGGCAAGGCAAAATACTAAGAACTTTGCATTTAATATCTACAGGCTTAGCCTATCAATCACACACTGATGGGTGAATTTAACTTGAACAAGAATACAAATTCTCCATATCCTATGGAAATGCTTCCAAATATGCATAATTTTAAATTACTGTTTTTATATCATTATATAATTGGCTGTTGCAGTTTTATACCATTGAAATAAAATGATGGGAAGAAGAAATGTGTCTTAGAATCTGTGAAGTAGGTGGTATGATACATAGCCAGGCTCAAACCCAAGAGATTTGGTTCTTGACTCTTTGCCTTTTGTGTTTTACTCTTTTTAGCTGTGGAAGACAGGAAGCTCTTTATTGGTATGATTTCCAAGAAGTGTACTGAAAATGACATCCGAGTCATGTTTTCTTCGTTTGGACAGATTGAAGAGTGCCGGATATTGCGGGGACCTGATGGCTTGAGCAGAGGTGGTGCATTTTTAGAGCTTTTAAAACAGATACTTGTCTTAAATTGTAGTCTCTTATTTAACTGGACTAGTGTAAGTCAGATCCCTAGTCACCATAGACGAAGAGCTGGGGCCTGCTACCTCGATCTTGTCAATATTTCTAGTTGATCTCCCCCCACCCCCATATTGTTTAAGGAGTTCTGTCCTCAGTTTCTCTTGATGTCCAAAATGGAATTGTTCTTTCCATATTTACTATCAGAATGAATTGAGATTCTTTGCTTCTTCCTCAAAACTGTCTATTGTCCCTTGGTAGCTTTTAGTACCCTATCATGACATACAAGTGTATCTACTGAACAAGCTTGTGAACCCCTGAAAAGTAAGATCATATTTGTATTGCTAAGATGGTATCCCACAATAAGTTAGATATTCAGTCAGTGTCTGTCAGATAAGCCTCTAAACGAATGAACATTGATTCTTTTCTTGCCAGGTTGTGCATTTGTGACTTTTACTACAAGAACCATGGCACAGACAGCTATCAAAGCAATGCACCAAGCACAAACCATGGAGGTAAGGAGCAGAGAGGTGGAAGAGGAGAAACACCCCTTGCCTGACAGTGCAGGGGTAGGCTGTCTATTAAAGTCTAGGGCTTGTGCAACACCAGATCACCCTGGAACTTAAAATGTCTACCTTAGCATGTAAAATACTGTTTCTCAAATCAGAGGGCACCTGATGCTCTTGGAGAATAATTGTGTTTGATTCTTAGCATCCACATGGCAGCTCACAACCATCTGTAACTACATTTCTAGAGGATCCAATATCCTCTTCTGGCCTCTGTGGGTATTGGATGCATGTGGTACACATACATCCAAGTGGAAAAAAACACTTATAAAATAAGGTAAACAAATCTTTTAAAAGTTACCTTATTGGAGCCAGAGATGAAGATGAATGCTTATAGGTCCAGCAGTTCATGCTAAGACAGGAGAATCATTGAACCTAGTAGTTTAGAATCAATCTTAGCAACATAGTCAAATCTCCCCATTTTAAAAATGAACAGAAAATGATTACTAGAAATAAATTGCCTTTGCCATTGTCTGTCAGAGAGTCACTTGTGAAAAATAGAATGCAGCCGTCATATCTTCACAAAGGAGAATTTCTGCCTTGACTCAGGAAGAAGTGGTGTAAATTATAGGTGTCTGTCCACAGCACGCAGCAGCAGTCAGAGAACAGTGTATAGAGGTTTGTTTCCCCTTCATACATTCTGTGGGTTTCAGAGATCACACTCAGGCCATCAAGTTTGGCAGCAGTCATTTTTACTTACTGAGCCATCTTTCTGGCTCCAAAAGAAGGAATTTGATCCTTTGGTTTTGGTGTTTATAGGGTTGCTCATCCCCAATGGTGGTAAAGTTTGCCGACACCCAGAAGGACAAAGAACAGAAGAGAATGGCCCAGCAGCTCCAGCAGCAGATGCAGCAGATCAGTGCAGCGTCTGTGTGGGGAAACCTGGCTGGTCTGAACACACTTGGACCCCAGTACTTAGCAGTGAGTTCTGTGGTTTGCTTTCTGCAGACTTTGCAAGCTCCCAGCTGTTTCTTCTTCTGCTGTCTCTAGCTAACAAGCAGTGTCATTTGCAACGTTGGACATGTAGAGATATTATATAAAAATGTAGGCATTGTCATTAAGTTGTGTTAGTCTACCTTATGGTTCCATATTGAGACTTTTGTTACAATTAAAGTAAAATGTTGATTTTAATTTAAAGAATTACCAGTATCTCATTTCCCTGCCTCTAAGAGAAATCCTTAAGAAAATCTTCACTATTCAGGATCATTTTCCATGTCTCTTTATATAAGATGTTGAGATCACCATCAAAATCTTTATTAAGTCCCCTAAAAACATGACAGATGTATCTTTCAGCAGACTGAAATATGACTTTGAGTCATACAGTCTAAAAGAAGGTCCAGATCTATAATCTATTATTGATGTTATGTTATAATTTATCATAATATTATAGGGGATTATTAGATTTTTGAGTCACAAAAGAAAGGGCATCTTTGTCCATAGTTGCACATGACTATAGTTCTAGTGCCTGGGAGATCAAGGCAGAAAGATCATGAGTTCTAGGTCAGCCTGTGATCCACAGTGAGTTCTTGGCCAGACTGAAACCTCTTTACAGATAAGCTATAAATGGCAAAACCATTGAGTCTGTATGGATAGCCTGGAAATGCTCATATAGGGATAACGAATGCAGTCATTTATTCCTTATTCTTCTAAATACTGCTTATGTATGGAAACAAGAAAGGTAATTATTTGTTGACACACACCAAGTTTTAATTAGTCTGATGCTTACTGGTTTCCATTTCTAAAATAGTTCTCAGTTTATTCTAACTAGAATGCCTTTAAAATGAGATTTTTAAAAAGGGTAAAGGGTTGTTATATATATTTCAATAGATTAAATTAGTTTTACTGCTAGGAACATTGAGAAATATTGTGGTTTTCTGCCAGAATAATGCTTTGAAAATTATCTCTAGCCATGTGTGATGGTGTATGCCTTTAATCCCAGCACTCAGGGGACAGAGACAGGCAGATCTCTGTGAGTTTGAAAACACCTTGATCTACATAGTGAATTTTAGGATAGCCAAAGCTACAGTAAGAGAGACCCTCTCTCAACTACACACACACAGGAGCATGCAACCAGAATTACTATAGTACAATCCAGTGTGATACACAAACACACCTAAAATACTATAATGTGATCCAATGTGATCATTTAAAATAGTTAAGTGGAAGGCTGGATGTATTGGTGTATACCTTTAATCCTAGCACTGGGGAGGAAGAGGGGCAGGTGGGTCTCTGAATTCAAGACCAGTCTGGTCTACATGTTGAGTTTGAGGCCAACCAGGGCTACAACAACAACAACAACTGGTTGATGGTTGTAACCTAAAGAATGTGATGTGTTGGCCTCACTAGGAGAGCATGGGAGAGAGGAAGAAACTAGGAATGGCATGAACCAAGGTGTGCTGTGCTGGGGTCCAGATTGTTTCTCTGTGCTAGTTTTGTCCTTTACTATGCTGTACTCTGCTGCACAGAGACTTGAGCTTGTCTCACTATCCAGAGAATGGTCTTTTGAGCCAGGGCACTAGCTCTGCAGTCAGACTTGCATGTCTGTTGGCTTGGGTTATGTTTGACTTTGTTCTCTCTGGGGGCTTCTGCACTCTTGCTTTGCTGTGCTGTAGAGTTATCCCAGATGCAGAACCAGCCCTCACTCTCACTCTTGTTCTGTTTTTTGGTGTAATGTCTAGCTTTATTTGCAGCTCCTACAGCAGACTGCCTCCTCTGGGAACCTCAACACCCTGAGCAGCCTCCACCCAATGGGAGGTAAGTGCTTCCCTGCTGCAGAGGAGCACCAGTGCACAGGTCAGCAGACAGCTTCCTCAGTCTGAGAGATGGGTACCATTTGTGTCAAAATGTTACTGCTCGTGACATAAGTCTCAGGACTCAGCTTTCTTGATTCTATCATGTGACCCTGTTGTTGGTCAATGCCACTTAGCTCTTTAGTTGTGTGGTATCTTTTAAGTTCCTGTTGGGGAAGGAAAATGGCAAAGAAAACTTAGGGACCATTCAGGCTTAGGCCATTCAGATGCAGAAAAAACCTATATAGTAAAGTTAGTTTCTATGACTTACCCAAAGCTACTAGAACCAGGGAGTTTTTGTGTTTCTGAATTCATGCTGTTGTTGCTGTTAAGGTTTATGGAAAATGTAAGTAACAGATACATGGTTTATAGCAAAATGAAGCTCTAAAGACAGTCAGGAGCCAGGGGCTATCAAATGAGTCTGAAGAGGCAGAATGTGAGGAGTTCTACAGTAGCCTGTGCCTGTACCCTGCCCAGTGGGGTGTAGTTAGGCATTGCATTGAGAAAGGGGAGCACGGGCTGGTGAGATGGCTCAGTGGGTAAGAGCACCCGACTGCTCTTCCGAAGGTCCAGAGTTCAAATCCCAGCAACCACATGGTGGCTCACAACCATCTGTAACGAGATCTAGCGCCCTCTTCTGCAGTGACTGAAGACAGCTACAGTGTACTTAGATATAATAAATAAATAAATCTTGAAAATAAAGAACGTCTTAAAAAAAAAAAAAAAAAAGAGAAAGGGGAGCATGTTTGGTGAGCTGCATTTTACATTTTGGAGTTTTGATAGTAATTGGTTTTGCCTTACTTTCTCTATTGATAGCCTGTCCTCTAGTAAAATGCTTTACAAAATGTACAACATAATTCAAATTTGTTCTTATTCTGTGTTTTCTAGGTTTTGCTTAAAATTCTTTCCCTCACATTTTTCTGATAATTAATTTACTGTTACAATGGCAGTGTTTATTCTTCATTCCTTCTCCTAATACTGTTCTTTCCTGTTATTCCCATGGAGCCTTCTAGATCTCCTCCCTGCTTCTTTCCCCTCCAATGCACCTATCTGTGTGTAAGAAGACCTTACTTTACTGTAGCTTGTAGATGTTCCCTTGGGCTCCTTCCCCTTGGTAGATCACAGGTATTCTCATTCAGTTTTGCCCACCTCTGTATTAGTGCTCATTTGGAGTTCTGTTATATTGAACTAGCAAGCTGTTCTCTAAGGAAGTGGCTTTAAATTTCTTCCTCCCTGCCGGGGATAGATCCCAAGGCCTCATGCATCATTAGCATGAGCTATACCACTGAATTAGAACCCTAGTATTTTAAAGTTTCATACTAAATGATAGTGTGTTCTTATATAGTTAGTTCCTCTTTGTCTGGGACCAGTTTCCAGTCATTGCTGGAATAAATGATGGGCATCTAATCTGCTGGCTGATGCATCTTTTTGGATATTACAGGGTTAAATGCAATGCAGCTACAGAATTTGGCTGCACTAGCTGCTGCAGCTAGTGCAGCTCAGAACACACCAAGTGGTACCAATGCTCTCACTACATCCAGCAGTCCCCTCAGCGTACTCACCAGTTCAGGTAAGGGATGATAGGGAATGTTGTGTACCTTGGACACATCCTCTCTTTGAAGGCAGAGTCAAGGGCAGGGGCAGTCCATCTTGGAAAGAAATTAACACATACCAGGTAGGTTGTATTATGAACAACAGATTCAGAGGTCATGGTCAGGCTGTCTTCTGTCTCTCTTTGTTTTTTGAGACAGGTCTCTATTTATGTGAGTCCTGGCTGTCTTGGACTTGCTGTTTGGAACAGGCTGGCCTTGAACTCAAAAAAGATCCTTATTCTGCCTCCTGAATGCTGGGTTTAAAGATTTTGTTGATCATGCCCTTTTTAGATTTGTTTTTGTTTTTTCATTAAATTTTTTAAAATTATTTATTGAGACAGGAGAGATGGTTCAGTGATTAATAGCATGTACTAGTCTTTCAGCAGATCTGGGCTTGGTTCCCAGTACCCACAGGAGGTAACTCACAGCTAGCTATAACTCCAGAGAATTCGACTTCCTTTTCTAACCTTTATGTCCACATATACATACCTTTACATAGGTGCACATACATATAGTTTAAATGATTGTGTGTGCGTGCGCACACGCGTGCGCAAATACCATGTAACAGTCAGAGGACTACTTGCGGTAGTTAATTCTTCTCACCTCGTGGTCCCAGGAATGGAGCTCAGGCCCATAGGGTTAGTAACCAAGCATCATTACCTGCTGAACCACCCTCAGTAGTCATTTTATTATTTGAAATCTCATCATTTTTAGTTTGTTGTAACCATCATTTGTGCCTGACTTAGAAGGACAATTATCAGAATTCAGTGATTGCAAAATCCCTTTTGTAAATAGAAAAGCCGATGGGATCATTCTTGTGCTTTGGTTCCTGTTGGCAAGAGAAGGCAAGTGATGATTTAACTCCTGAATTTCTAATAGCAGGGTCTTCACCGAGCTCCAGCAGCAGTAATTCTGTCAACCCCATAGCCTCACTTGGAGCCCTGCAAACATTGGCCGGAGCAACAGCTGGCCTCAACGTTGGCTCATTGGCAGGTAATGGGCAAGCCCTGGTTGTCATCAGACTACTTTTATAAGCTACCCCAGTATAGATGTACCAGTAGAATAATTGCCTTGCTTGCCCAAGAAAAATTAGAATAATCATGGGATTGTAAGGTAAATCCAGACTCTGCTGCTTAGCTAGCTGTAACCTTGGACCATTGTTCTAATACTCATTTTCTCAGCTGCAAAGCAGAAGTAAAAGAATACTTTGAAGGGTACTTGGTTAAATGAGGCCAGGTGGTGGTGACACACGCCTTTAATTCCAGTCCCTAGGTGGGAAAGGGAGGTGGACCTCTGAGTTCAAGACTGCCATGGAGAAACCCTGTCTTGAAAAACCAAAACAAGCAAACAAAATACCCCCTGCCCCCAGAATGAAGTGTGAAACCAGCAACTGGAGAGATGGTTCTTCTGTTGAGGCCTCCTTCTACTTTTCCAGAGGTCCTGGGTTTGAGTCCCAGCACACACATCCTGGTTCACAGCTCTCTGTAACTTCACTCCTAGGGTAGTGGACGCCTTCTTTTGGCCTCCATGGGTGTGGCATGAATGTTATACACAGATGTACATACAGGCAAAATACCCATACAAAATTTTAAAATACAAAAACAGCTTTTACAAAGATAATGTTAAACGAGGACATAGAGCCCAGTGGTAGTAATCCTAGCGCTGGGAAGATGGAGGCAGGCAGATTTCCCAAAACTAGCCTGGTCTACAGTGAGTTCCAGGACAGCCAGGGCTACACAGAGAAACAAAACAAAAAACCAGAGTGGGTGGAGGGTGTGAGTAAGTAAAGATGGAAAATGGACCTAGCCATTGGTGAGTGGTATCAGGCCTACCATGTGCTAGAAAACAGTAATGAAGAGAGTAGTGATGAGATGTGGGAATTTGTAATATTCACGTAGCATTAAGGTCTGAAATAGGACTAGTCAGATGAATAGTCTAACTCAATGGGTAGTTAAAGGGGAAATAAAGTCAAATTTGGTGAGGAGAGGTCCATTTCTTAGTAACTTCAGTGTATTTGTCTTTAGTATCAGATGAATCTTTCTAGTGTATTAATCTTGCTCTTCCTCCAAGGGATGGCTGCTTTGAATGGTGGTCTGGGCAGCAGTGGCCTTTCCAATGGCACTGGGAGTACCATGGAAGCCCTCACCCAGGCGTATTCTGGTATCCAGCAATATGCTGCTGCAGCCCTCCCCACTCTGTACAACCAGAATTTATTGACACAGCAGAGTATTGGTGCTGCTGGAAGCCAGAAGGAAGGTAAGTGCACCAGAATTAGAAGTCAAGGTCTGGGGCAAGGGAATTAGGTAGACTAACCTTTCCCAACCAAGGCTAAGAACCAACTGAGAAAGACTATGAAGTACAGTGCTTTTTGCCATTTTGTGAGAAGAGTGTTTGGGTGAATCAGAACTATATAGATCCTCTAAGGATGAAGCTTATTTTTTAAATTAAGAAACAAATAGGCATTGGAATTGATCTGGTCATTTGACAAGGATCTTCTTTTGTTAGGGAGTTTTTGGTCATGAATCTACCAGAGGATTGTCTAAATATTCCTCTTAGGTATATTATTTGACATTTTTCTCTTTGACTAATGATGTATGTCCTAAATGAGATACTGAGATGTGATGGGATCAAGTGAGATAGCTGCTAGGTTTGATAGAGTGAGAAGTACATGAATAGAAGTGGAGTTAATATCTTTTGATAAAAATGGAATTACTATTAAGAAAGACTTCATTGACAGTTCCTGCTAGCACCTTAGTGTTTAGGTTTGACTAACTGGGTTTTTATAACCACGATTTGATAAGGTGTCACACTACTGTAAGAAAAACAAGTAGCTTTTTTGGCTTTAGTGTGTGAACCAGTATTAAATAGAGACCCAGAGGATGTGAGGAAGCAAACCAAGTGTGTGTATAGGAGAAGAGTAATAGAGTGCAGAAATGGCAGGTGCATGGACCTGGATGCCATAATGGGCCATGTGTTTGACGACAACTAGGAGACATAAGTGGCTGGAGAATGGCTGGATTTATTATCATCTTAGTCACTCTTCATTAGAAAATCACAATGTAAGTAAAGACAATATATTTTCCTATGAGTTCAGTGTTAATCATGAGCACTTTTGTGTGTGTGTAGTTTTTTTTGTGGTTTTTCAAGACAGGGTTTCTTTGTAGCAGCCCTGGCTATCCTGGACTTGAATTGTAGACCAGGCTGACCTCGAACTCACCCCTTCAGAGTACTGGAATTAAAGGTGTGCACCGCCATGCCCAGTTTCATGGGCACTTTTTAAAAATGTCTTTTTTTTTTTTTTTAACTTAGATGTAGTTTGAGTATGGTTAAATTCAGAACTTGCCTATTTTGGTATAAAGCTCTGAGCTGATACAGTGTTGAAGCACCCTCCAAAATGAGAGCCGCTCATTAGAAGCTCTCTAGCAACCCATTGTCATTCGCCACTCCATCCCTGCCTCAGTACTCGTGGCACTCCCAGTTATTTGTCATCCTTTAGTGCCGGGGCAGAGTGTTGAAAACTTATTTTTTATTGTTGTTTACTTGCTTTTGTTTGGAAGGCAGGTCTCACTATGTAGCCCAGGCAGACTTGAATTGAAGTCCTCCTCTTTTAGACTCCTGAAGAATAGAATTACAGACTGAAGCTTGTTTTGACTATGTAGCCCATTCCTCCTCCTTTTTCTTATTCTCTTGTGGCCTCTGTTTGGTTTTACTACGTACATACTTGCAGATCTGTCTTCTTTCCAATCCCTGTATACTCTCTCTGGCAAGGTATGGGCCTTTAACATCCTTCCATGAGCCAGGCATAGAATGGCCCACAATTTTAATCCCAGCATTTAGAATGCAGAGGCCACTGGGTCTCTGTGACTTTGAGCCTGGTCTACATAGTGAGTAGGATATCAAGAGCTTATAATGGGACACCACACACACACACACTTTAATTCTTTAATTTCAGCACTTGGGAGGCAGAGGCAGGTACTTGTTTCGGGAAAAAAAATTCCTTCCAAGAGATGATACATGGCTACATGCAAGGGAAGAAATCTACTTTTAGAATTACTGCCATCTAGAGAATCTGTTTAATTCTCCCTCAGAGAATAAATGTATTAAGATTTTGTTAAAAAAAAGTGGGAGTGGGTGGGTAGGGGAGTTGGGGGGAGAGTATGGGGGGCTTTTGGGATAGCATTGGAAATGTAAATGAGGAAAATACCTAATAAAAATATTAAAATAAAAAAGACTCTGCCTTCTCCGGCAGCCATCTTTCCAAAAAAAAAAAAAAAAAAGATTTTGTTAGTGTTAGTATAGATGGGAATGAGAGACCATTGGCCTTGGTGATGAGCATACTTAACACTGATACTCTTCCAATCAATGAATATTTGAAGGTCCAGAAGGAGCCAACCTGTTCATCTATCACCTGCCCCAGGAGTTTGGAGACCAGGACTTACTGCAGATGTTTATGCCCTTTGGGAATGTCGTGTCGGCCAAGGTTTTCATAGACAAGCAGACAAACCTGAGCAAGTGCTTTGGTATGTTGACCTCTCTTCTGGTGTAAGAATGGGATTAAGTATTTTGCCACTGAGAGAGAAAGAAAGTGGCTGCTGACAAATTGAGAAAAATCTGAGTTTGAGTTTGACCTTAGCAGATCATATGACCTCTTTCTGAGCTTTAGTTTTATCTGTAGTAGAGGTAGTGATTTCTGCTCACAGTATTGGTCCAGAGGAACTAGTGTATAGAAATGGCTTTGCAAGGGGAGAAAGAATACTGGTAAATGTCAGGCAGTAGCTTTGAGAACCTGATTGTAGTTTCATGTGGTTGTCATTGCCAGAATTGTCGTTCATGCTGAGAACAAATAAGATACGAACAAGGACTGAACTCCTTGCTTTGTTAGGTTCCTCACCTAGGTTTCTGCTTGAACACACAGGTTTTGTAAGTTATGACAATCCTGTCTCAGCTCAAGCTGCCATCCAGTCCATGAACGGCTTTCAAATTGGAATGAAGAGGCTTAAAGTGCAGCTCAAACGTTCGAAGAATGATAGTAAGCCCTACTGAGTGCTCCCCTCTGAGACTGGAGTGAGAAGATCTTCTGGTAAGTGGGGGAGGAGCACCCTTAATCATTCGAAGCCCTAAGGCTGTGTGTTAACAGCCCTGGACCCTGATCCCTGCCACTCTCGCAGGCACAGCTTGCCCTGAAGACTCAGCTACTGCCTTCTGTGGGAGTGTCGCTTCGTACAGAGGACAAGTTTGTGCTTTGGTTTCCAGTGTTTTACTTTGGAGTTTAGGTGCCATATCCTGAGGGGTTTTGTTTTGTTTTGTTTTGTTTTGTTTCTTTTTCCCTTTATTTAAAGTTTGCTGTGTTTGTAACCAGTTTGTTGAGAAGGACCAACACCAGTCCACCTTGAGGAAGAGGGAAATGGGTTTAAAAGATAATTAGAACATGCCCCAAACCATGGAAAGAGAGGGCTGAGCAGAACAGAAAGTTGATCCCCGAAGTCTCTCTCCCTGTGTGGAAAGAGTGAGAACTAAGTCTAATGAGGTACGGGGTGGGTGAGTGGGTGAGGTGTCTTAGCTTCTAGACCCCTTAGAACTGGCTGCTTTCTGTGGAAATGCTGAATTTATGCCACCTATTTTTCTAATTTTTGTCCTGGATTTCTGCCCTTCTTTCCTAAAAGGGGGTAAGCAAGTCTCATGAAATAATGCACTTTTCAGTTAGCCTGAAATATGCAAATAGGAGGGAGATACCCATGACTAGGCAGCCCAGCCCGACATTCGTGTTATATTGATTGCCCTGCCTGGTTGGTGGCTGTTTAGGGGAAGCAGCCAGAGAGGTCATTTTCATTAATTTTAACATGAAGTTAGAATGTACCCATTTCCAGTAGTCTCTTTTGTAGAAAGTATATGGAAGTTCATAACACCAAGGAATGTTGCCTCCTTCTCTGGCCACAGTTTTCTCATGAGGGGACATAAGACACTCTTAACAGCATCTCTAGCCAACAAGGGTGCAGTTCATGGGCAGAGCAGTCAAGAAGCCATCTGATTAAGGGAAGAGAGACCTGCTTCTTGGTGTGCCTGAATCAAGGTCACTTCAAGCCACTTTGCTATATTTGAGCAGAGCCTAGTATTCAAGAAGGTTCAGAAGTGCATTTCTGATTCCTTAATGAAGGTACTCCAAAAGCTGTGTTCCCATAAGGTCTGGCAGGCCTCTCCTCTAGCCCCATTTTCTGTCCTTGAAGACAGAAGAAAGTATAGGACGTTTACAGGCTCCATATGGATTTAGTGTTCATTTACCTCAGTATTAACCCATGTTCATTTTGTCATCATGCTTACAGTAAGCTCCCTGCTGCCTTTCATGGGTCTTAACTCCAGCCTTTGCCAGTGTCCCACATAGCCTCTGGGCTCTCCTGCTCTAAGAGAAGCTGTGGGAATGTGCATCTGAGCAGAGGTAGCCCTATAAATATATGATTAGTAGTCACAGCCAGGGCCTGGGTTCCTGGGTCATTGGAAGCTTAAACCTCATAAGTTACAAGTCTTGACTCCTAGCAGCAGAGATTAGAAGGGGCTAACCTGCTTTAAGTCAGATAGGGACTCTCCTTGTCATGCTGTCCCTGTGGATAACAAACAGGGATTGACCATCTTGCTGTTGTACAGGAAGTTGTTAGTGGTGTGTTATCCCATTGATGCTGGGACAGCTGTTCTCTTATAGTGATAAGTTGAGTCTGTTGTCCTCTTAAACATGAAACATACACTTCTTAAGCTGAACCACGTAAACTTGAATTCTGTGCACTGGGAGAAAAGTGTCCTGTGTTTCAAGATAAAACTGTTCTAAAGGCTTCCAGGGTATTGATGGAATTTTTTAAAATAATGCAAAAAAAATAAAAAATAAAAAACTTTAAAAGGAAAAAAAAGAAAAAAATGCTAGGTTGGGCAGGCACTGCTCAGAATCCCAACCGGCCGGAACCAAGAATGTTGTTTCTATTTTTATAGAAGTTTTATACAGCTCCGGGGTGGAGAATATTTATTACCTAAATTATATCTCTGGAAAAGGCCAGGATTTTGTAGAATCCAGAATGTGATTGTTGTACACACAGGGTGCTGTGTATGATTGAAACTACTGACTTTCTGTGACCGTTTGCAGCCCAGGTAACCTGTCCAAGGGGAAGGCTAACATTAATGCTGTGAATTGGCAGAGGCGAGAGCTGTGCTCCACAGGGAGCTGCCAGTGCTGTGCTCCCTAACCTTCTGTTCTGCCTTCCTCCTCGGCCAGAACATCACGTTCTCCCTGCTCCTCTGGTTCCCTCTAGCTCTCCCATTTCATTGTCCACAGATTTGTCCTGTGCTCCAGGACCAAATGAAACTTTCCTAATGATATTAGAAGCAAAGGAGTGACCCCACCTTTGGAACAGACCCCAAACTTCATACCTACTTGTGATTTCTAAAAGGAGCACTTGCCCCAGCAGAGCCATGGTCAGCCATGGCTGGCTCAGTTAGCCAGCTAGCCAGCTGGGGAGACCATGTACTTCCATTATCCCGTTTGCCCAGTGCATTAGCACAGCACTAGCACTGTCCTCGAGCACAGTTCCCTCCCCAGGCCAAAGATGGTTTTGTTGAAGAAGCTGCTCCCCTATAAGTCTTGATGTGAAAGGGCTCAGCTTAGAGTGGAGACTGAAGTGACGTCTTAAGCAGTCCATTTCTGTTGTGTGGAGGTTTCACTTACAGTGTTTTCTGCTGTAGTTTTGTTTCGTGGATTATATCATGCCATTGATTTGCCTTCAGTGCAGCCCAACCACTATCTCCTGGGTTCCACAAGAGTGCCCAGGGCGTATGTGGAACCTTAGGGCTTGGATTTCTGGGAACAAGGGTGGGCCATCCTAGGATTGAGCAAGAAACTCTGGCCCTCTATCTACCCTAAGTAGTCTCCCTCCCACTCTAGTTAGCATCTTTTGTTGCTGAGACCCTGCTTGCCCAGAGACTGTCTTCATGTGTTAGGTGCTTTGCAGGAAATCCAAGCCTTAGGTTCCCCTCTGTCTCTGGCAGTTGGATGTTCTCTTGGTGTCCTTCATGTCCTTTTGAACTTTCCCCTGTGTCCATTGTTAGCATGTGCAAAAGTTCTTGTCATTTCCCACCCCTGCCCTTCCCCGTCTCCTCATTTCAGGGCTGCATACAGTGAGTGTCCTGTTCTCTCTCTCTGTTTGGATGTATTGCTCTGTGTAACTCAGTGGATCTCCCTCTTTCTGGTTTGTTTTTTTTTCTAGATTCCTGCCGTTTGTTCATCGTTGTGCCTAAAGCATGTCGATGTGGCGTCAAGTACATCGTCCAAATCCCTGTCTCTTCAGCTTCTCTGATGCTTGAACTCTCACCTTTGACCTTGTGTTGACCTTTGATGCTGATGTGTATTTTATTATGTTTGTTTCTTTCTTTGTTTTTTCTTTTTTCTTTCTTTTTTTTTTTTCCCTTTTGTGCTGCCAAATTGGTTTTGCTAGAACGACTGCTGAAGGGAAAATATTTAAACTTGCATTTGAATATAAAAAAAAATCTATTTTTCTAGAACTTCATAAGATAACCACTTGATTTTGTGATTCCAATTCTTTGTAACTGTCTCAGAGCAGCCCTACTAGCACATGCCGTGTGGTGTTTGTATCCTTGTGAACACACAGCCAGTCCGCTTCCAGGCTTTGTTCCTCTGTGTGCTTAGTTTTAAAGACAACTTTGAAATAAACAATGAAATAAAAGATGTCACTAAAATCTTTGAGGCTCCTGAACACATTTTGCTGACATAGTTTTGGGGCTTGAGGAGACCGCATGTTGTTATTAATTTTTGTTTTTCTGAGTTCTCAACTGCAGAAAAATGTCTGAAATACACCCTTACCCCCATTCCCTTTTCACTGAATGCTGAGGTTTGGGCCCCAGCTAGCCTTTTTTCTTTTCCTTTTGTGGTTCTTCCTGAAGCAGCCCTGCAGGGAAGCCCTAGGGTCCCTCTTCCCCTCCCCTCCCCTCGGCTCAGCCAGCTCACACCCGTGCTTCTTCCTACAGTCTCCACAGCAAAATGTGATGCTTTCAACTTTTTTGGGTTTTGTATTCTTTTGCCTTTTTGTTTTGAATTTTTCCTTTCCTACTAAGATTATGCCCAGAAAAAACAAGTTGTGCATGTTTCCTGCTGTTTCTTCACACCTTCGTATGTATCACCTTCACCTCTCTGTTTTCTATAGTTTGTGCAAAAACTGACTGATTTAAAGGGGTTTCAAAGAAGATGTTTTAAATTGTTATGGGGTTGATTTTTTTTCTCAAGATTGTATCGTTTTATTTTGAAGTGGCAACTTTCTCCTCTATTGCCCTTAGAGTGTTTGCCTGTGCACTTAGACTGTCACTCTTTGTGGTGGCCTCCAGGTCTCAGTGGGGGATCCAGGAGGCTGGCTGCTCTGCTCAGGGAGTACAGGGGGCCAGAGGCAGAAGCAGAACCAAAGGTGGCTGTGGGTAGGCAGGATGCTTAGGGCATCAAGGCTAGATCACGGAGGGAGGGAGGGCAGGCGGGCAGTACTTCTGATTACCCAGAGGAGGCCATCGGTGCACTGAGTGGCAATATACCTGCCTGCCTGCGCTTTCCCTAGGTGACAAGCACAATAAATACTACAGTCTTCACACTGTTTACAGCTCTGGGCACCAACCACCCCGCACTGGCTCTTCACTATGGCTCTGCTCTTACTTAGCTAATAGAGTTGGGGTAAGGGCAAGAAACTGTTTTTAAATTGGGTGAAGAGCCAGATAGCTACTGTTCCCGGGTGCCAGGCCAGCCAGTTCTTTGGTTTCCTAAGGGAAACTTACCCTCTTCTCTTGTAGCACCATCCAGCCTCAGGGTCTTGGGGACTTGGAAGAATGTGAATAGAGGAGGAGAGGCTAGAGGAAATGAGTAGACAGGGATGGATCTGTGAAGAGCAGAGGCTGCAGGGAGGATTTTTGACAGATCCCACTGAGACTTAAGCACTGGTGGGAGGGAAAGTGGAAGCAAGGTTGTCCAGGAAAGGGTGGCAAGGTGCAGCAAAGGATGGGGGTGGGGAGAGAAGCACGGTCTGGCATCATCCACTCTCTGCCTGGTGTTGAAGGAACTCCAGCACAGTTTCTGCTCTGGGACCCCTACAGGTTGCCCAATATATTATGCTTGAGGCCACCTTACTAGGAAGAAATGGCAGCCAAGTGGGGGACTTAAGTATGCTGCTTAAGGTCCTGGAAGGGGTGGTAGGATGCCAGCGCCTAGCATGAGAGAGCCTGCTGTGTGCCCACAGTCTGACTGCACAGAGCGCCTCTGTCGGCAGGAGGTGCTGCGGTCCCCTTCCTGTGTACTGAGAAGCTGGGCTTGCCAATATAGTTTGCTTTCGATTCCAAGAGGAGCTCTGGGAAAACCTGTGGATAAAACCAAATGCCAAATGTTGGACATTGTTTCCTTTTCCTTTTCTCTCTGATTGTTTTAATTGTTCCGTAGTGGTTTTAATGGATTTGAGACCCTGGAGCGGCAGCTGCCTTTCTGATTTCCAGCTGCTTTTTGTGAATAATTTAAAAAGAAAAAAAAAAGAAACTTTACATTTTGGAGACAAACCTGTGTGAGTTTTTTATTGGTACAAACGTTGTATTTAACACTAGGGGTTTTGTACAGTTTTTTGCCTTTTCTACTAGAAAACAATGTAAAGTGATTTCACAATGTGAAGAGAAAAAAATTGCCACTATGACCAAACGCACAGTCTGTTCTGCAGCAACAACGGGATTCAATCAACTCAAAGTCGTGATTCAGCCGTAGAAATGCTTTTCTTGACCTTGTTTGAGCTTTCCTTTTTTCCTGTTTGATTTATAAAAGATGTCTTTTGTGTGTGAACTTGTGTTGTACTCTGTAGAAAATTATGGATTTTGCTTTAATGGTTTTTAAAAAAAAAAAAGGGCAAGAAGAGCCCGTGTCGCTTTTCTTACCTAATCACAGTTTGTGTAGTGGATTAAAAAAAGAAAAAGTTGTTAAAAGTTTGGAGCAAGGGAGTATGTGTTTAAAAGGACTCTCCTTCCTTTTTGTGTGTGTTTCCTTTTGTCCCAATGGGGAACCTAAATCTGTTTTAATTGCACAGACACACAGACAAAAAGTCATTTTGTATCTGCCAAGTGTGGTACCTTCCTTTGTTTATTTGCTATTAAACTGTTTGAGAAGAACTGTTTGTCTTCTGCGTTGTCAATTGCCCGGGAAAGGGGGGGAGGGGAGGGGATGGGATGGGATGGGATGGGATGGGATGGGATGGGATGGGATGGGATGGGATGGGATGGGATGGGATGTGGGTGACTTCCATGCTGACAGAACCTATTGATAATTCAGCTGAAGTCACACAGAGCTCCCGAAGGAAAAGACAGTTTCTCTCTGGAATGCTAGTTGTGTGACATGTCTGCATTCTACAAAGTAACCATAATATGGAAACACCTTGAAACACTTTGGTAGCTTTAATTTGTCCTCCCTCTTCCATTACAGCTGATGGCCTGTGTGAATCCTAGATCATGGCCTTCTCTTCAAGCCTTTAGTCTTCAGCCCCAAAAGTAGTTAGACCTTTAAGGTGCCTTAAGTTAATTCTTCAGGTATTCTAGATCATTCTCTAATGGAGCCTCCTGCCTAGGACTGCCTTTGAACTTCTGGGAGCTTGCAGTTCAGCTACTTGTGTCTAAAGAGGCAGAGACTCTGGCCGAGCAACAGCCCTGTCTCTGTCCAGTCCTTCACTACAGCTACCACCCTCCATGGAGACTCCTGGTACTGGGTGGTCCAGTCTTCACAGAGGTGAAGCCGCCTCTCTGGGCGCTAGAGCTGACTTGTGGGTGGAGCCCCTCTATTTGGGGTGGACCTGGTGGGTAGTGTAACTCAGGTATTTCCTGGACACTGTCCATTTGATAATCACATGAGGAATAACAGAGCTCTTGTCAACCACACTTGCCTTTAATTACTGTTTTTTAGGTCTCCATTTCTGCTCTTACCCCCTGCCCCCCCTCAAAACAGAATCCTGCCATGTAATCCCAGCTGACCTTACAGTCTCAGGAGCCTTTCTGCCTCAGCCTCCCTGATGCTGAAATGACTATCATGCACTTCCATGCCTGGTTTTAAGTGTGTTTAAAATCAGAAGTCTGGGACAGGGGATGTAGCTCAATGGTAGAATGCTTACTTGGGGTATGTGAGGCCCTGGGTTTGATCCCCAACACTGCAGAAATAGAAGCAGAACTTTATAGGAATCTGCAAATATTCACCCTAACTAATGTCCATTGGAATATTTGCTGCAGTAAATTGTTGTGGGAAACGTGAGGCTCGGTCTACATTCTGTCTTTACATCATTCCTAGACAGGACTGCTTGCCCACCTCCCCAGCTACATACTGACAAGTCAGTTGAACAGCAGCTGTGTTGCTGCTAGAATATGGGGGCACTCAGAATTAGATTGAACCGTCCAGATCCCAGGCCCTTGTCTCTTAACCACCGGAGACAAATGTCTCAAAAGCAGACACTAGTGTGTTCGTTACCCAGCTTTTCATAGGCAGTTGCAGTGACCCCAGGCTTCAGTGAGGAGAGACTCAGCAGGGCCTTGTGGCTCTCATACCGTGCACCTAATGCCCAGAGGTGACTGCTGATCACTACTGCTCCTGCAGAAGTGCCACCACCTGTGGGAGCCAAGGCTCCTCTGCAGCATTTCTCTGTAATTCCGCTATCCAGTCTTGTTTAATGTTTATTTTTGAGACAGAGTCTCTCACTACATAGCCCTAGCCGGCATAGAACTCATGTAGATCAAGTTGACTTTCAACTCAAAGTGCCGAGGTTTAAGGTGTGAGCTACCTCATCTGCCCTTAATGTTTTTTATTTATGTATATTCATATAAAATGTGCTGTCTTAACTGTCCTTATACAAATAGTAGCACTTACGTACAATCAGTGTTTGTGCCACCATTGCACTTAAATGACTTTGGTTGGTTGGTTTGTTTTTCGAGACAGGGTTTCTCTGTGTAGCTCTGGCTGTCCTGGAACTCACTTTGTAGACCAGGCTGGCCTCGAACTCAGAAATCTGCCTGCCTCTGCCTCCCCAGTGCTGGGATTAAAGGCGTGTACCACCACACCTGGCTTAAATGACTTTTTTAAATTTTGGTTTTTTGAGACAAGCTTGTCTGAGAAAAATAAAAGTGCTAATAATGTAAAATGTCTATTGAGCATCCTCCATGGGTTCTGTATTTCATACTTTGAAGAAATGGTATGGTCTGAGCCTTCTGTGGACTCTTCCCAGAAGTTAGTTATGTTAATGGTGGTTTCCTGTTGACTATGCCTTCTTTCTCCCCCTCCTCCCCTCTCTGTTTTTGTTTGTTTGTTTGTTTGTTTGTTTGTTTTTTGAAATAAGAGTCCTAAGTAGCCCAGGCTAGCCTCAAACTAGCTTGATCTTCCTGCCTCAGCTTCCTAAATCCTGGGAGTATGGGCTTGAGTCACCATGTCTGGCTCACATTTGATTCTCTTTGACTCAAATGCATGGCAGTGTATGCTTTAATCCTAGCACTGAGAGGCAAGTGGATCAATGATTTAGAGGCCAGCCTGCTCTACATTGTGGACTCCTGTCCAGCCAAGGTTACATAGTAAGACCCTGAGTGAGTGAGTAAGTAAATAAATAAATAAATAAATAAATAAATAAATAAATAAATAAATAAATAAGAAAAATTAAGAAAAGGCTAGAAAGCTGGTTGATTCTGTGGGTTAAGAGTGTGGATTGGGGGCTGTCAAGATGGCTCACTGGTTAAGAGCAGTGACTGCTCTTCTGAAGATCCCGAGTTCAAATCCCAGCAACCACATGGTGGCTCACAACCATCCATAACAAAATCTGATGCCTTCTTCTGGAGTATCTGAGGACAGCTACAGTGTACTTACATATAATAAATAAATAAATCTTTTTTTTAAAAAAAAATGTGGATTGATGGCGGCCAGTGGTGGCGCACGCCTTTAATCCCAGCACTTGGGAGGCAGAGACAGGCAGATTTCTGAGTTCGAGGACAGCCAGGGCTACACAGAGAAACCCTGTCTCGAAAAAAAAACAAACAAAAAAGAAGAGTGTGGATTGTTGTTGCAGAGGACCCCTGAGTTTGGCTCCCAGTACCCAATTGGGGCTGCTCACACCTTGTAACTCCAACTGCTGGAGCTCTTCTGGTCTCTGGGCATCTGCACTAAGTGTACTTAGCCACATGCAGTGACACAGACATAATTAAATCTTTCCCATAAGGAGGGTAGGGGACTAAAGAGATGGCTCAGCGGTTAAGAGCACTGACTGCTCTTCCCATATGGTGGCTCACAACCATCTGTAACGGGATCTGATGCCCTCATCTAGTATGTCTGAAGACAGCAACAGTGTACTCATACTTTTGTTTTTTTGTTTTTCGAGACAGGGTTTCTCTGTGTAGCCCTGGCTGTCCTGGAACTCACTTGGTAGACCAGGCTGGCCTCAAACTTAGAAATCCTCCTGCCTCTGCCTCCCAAGTGCTGGGATTAAAGGCGTGTGCCACCACACCGGGCTATTTTTTTTTAAAGGCAGGGTAGTAGAGCTGCTCTCTTAGTCATTCATTACCTTGGGATTGGGATTCTACATTTCTGAGACATATAAATTAAATGGTAGAATGAACATCTTTCAGTTTAATGGCATACCTAAAAGCTATTGCTTTTCTTTCTCGAATTTTATAATTTGAAATCTGATTTTGTCTCTGTAATACAGATGGTAACTTAAAAACAGTTTGCATTGCCTTATGAAACACTTCTGTGATGGCCCACTACCTTCAGTGCTTGTTTGTCATCTGTCTGCTGTGACTTTCTTGGTCAGCACATGGGTGTCCTATCACATGCTACGTTCATCTAAGGAGCCTGGTCTCTGATTGAGAAAAAGCCAACAGGAAGGAAAACCAGGTTTTCCCTTCACCTCTGGGAATGTCACTCTGATAGCAGCATTTCCCTTGGGAGAGTTTGAGACTTTGTGACTTTCAAGCACTGATTCCTCCTTCTGGAATCTTCTCCATCCCCTACCATCTGGCATTTAAATTACTTTGCTTGTGTGGCCTTTGTCTCTCTGCAGGGGAAGCTCCTGTAATAGGGAGGGCTTTTGTTTTTCTAAAGGAAAGTTATCTTGGCTCGAGAAACTGAACTGTCTACTGGGAACAGCACATTTCCTCTCCCAGCTATTCCCTTTGACAAGTTGGGAGTTTGGGGCTGGTTTGGTTATTTTTTGAGACTAGAGTCTTAATACAGTTCTGACTGATTTGGAACTCTTTATGCAGACCAGGCTGCCCTTGTATTAGAGATCCACCTTCTGCCTCCCAACTGCTAGGTTTAAAGACTTACACTGTAGTGTCTGATGAGCTGGGAGATTTTAAAAGGTGGGAGCCCATCCCTGTGCAATTACCCCATTGGGAGTGGTGCAGTTATCATACATACTAAATTGGGAAGGTTCTCATCACTTCAGAGGCCATATTCATGAACGTTTATTTTCCTAGCCCTTGTTGACTAAGCTACTTTGTGTGTATGTGTGTGTTTCAAGACAGGTGTCTTAGTTTGGGTTTTATTGCTGTGAAGAGACACCATGACCAAGCTCTTAAAGACAAATACTTTATTTGGACTGCCTTACAGAATCAGAGGTTCAGTCCATTATCATCATACTGGAAGGGTGGCATCATATAGCATACTTAGTGCTGGAGGAGCCAAGAGTTCTACATCTTGATTTGAAGGCAGCCAGGAGAAGACTGGAATTTCATACTGGGCGGAGCCTAGGCCAAGGAGGCCTCAAAGCCCACCTACACAGTGACATACTTCCTCCAGCAAGGCTGCACCTCCTAAAAGTGCCACTCCCTGTGACCAAGCATTCAAACACAGGAAGCTATGGGGGCCAAACCTAATCAAATCACCACAACAGGGATTTTCTGTGTAGCCCTGGTTGTCTTGCTGCTTAGATCTATAGACCAGGCTGGCCTGGAACTCAGAGATCCACCTGTCTCTGGCATGTGTCACCACCTCTGGCTAGACTAATCTACTTGTAGTAGTTTTGTGCGTTCTGGATATTTTGGGTAAATGTAATCACAGGCTTTTAGATAGCCTGCATCCTGAGGTGGCTTCTCCTTTCTCTTCTAAGTCTACTCAATGAAAAAATGCCCTACCAGCTGTCTGTGGCCTTTCCAGCCTTTTGAGCTTGTCTTCTATCTTGTTTCAAAACCATCCTACTTGTGTATCCCTTCCAACCCCACCTTCCCTTCCCCTAATGTGACTTGCCTCATCCTGAAACTCTGTAGAGCAGTGGTTCTCAGCCTTCCTAATGCTGTGGCAGTTTCTTGTGCTGAGATGATCTCCAACCATAAAATTGTATTGCTTCTCCCTAACTGCAAAATTGGTACTATTATGAATCTTAATGTGAATATCTGGTATGCAGGATATCTGATGTGACCCCAAAGGGGTCCTGACCCACAGGTTGAGAACCATTGCTCTAGACCTACATCATTCCAGACAGTTTCCCCATTAGCTTCTGTAATTTTTGTTTTTTAAGTTAAGATTTGCTTGGTGGTGGTGGTTCATGCCTTTAATCCCAGCACTCTGCACGCAGAGGCAGGCATAATCTCTGAATTCAAAGACAGCATACTCTACCAAGCAAGTTCCAGGATGACCAGGGTTTTATATTGAGAATCCCTGCTTCAAAAACAAAAAACAAAAGAAGGAAGACTTAATGTATTTTTTATATGCATGAATGCTTTGCCTGCGTATGTGTGTGTGTGTGCTGGCGTATGTGCCTGGTGCCTTGGAAGCTCAGAGGAAGGAGTTGGAACCCCTGGAACTGAAGTTGAAGGTGGTGAGCTGCCAAGTATATACCAGGAACTAAGCCATGTCCTCTGCTTGAACAGTTCTTTTAACTTCTAAGCCATCTTCTCATCCCTAAATAAAGTATTTTTTTAAATAAAACTGGTTCTTCAGTTCTACCCTAACATTTCAAAAACTATATTTGTCATGCTGCCTTGGTTACTGTTGCTGTGAAGAGCATATCCAAGGCAGCCTATGAAACAAATTGCATTAGTTGGGGGTGTGCTTAGTGAGTCTATGACCATTATGGCAGGAAGGATGACAGCAGGCAGGTAGGCATGGTGCTGGAGTAGTAGTTGAGAGTTTACATCTTACCTGCAGGTTGAAGGCTGAGAGCAAGAGACTGGGCCTCATGTGGGCTTTTGAAACCTGTAAGCCTAGCTCCAGGAACATATGTTCTCCAACAAGGCCTCTGCTAATGCTTTCAAAGTCATTTAAACCACCACAGCATAGAACATTTGGGATATTCCAGTCAGTTGTTGCACTGTTCTAGATGGTGCTTCTCTGGGGTCTGGAGAGAGAGCTTAATGGCTAACAGCAGGTTTTGCTCTTGCAGAGACCCAGATTCTCTTCCCAGCACCTACATGGTGGTTCACAACTGCCTGTAAGTCTAGTTGTGAGGCACCTGAGTGACCTTCTCCTAAGCTCCAAGGACACCAAGCATTTGCATAAAATGAATGTAGTAGTTAAACATTTTGAAAAATTAGGGTTTAAAAAAGAAAACATAATTCCAGGACATAGAAGGCCAAGGCAGGAGAATCACAAATTCAAAGCTACCCTGGGCTGCATAGAAAAACTCTGGTCTCAAGAAAATGGGCCAGGGGGCTGGTGAGATGGCTCAGTGGGTAAGAGCACCCGACTGCTTTTCCAAAGGTCTGGATTCAAATCCCAGCAACCACATGGTGGCTCACAACCATCTGTAACGAAATCTGACTCCCTCTTCTGGAGTGTCTGAAGACAGCGACAGTGTACTTACATATAATAATAAATAAATAAATAAAACCTTAAAAAAATATGTAAAAAAGAAAACATTTATTAAAAAAAAAAAGAAAAGAAAATGGGCCAGGGATGTGGTCCAGTTTGTAAAGTACTAGACTAGCAAACACTAGATTTGATTCCCAGCATTGGAAAAACTTTATATAATGGAACTCTAGGTTGTAGAGGCCAGAGGGTCAGAAGTGCAAGGACAACCTTAGCTCCAAGACAGGTTTGAGGTCTTTCTGGGCTACATGAGACACTCTCAGAAAAGGAGGGAGAAATCATCTATCACAGCAGCTCCAGTCCCTCCCAGCACCTAGGACTGTGGGGAGATAGAAACTGACCTAGTTAGGGTTTTCATTGCTGTGAAGAGACACCATGACCAAGGCAACTCTTACAAAGGAAAACATTTGATTGGGACTGGCTTATAGAGGTTTAGTTCATAATCGTCATGGAAAGAAGCATGACAGCAGGCAGGCAGACATGGTGCTAGAGGAGCCAGGAGTTCTGCATCTTGATCTAAAGGTAGCAGGGAGGAGACTTATCTCTCACTGGCCAGACAGGAGCATTGAAACTTCAAAGCTCACCTCCTCAATGGCACTCTTCCTCCAACAAAGCTACACCTAACAATGCTATTTTCTCTAAGCCAAGCATTCAAACATATAATTCTATGGGAGCTGTCTTATTCCTGCACAAAATATGACCAAGAAGCAGGTTGGGGAGGAAAGGGTTTATTCAGTTTCCACTTCCACATTGCTGTTCCTCGCCAAAGGAAGTTAGGGCAAGAACTTGGAGGCAGGAGCTGATGCAGAGGCCATGGAGGGATGGTTGCTTACTGGATTGCTTCTCCTGGCTTGCTCAGCTTGCTTTCTTATAGAACCCAGGACCACAGCCCAGGGATGGCACTATTCACAAAGGGCTGGGCCCTCCCCCGTCTTCATCACTAATTGAGAAAATGCCTTACAGCTCAAGGAGGTATTTCCTAAAGGGAGGCTCCTTTCTCTATAATAACTCCAGCTTGTGTCAAGTTGACACACCGAATAAGCCATCACATTCAAACCATCACATTCCATTCCCTGTCTGCATAGGCATGTAGCCATACTATAATGCAGAATACATTTAGACCAACTTCAAAAGTCCCCATAGTCTATCACAGTGTCAATGTTTAAAGGTTCAACATGTCTTCTGAAATTAATCCCCTATAAAATAAAGCAGATCACATACTGCCAACATATACACAAACTATACATTACCGATCCAAATTGGAAGAACAGAAATGCAGTGAGGACCAAAGCAAGACCAAAACTCAGCTCGGCAAATCCCAAACTCCGCATTTCCATGTCTGATGGCAAAATGTTCTTCAGATCTCCAGCTCCCTTCAGCTTTGCTGACTACAGCACACTTGTTTTAAGCTGGTTTCACTTTCTGTTACCAACTTTCCTTTGGCAGGTGTCCCATGGCATCTCTAACCTCTTGGGATCTCCAAGGCAAACTGAAGAAATACAGTTTTTAGCTTGGCTAATGTGCACCAAAGCTGTCTGCAGAAGCTTTTCCCTACCCCCTGCTGCTTGAAGAATTTTCCCTTTCCCTGCCAATGTAAGCAAGTTCAATAGTTCAATACCACCCGGCCCCTTCCCCATCTGAGAGGACTAAGAAGTCATGGTGACCATAGCTGCCGGAGCAAGATTAGCTGTTCTCAAAAATTAACTATAACACAGATAACAGTTCTTGGAAAGCCTGCCTCAGTTTGAATTCCGAGATAAACCACATACTGCCTTAACCTTGCTGACAAAGTTTTCTGGCACATTAATAGCTGACCCGTAAGTTCAAAATGTACTATTGCTTTGTTGACCAAATCATAATAACCCACCTTGGGGACAAGCAAAGTGAGTCACTAGACCAGAGGTAGTTACTGTGCGAACCAACCAATGCCTGAAAAGGTTACTTGCTACACCAATTCTTGCTACACCAATTAGAATAAGACAGCTACCCTGTTGCTCATATCTGCCCCTTACAAAAGTATAAAAAGTGTGCTCTTTCTTTGTTCTTGGTCTCGCCTCTGACCTGCGAGCTGGGAGGGGAGTCCCCAACATGTTGGATCAATAAAAATAATGATGCAGTTTGCAGCCATGGCGGTCTCCATGGTCTTTGTGAGTGAGGGTCTTTTGACAAACTCCAACAAAACCAAGCTTCACTTTCACAGCTTCACACAATGACTTTTCTGTTCCTCCATGTACCCCTGTCATATGCCTGACTTCAATAGCTTTTGTTTGTTGCAGAGGGAGGTTTTATAACCCCTTTCACACAATGACCTCTCTGCTCCTCAATTTAGAGACATCCCTGAAACATTCTATCCTTGATTCTAAAGCCAGAACCTTGTGGCCAAAGCTGCCAAGTTCTGCTTGTTGGGGCTGGAACATGGCCCCCTTGTTCTGTGACATCACCAGCTTTCTGTTTTTGATTTTTTTTTTTCTTCCTGCCTTTGCTTGGCTGTCCTGAAACTTGCTCTGTAGACAAGCATAGTCTTGATCTTAGAGGTTCTGCCTGCCTCTTCCTCTCAAGTGCTGGGATTAAAAGCGTGCAACACCTTGCCTGGACCTAAACTTTGCTTTAATTCCTTTTCACATTATGAAAGCTTACTAGCTGGGGTCTTGCTCCGAGGTCACCACTCCCTTAATTTCATTGAATACCTTTACTCTGATCATCTCCTTGAACTCAAGGTTTAGCTCCATTCCACTTCCAGTGCCCCTTTAATCCTTGAACTAGACATTGTATTTTTCTTGCTCAGTTTGCTGTTTCATCAAACTGCTTTCATAAGAGTTAACATTAGGAGCGGGTGAGATGCCTTAGTGGTTAAGAGCACTAGCTGTTCTTTCAGGGGTGCTGAGTTCAATTCCCAGCAACCACATGGTGGCTCACAACCATCTATCTATAAGGAGATTTGATGCCCTCTTCTAGCCTGCTGCAGCAGAGCACTCATACATTAAATTAAAAAACAAAAAGTTAACATAAGAACCCAGTGGTGGCCCACGCCTTTAATCCCAGCACTCAGAAGGCAGAGGCAGGAGGATCTCTGAGTTTGAGGCCAGCCTGGTCTATAGAAAAACCCTGTCTAGAAAAAACAAAGCAAAAGAAAAAGTTTACATTAGTTACTACACAGCAGAGTCTGTACTAAACTATTCTGAGATTTCCTTTGCCAGTGCAGTTAATCCAAAAGTCTTCACTTTAGCCTCAGGAAAATCTCAGACAAGGACAAAAATAGCTAAATTCCTTGCCAAAATATCACAAAAACTGTCTCTGGGCTACATACTAATGTTCTTCTCTGAAACCTCTTGAGCGAGGCCTACACAGTTTAAATCACCCTCAGCACCCTGTCTTCCACATTCTGCTAGGATGGCCCATTAAGCCCCTCTTAAAGCATTCCATTGCTTCCCTAACCCAAAGTTCCCAAATCTACACTCCTCCACACAAGAACATGGCCAGGCCTATCACAGCAATACCCAAGTCCCTGGTATCAACTTCTTAGGATTTTATTGCTGTGAAGAGACACCATGACCAAGGCAACTCTTTTTTTTTTTTTTTTTTTTTTTTTTTTTTACCAGAACATCCATTTTTATTGGGCAATACAATCCTTAGTATTCCATGTCAGAAACATGTAGATGTCAAATTGAGGAGAACCTGGAGGCCCAGAACTATTTGAGCTAAACTGAAATAACAGCCTATTTCCAGGCATGCTGTGTCCATTATCCTACATGTGGGTGGCCGGTTACAAGATTTTAAGCCCAGGGTCACAATAGTATCACTGGGCCATATCAGTTTTTTGTTTCTCTGTGTAGTCCTGGCTGTCCTGGGACTCACTTTGTAGACCAGGCTGGCCTCAAACTCAGAAATCTGCCTGCCTCTGCCTCCCAAGTGCTGGGATTAAAGGCGTGCGCCACCACCCAGCTCAGTTAATTTTGATACAACCAAAACCATGCATAATAAAACTTATCTATTTTGTAGTTCAGGCTGGCCTTGAACCCACTCCCTGGCTTCTTCACTAAGGCAGAGGCAATGGGATGCTTGGCACTGTCAGCCCCAGGTCCTAAGGACTGAACTTTCCACATGAAGTTGTAGTTACACACCAAGCCTTGCTGCATGCCTGAATCCTTTAGGCTGCTGGTTTTATAAAAGTTACACCAGTGGACTGGTAGGTTCTCTGGCCCTTCTAGATGCTCCTGTCCATTCCTACTAATCACAGCTTCTGAGATCCTCAAGAACTGCCAAGTTCTTCACACATGAACATCAGGAGACCTAAAGGTATTTTGTTATCCTGGACAGTAAGAGTTAGCTCTCAGCCTGTCAAGCACTTCCAGGGCTTTAATTTTCAAATGGCTGGCACTAAACAGGCTCTCTGAACCAAACAGTCGCTTGAAGGGCCTTCCTGGAGACAGACCCACCCATTCTCTACCCAGATCGTCCAGTTCTTTTGACCCAGGTCTTATACAACTCATGCTGGCTTTGGCTCCTTCCCTGACATTTTTTGGGACCTGCTACCATCTCTGAAACTTCAAGAGCTTTGTGGCTTACAAGTGAGACCAGCCTACCTACAGGTTCAGCTCTTTATTGGACAACTTAACAAAAGCAGTTTAGTCAAAAAGACCAAAGCCCATGTCATCTTCGGGCTCCTCGGACTCTTCCTTCTTTGCTTCCACTTTCTTCTCCTCAGCTGGGGCGGCGGCAGTGGACGGAGTAGGACCACCAGCAGGCGCAGCTCCAGCTGCTGGAACGAGCCCATTAGCCCCTACATTGCAGATGAGGCTCCGGATATTGACATTGGCCAGAGCCTTGGCAAACAAGCCAGGCCAGAAAGGTTCAACGCTGACACCAGCTGATTTAATGAGGGCATTGATCTTATCCTCTGTGACCGTCAACTCGTCATCGTGCAGGATGAGGGCGGAGTAGATGAAGGCGAGCGCAGATACAGACGCCATGTTGTGGACTGCCCGCTCCGTGCTAGTCACCAGATGAAGCGAGGGCCTCACCCCAATGCCGCCTTTGGCGGCAGCTGAGGAAAAGCCAAGGCAACTCTTATAAAGAACATTTAATTGAGATTGGCTTACAGGTTCAGAGTAAAGTTTAGTCCATTATCATCATGATGGGAAACATGGCAGCATGCAGGAAGACATGGTGCTGGAGGAGCCAAGAGTTCTGCATCTTGATCGGAAGGCAGGAAGGAGAAGGCTGTCTCTCATTGGCCAGACTTGAGCATACCTATAAGACCTCAAAGTCCGCCTGCTCAGTGACACATTTCCTCCAACAAAGCCACACCTACTCCAACCAGGCCACACCTCCTAATAGTGCCATTCCATGTGAGCCAAGCGTTCAAATACATGAGTATATGGGGCTGTGCCTATTCAAACTACCACAGAAGCCAAAGCGTTCCCTTCCCCAGTAATTCTTGGTTGTGTCAAGTTGACAAAACTAACCATCACACTGACCCCAAGAAGAGAACAAAGCAGATGGAAAGATACCTCTTCTGTTTAGAACCTGCATTGCTGCCAGGTGTGGCAAGTGATTTCTTTGAGGCCAGCCTGGTCTTCATAGTTCCTGGACAGCCAGGGCTATACAGAGAGAACCTGTATCAAATAAACAAACAAATACATATATGTTGTTCACTGCTCTTGAAGAGGACCCATGTTCCTTCATAGAACAGCTACTTATGGGCATTCAACACTTGCAAACTCCACAGATGCCTGCATTTATAGGTGCATTCCCCTCCCCACATACACATAATAAAAATAATACAGTGTAATAAAAATAAACCTTTACAAGTGTTGATATCTTACCCAAATGTTATGTTACCTAAAAAAAAAAAAAAACCTTTCACTAAAGGTCATGACATGGTCCAAGCATTCCAAGTGGGTAATTCCATGAACACTCACTCAGTTTTGGAAACTAGAAATTTAAGATGGTCAAGAATAGGTCTCTCTTGAAGTCATTTGTCATTTTGAGACAGTCCTTTGTAGCCTAGGTTGGCCTTAATTCCTTGGACCTGAAGATGGCCTTGAGTTGGTCTCCAGTGTGCACCACACGCTGGGATTCACGTTTTCTTCCTGTGTCTTAAGTTCCCATAATAGGTGTTAAGGCCCACTCCAGTATTGTGAAGCTGTTTCCTCCAAATTCAATTGTACTCTAGGAGGGAATGGGGAGAAAGAGAGAGACTCAGGACTTGGGAAGCCAAGGAAACTGTAAGGTTATGCAACCTGTGAGCGGGCACTGGGAGGACAGGGCTCAGTGGTCAGACTATAAGCTGTGGAGGAGGTTCCAGGAATACAGAAGTCCTCATCTGCTGGGGTGAGCTTTCCAGCGAAGAGCTGCCTTTGGTCACCCTGCTCCTGTAAGTAACTGTAATAAAGTCGTTGGTTCACTCAAGCTAGACAGGTGAAATCCCTTCTTTGGTCAGTTACTGGTGTCCCATGTACGGTTCCAGGATAACTGTCTCCTCAGAAAAATGCAACAAAGATCTCTTCCTGTGAGGACTGATCAAGGACCTTAGAACAACCAAAGTTTCAACGCTAGGTGTCTCAGTGGTCCCACCTTACAATCATTGGTGGGGGAGGGAGAGCCTTCAGTGGGGTTGCCTGCAAGCTGTGCAAGGAGTCCCGTGATGAGGCTTCTGGGATTCATCCCTATACCAAGTGGGTGTTACGATGGAACTGCCTAAATTACCCGTGCTCCAGGGAACACCGGTTAATCAGGGTAAACCTGGGTGGGCACCAAAGAAATAGTTTCAGGGCCTGGACAGATGGATCAGTGGTTAAGAGCCTGGCTGCTCTTCCAGAGGACAGCAGTTCAATCCCCTGCTCATAACTGCCTGTAACTCCAGTTCCTGAGGATCTAATGTCCTCTTCTGACCTCTGTGAGCTCCCGCACATGCACACTTTATATATTTTTTTTTAATTTTTAAAATTTGTTAAAATATCTAATAAAAAAATTGTTAAAAAAAATTTTGTTCAATGTGAGTGCTCTGCTGCATATACATCCACAAGCCAGAAGAGGGCATCAGATCTCCGTATAGATTATGAGCTACCACGTGGTTGCTGGGAATTCAACTCAGGACCTCTGGAAGAGCAACCACTGCTCTTAACCTCTGAGCCATCTCACCAGCCCCACAACACACATGTTTTTGAGACAGGGTTGAACTTTGTTGCTTTAGATGACCTGGAACTTTCTATGTAGACCATACTTGCTATGCTATGTAGACCTGCCTCTCAAGTGCTGGCCTTGAAAGTGTATATACCACCACACACGCTAAATATGCTTTTTAAAAAACAGGTCCACCCAAGTCTACCTGGTAAAAGGACACTTTATATTTCCCCTGAAGAATCCACACAGCCCCTATTACCTACTTCACTTTGCCTTAATTAGCTTTTTTAAAAATAAATAAATAAATAAATTTTTGGTTTTTTCGAGACAGGGTTTCTCTGTGTAGCCCTGGCTGTCCTGGAACTCACTTTGTAGACCAGGCTGGCCTCGAACTCAGAAATCCGCCTGCCTCTGCCTCCCAAGTGCTGGGATTAAAAGCATGCGCCATCACTGCCCGGTGGGATTCTTTTTTAAATAAACTTTTAAAACATGATTTTTTTTTCATTGTATGCGCATTGGTGTTTTGCCTGCATGTATGAAGGTGTCATATCTCCTGGCAATGGATTACAGCCCACCTTAACTAGCTCTTTAAAGACTATTTCCACATACGGCTGGCTGCATTGTGAGGAAGGGGTTAGGCCTTCATGATATGGATCTAGGACGGGAGAGACCCGATAGCCATAATTAGGGAGGACTGATGGGGACTGCTCATGAGTACACACTTCTGAAGATAGCGGCAATCCAGCACCACTGTGACAGTGTGCTGCAGTGTTTGGTATTAGAGCTCACTGTTAGAGATGCTGTCAAACCAGCTGGCATTGGAATTGGGGGATTTTTCTTATTTATCATGTCCGTGTGTAATGCACACACTCATACGGGAGTCAGAGGACAACTTATGGAAGTCTGTTCGTCCGGTTACGTGACTCCCAGGGATGAAACTCGGGTTGTTATGTTTGGCAGCAAATGCTGTTACACCATCTCACCAGCCCCTGGGATTGAGACACTTCGTGAATCTTCAAGGACCAAATTGTGGCCTCTGGTCATCATTTTGTCAAGGGGTAGGTAGTATCATCTCTTCTCACTAACACACTGTTTCCTTCACACTAGACACTGTTCTAAGTCCTTGTCAATCAGCAGCTCCTCTAGTTCTGTGGGAATCCTGTGAACTAGGTGCTGTTAACCTTTCTTCTCCAGGGCCAGCAATGTGCCCAAATTCTCTATGCTCACACAGCTAATACAGAAATACAGCAAGCAGGGCCAGGCTGGTGCCCATTGCTGTGCTGTGCTGTGCTGTGCTGTGCTGTGCTGTGCTGTGCTGTGTGAGAGCCACACACCACTATGAGAGTTTAACTATCCTTGCCTCGAAGAGGAGGAAGCAGGCTCAGAGAGCTACATGATTTGCTTAAGGGAGTTAGGAGGAAACCAGGCCTCCCATCAACTGGCTAATTGTTAGGAACAGTGTGGACATGTGCCCAGGTAAGTGTCTATGTGATGGGTAAAATGAGAAAATAAAATGGGGGAGGAACTGGGAAGAAAAGAGGTGAAGCTGGGCTGTGATGGTGCACACCTTTAATCCCAGCACTCAGGAGGCTGAGACAGGTAGATCTCTCAGTTTGAGGCCATCCTGGTGTAGAGTGAGTTCCAGAACAGCCAGAGCTATGCAGAGAAACCCTGTCTTGGGGGGAATGGGGTGGAATGTTCCATTAGCCAGGTACAATGGCTCACTCCTTTGGTCCCAGCTCTTGGGAGGCAGTCAGGCAGATATCTGAGTTTGAGGCTACCCTGGCTTACAAAGCAAGTTCCATGACAGCCAGGGTACACAGAGAAATCTTGTCTCAAAGCAGAAAGACAGAGACAGAGACAGAGAGACAGAGAGAGGGAGAGAGGGAGAGACAGAGGGAGGCGGAGAGAGAGAGAGAGAGAGAGAGAGAGAGAGAGAGAGAGAGAGAGAGAGAGGAAAAAGGAAAAGAAAACAAAACAAAAGAAAAAGAACCAAGAATCAGCAGCAAGGCGAACATTCAACTCCTCTCCCTGATGCCAAGTGTCCTGCCTGCTGCTTTCCTGCTGTCAAAACCTCTGGCCTAAGGCTTGCCTGCATCCTGGCAGACAGCCTTTGACAAGGCTTCCAAAGAGCATAACCTGCCAGGGGCACCAAGGCCAGTGTCAGAAGTGTCAAAGGGGACACCAAACAGGTTCTCCGGTGGTGCAGTGCCTATATCCCTGGGACAGCCACCTTTCAGCTTGGAGTGGGTGCAGCAGGAACCCTCGTGACCTTGCTGCTGACATTCCTCAGAAACCACGTGGCTCCAACTGGCAGGGACAGCTGCAGACAGGGGCTGAACCAGCCTTGTTCCCAGGGTGGCGCCCGTTGTCCATCCAGGCCCTGCTTAGCTTTTTGCCTGGTGTGCTCCCCCCACCCCCACTCCCCAGAGATCAGCCGACACCGTGGGTCCAACACCATGAGGGTCTAAAGACACCTAGCCAGCCACGGTCTTTCCGAGTGGCCAGGCTGTGGGAAGATGGGGCAGGACCAGACAAAGCAACAGATTGAAAAAGGACTGCAGCTGTACCAGTCCAACCAGACAGAGAAGGCACTGCAGGTGTGGATGAAGGTGCTGGAGAAGGGCTCTGACCTCGTGGGCCGCTTCCGGGTACTGGGCTGCTTGGTAACAGCTCACTCGGAGATGGGCCGCTACAAAGAGATGCTGAAGGTACACATTACCCTTCCAGGGTGCTGTGGGAGGGCCCAGGTGCTGTGAGAAGATTGGGAACAGGACTGGGTGGCTTCCAACTCCCAGACACCCTTGTATCTTCCTGAGTGAGAACCTCTGGGTCTCATAGGCTAGTGTCTGGTCTGAAGTTTTGAATATGCATGGGAGATCCTGAGTCTTAGTTGGCTGGGTATCGTCAGAGTCAGGCCTGTGGCCTTTGACCTCGGTGTCAATGATGTTCACAGGCATCCAGGGATCTTAAGCCCAGACCTCCAAGTCTAGATTTTAGTCTGCTGCTTGCTGCCTGGAGGAACAGGCTCCAAGTTTGAGGGTCAGGCTGGTCAGTGGTAGACTCCAGATCTGAGGCTGGGAGTGAAAGTGTATGTCTACCCTGAGCTTTGGTTAGAACTTCTCTGCTATGACTGGAGCCTGGGAGGATGGATCTGAGGTTGTTGAAACTCTTGAGTCTGAGCTTCAGGGTCTGCCATTCTCTCTGGCTGTGGCAGCCAGGGAATGCAGCCTTGCTGAGTGTTGTCTACCTGTTCCCCCCGGGGTCAGTTTGCCGTGGTCCAGATTGATACTGCTCGGGGACTGGAGGATGCTGACTTCCTGCTCGAAAGCTACCTGAACCTGGCGCGCAGCAATGAGAAGCTATGTGAGTTCCACAAAACCATCTCCTACTGCAAGACCTGCCTCGGCCTGCCTGGCACCAGGGCTGGTGCCCAGCTTGGGGGTCAGGTCAGCCTGAGCATGGGCAATGCTTTCCTGGGCCTCAGCCTCTTCCAGAAGGCCCTGGAGAGCTTTGAGAAGGCCCTGCGCTATGCCCACAACAACGATGACACCATGCTGGAGTGCCGTGTCTGCTGCAGCCTGGGCAGTTTCTACGCCCAGGTCAAGGTGGGCCTGGTTCCTTTGTGGGGGATGAGGGAAATGATAATGGGGGATTTGAGGCTCCCTGAGAACCTCGTGTGTGGGGGGCGGGGGGAGCGGGGGTGTTCATACTGTTTATATATGATAAATATTATTTGACTTTCTCTGGCCAAAAGTTCTTTTGAGACAATGCCATCAACCTTAGCCAATTGGAGAACAGAATTATCTGACCCACCCATCCTGCAAATGGGCCCCCCAGGTGGCATGGGTTTTAAACTGGCCAATGAACCTGCCTCACTCACCTGGATGGGATGCATGGTTCTCGGTGCCAGTGATGAGGTTGGTCAGGGAGCTTCTGCAGCACGGACAGGTCCACAAACTCTGGCATCCATGAACTCACCGGTGGGATTTGTAGAGGCTGGACCTGCTTCCTCCAGGTCCAGCACACGAAAGCCCTGAGGGCCTCTTAGGAACCTCATCCTTCTCTGGTCACTGCCCGCAGCCCTCCTTTTAGAAATGGGTTCAGTGAGTGAGAAACTCCAGGTAAGGCAGGGCCCGGAGTCACACCTCCATCTCTCAGATGAACTGGAAGACAGGGAAGCCCTTGTACAAGAACAAGTTGTTTTTCTGTCTAGTCTTGGGCAAGTACCTACTTCTCTGGACTTTAAGATATCTGTGTATAAATGAGGAAGAACAGGACTCATAACAGTGATGTAAAGACTCATTAGTCTAATATTTATTGGCAGGGGTGGGGATTGGAGAGATGGGTCAGTGGTTAAGAGCGCTTGCTGCTCTTGCAGAGGACCCAAGTTTGGTTCCCGGCACTGACATGGTGGCTCACAACTGCCTGTAACTACAGTTTCCATGGATCCCATGCCTCTCCTGTTGTCTGCAGGCTGCTGCATGCACATGGTACACATACATACACCCAGGCCACACGCCATACACTTTTAAAAAAAGATTTATTTATTTATATGTAAGTACACTGTGGCTGTCTTTAGACACATCAGAAGAGGGCATCAGATCCTGTTACAGATGGTTGTGGTTGCTGGGATTTGAACTCAGGACCTTCAGAAGAGCAGTCAGTGCTCTTACCCACTGAGCCATCTCACCAGCCCTGCCATACACTTAATATCAAATAAATACTTGAAAAAATATTTACTGAGCTGGGTAGCACTCATGAAGCAGAGGCAGGCAGATCTATATGATCTGTGATCTATCTGTGAGGCCAGCCTGGTCTACAGAGTGAGTTCCAGAACGGCCAGGGCTACACACACAAAGAAACCCTGTCTCAAAAAACTAAAAACAAGCCAGGCGCGGTTTTGTACGCTTTTAATCCCAGCACTTGGGAGGCAGAGGCAGGTGGATTTCTGAGTTCAAGGCCAGCCTGATCTACAGAGTGAGTTCCAGGACAGCCAGGGCTACACAGAGAAACCCTGTTTCGAAACAAACAAACAAACAAACAAACAAAAAACAAATAAACACACACACAAAAACAACAAAAGAAAATTATTATATATATATATATATATATACATATATATATATATATATATATTTTTTTTTTTTTTAACTGAGGATCAACTACATCTCATGGACTGTTGTTGGGCCCTGTGTTTGTAACAACAAAGACAATGGCAGGGTCTCTTAGGAAGCTCCGCACTGTCTGGATGAGAAGAACAGTTAACGCAATCAGGAAGTTGGTTGTTCATCATGTGAAGAAGAGTGGGCAGTACCAGGATGAGGGGTCGGGCATCATTTTTTTGTTGTTGTTTTTTGTTTTTTCAAGACAGAGTTTCTCTGTATAGCCCTGGCTGTCCTGGAACTCACTTTGTAGACCAGGCTGGCCTCGAACTCAGAAATCTGCCTGCCTCTGCCTCCCGAGTGCTGGGATTAAAGGCGTTCGTCACCACGCCTGGCTCGGGGCACCATTTTTAAGACAGTGGTCAGAAGGCCTCAGTGAGTGGTGGAGAAGGGTGAACCAGGCAGAGATCCCAGGAATAAGTGTCAGGCAAAGTGCGGCCAAGGGAGAGGGAGGCCACCGAGAGGACAGTGACATAGGAGGTGCGGTGTGAACTTATTGGTAGGGTCAGTGACCAAAAGCTTCTGATTTCCAGGATTTCAGTGGTTCTCAGGCAGCCTAGTGTAACCCCAGATGTACATGAGTAATGACTTTCTCATTTTTATTTTATGTGTATGGCTGTGGGTGTTTTACCTACGTGTGTGTCTGAGTACCACATTCGTGCATTGCTTGTGGACACCAGAAAATGGCATTGGAAGCACAGAGGTGGTGAGCTGACACTTGGATGCTGGAAATCAAAACCAGGTCCACTGGAAGAGCAGCCAGTGCCCTTACCTGCTGAGCCATCGCCTCTCTAGCCTCAAGCTTTGGGAGAATTTCTTTAAGATTCATTTATTTTGTTTATATAAGCACACCATAGCTGTCTTCAGACACATCAGAAGAGAGGGCATCGACATCGGATCCCATTACAGATGGTGGTTAGCTGCCACGTAGTTGCTGGGATTTGAACTCAGGACCTATGGAAGAGCAGTCAGTGCTCTTAACTGCTGAGCCATCTCTCCAGGCCCCGCTTTGGGAGAATTTTAGGTGCTGGCACATGGTAAATACTTTGTCCCTCAAAAAGGGAAAGTAATATAAGAAGGTGTAATGTTACAGTGAATTCCCATGTACCCATTACTTAGATGTACCAATCATTCATATTCTGCGACTTTTGTTGTACATAGTTTAACTGTTGTATTAGAAACTGTTGTATTGTATTATATCTGCTGTATTGTAGTATTGACATCAGGCTGAGAGTGCAGCATGGTCTGTGCAGTGCTTGCCGAGTGCTCACAAAGTTCCTAGCGCTGCATAACTGAGTGCAGTAGCCCAGGCCTCTGATCCCAGCTCTGGGGAAGCAGAGCAAAGAGGATCAGAAGTTGAAGGTCATTGTTAACTGACAATGAGTTCGAAGCCAGCCTGGGCTATGTGAGCTCTGTCTTAAAAGGAAGGGAGAGAGCGAGGGAGAAAAATTATTGACACCTCACTATTTTTCCTTTATTTTTATTGTATTTCTTAGACTTACTTTATTTCCCATGTAAGAGTGTTTGCTTGCACTGTATATGTGTCTGTGCCCCCAAGAGGCCAGAAGAGGGCATCAGATTCCCTGGGATTGGAATTACAGATGTGGGTGCTGGGAATCAAACCCAAGCCCTCTGCAAAAGCAGCAAGTGTTCTAAACTGCTGAGCCACCTCTCCTCTCCAGCCCAGCATCTCATTTTTGACCCTGAAGAACTTCTATTCGCATCACTAAAACCTAAACAGGATCTTTATCTTCCAGTGACCCGCTCTTACATAGCTACAATAACTGTTCACACACACACCAACATTATCATAATCTCAGAAGAGCAGCCAAATAATCCCCGAATGCCTGAATGCTCTATTTACATTTCTCTGCTTATCCCAAAATACTTCCCTTACCCTCAGCTTGTTGAATGCAGAGTACAGCCAGAGCTACACAGCCAGTGGCTTAGTGTCTTTTATGGCTTTGAATAGAACATTCTGGCTCTCCCTTTTATTTTCCACGACACATTAAAGAAACCAGGTTACCTGCTTTGTAGAATGTCACGTCTCATTTCTCCATCTCGCTTTTGTGTTTCCTTGAGGCGTCCTGAGATCCCTCATTTATCTCCAGTGATTGTGGTAAGATGAGGTCACACCTCTGGGGTAAGAATGCCGTTAGACATATCTGTGTCCTGCTTTTCCCATTTATTTGTTTGTTCATTGATGGTTTCGTCCTGGCTGTCCTGGAACTCACTCTGTAGACCAGGCTGTCTGCTGCTACTAAATCTTCTCAGATCCCAGAACAACTGGAACTTACACAGCAGGGCTATCTCTAACCCAGACCTAAGTGTTTAGGAGTTCCTTCCCCCTGACTGTAAACCCAGTCCTTCTTTCTTACAGATGGAAAATTTTGGTCCATTTGCTTGGTTGGTTGGGTAGGTGGTTTGGTGAGTGGTAAAGGCAGGATCTCATGGATCCAGACCAGCCTCCAATTCCACATAGAGCCGAGGCTGGCCTTAAACTCCTGATTCTCCTGCCTCTACTTTCTGAGTGCTGGGGTTCCAGGTGAGCATGTTACACTTGGCCTTGCTGTTAGGTTTTTAAATGAGGCAAGAAATGCCAGGACTTGTTTGTATGTAGTAGATGATTAGGTAGAAAGCTCTTCATGATGGAGTGTAGGGGCTTGGGGGTGGGGGTTGGTTCCCATGGTATGGACCGGGCACAGAAAGGGAACCACGGTGTAGATAGGCAATGCAGCTAGTAATGGACAAGGGCACTCCTGAACCCCTGCTTCCCTCATGAGTGGAAGGTAGGCATTGGTGGATTTGAGAGGGAAGCACTCAAGAAGGATTTCCTGGCCTCCATCACCCCGATCTGATGTTCTTTGGTGCTGATGGTGGAACACTGTCTTTGAGCCCACAGGAGTCATGTTTGGTTCTGAAGCCAAGAAGCCATCTAGGACTGCATGAGAGGAAAAGTCAGCTGTGTCTTTGCCTTTTCATTTAGTGAACAACTATTTATTATGCATCAGCTAAGTCTAAGAACTGTGTTTGGCTCTTGGCATCCAGCAGCAATCTCAAGAAGCCATACTTGTGCACTGGTTTCCCCTTCTCCCTGGACTATGCTTACTGCTGGAAGTCGAAATGAGTGAATAGGCGGACCATGAGCCCTGTGGTGCCTATCGGTGACCTCAGTACTCAGGAGGCGAAGCAGGAAGACCACAAGTTTGCAGCTCCTCTGAGCTACATAAAAAATACAAACAAACAAACAAACAAACAAACAAACAATCCATACAAGCAAAAAGCAAGCAAGCAAGCAAACAAACAAACACGGTGGTTCCCTGGCTGTCACAGATCCCAGGCCTGGAGCCCTGGGTTTGGGTCCGTTCCTACCACTCAATGTGTCCCCCTCCTGTTCTGTGTCCCCTGCAGGACTATGAGAAAGCCCTGTTCTTTCCCTGCAAGGCTGCAGAGCTTGTCAACGACTATGGCAAAGGCTGGAGCCTCAAATATCGGGCCATGAGCCAGTACCACATGGCTGTGGCCTACCGCCTGCTGGGCCACCTGGGCAGTGCCATGGAGTGTTGTGAGGTGGGACAGCTGGGGAGCATGCAGGGGGCGGGGGTGGGAGAGGCTCTCAGGCCCAGGTCACAGCCCATGGATTCCCTCAAAGGCTTGCCAATAATCACCGGAAGGCCTCATTCCCTTCCGGTCCATCCTCACGGCCAGGAGCTTCTCTGTCCCCAGCAGCCTCTGTGGACCACTTTGAAAAAAGGGCTGGAGATGTAGCTCAGCTGACAAGAGTGCTTGCCTAGCGTGTACAAAGCCCTGGGTTCAACCCTTAGCCCTATATAAAACTGGGTTTAGGAATGCATGTCTAGAATCCCAGCACTTGGTAGGTGGAGACAGGATCAGAGGTTCAAGGCCTAGCTGGGCTATATGAGAGTCTTCTTTAAAAAAAAAAACAACAACAAAAAAATTTAGTGAAACAGAGACATTCAATGTTGTCTGTAACCCCAGCACTCAGGAGCCAGTGTGATCACTTAGGGTGAGACTAGCTTGGACTGCATTCAAAGCTCTTGGGCCGGAAAAAACAAAAACAAAAGAAAAAAGAAAAGGCTTGGGGGGCTCTTCAGTCTCAGAGCAGTTCCAGCTCTCAAGCCCATGCCATTCTCCGATCTCTCTCTCTCTCTCTCTCTCTCTCTCTCTCTCTCTCTCTCTCTCTCTTACACACACTCACACCCACACACACCCACACACACACAGAGAGAAAAAAGAGAGCAGGTCTTGAGGTTTCCCCTCTCAGGTTCACATTGCTTCCTCCTCCCATCCCCATGACGGTGCTTCTTTCTCTCTGATCTGAGTCCTGGTTTCCCTCCGTCAGACAGTACTGCGAGCTTAGTGGTTCAGTGCAAGAGGCCTCAGCAACCACAAGAGGATGTGGTGATCCTAGCTGTCCCTTCTAAGGGACTGCTGGGTATAGGGCACCCCATAGTAGGGTCACATGAGCTTGCCTGAGCGGCCAGCCTCCCTTGCAGGAGTCCATGAAGATTGCCCTGCAGCACGGTGACCGCCCGCTACAGGCACTCTGTCTGCTCTGCTTTGCCGATATCCATCGGAGCCGAGGGGACCTGGAGGTGAGATCACCAGGATTAGGTGGGGGGGGGGGGGACCTCGGGCCTGGAGCACCTCAAATCCAACCCTGCTTGGCTCTGCAGACAGCCTTCCCTCGGTACGACTCCGCTATGAGCATCATGACTGAGATCGGAAACCGCCTCGGGCAGGTGCACGTGCTGCTGGGTGTGGCCAAGTGCTGGATGGCCCGGAAGGTGCAAGACAAGGTGAGGCCAGACCCTTTCGCGTGGCTAAAGCTCACTTGCATGCTCCCAATCTGGGGCTGTTCAACCAACACTGGGGGTACAGTGTTGGGCTTGTCCCTTTATTTAACATCTGCTGCCATGAGACCTAAACAGTCAAAGAAGGTCCATGCCTCGCCCAGGGACCCACAGCTTATAAGGGGCCAGAGCTAGCATTTAAACCGTATATTCTTAAATTCCCTTTAACTCTCCCATAGCATCCCACGAGGCAGTCACGTTCTGCCCATCCTGTCAGCATAAACTAAGGCTCAGTCTCTCCTGCTGCCTTCCTACAGGGCAATGCCCCCTGCTGCCCCCCACCCCCATCCCCCAATACCCCAGGCCCACTTTTCCTTGTTTTGGCTATGAACGAAACAGATTACCCACAGCTCTGGCTTCTGCTCACCTTCCAGGCTTTGGATGCCATTGAGAAAGCCCAGGACTTAGCTGAAGAGGTTGGCAATAAGGTCAGACATGATTATGTCCCCTGGGTCGGGCTGAGGTCAGGAGCCAAAGGAGGGAAACTGGGTGTGCTGGCACGCGCCTGCAATCCCTCCACTTGGGTGGAGGAGACAGGAGACACGATTATCCTTGACTACACAGTGAGCTGGAAGCCAGCTTGGGATACAGGAGACCCTGCTTAAGCTCTGAGCCCTTCTGACCCTCTGGAAGGTGCTTGAAGCCAATCCAACAGCTTTGATCTCAACCTTCCTCCCAGAGAATATTTCTGGGGGCCTCTCAGTTCCATGGAGTAGATGTCTTCTTCATGGGTATTAGACATGCACATATATGTACACACATATATGCAAGCAAAAACACTTGTACACTTTTTTAATCTTAAAAACAAAACCAAGATAACAACCCTAACAATGTCCTCAAAAGCTGGGTATCCTCATAAATACTAACTACAGCCTTCCTTCCCCGTGAGTGTTCTCATGCTATAGATGAGGCCCAAGGTCCCCAGCTCCCAGCTATATACCCATAGTACATGTAGCTTCTTCAGATGTCTCAGTTGTATCCAGATCTTAAAGTCTTGAAGAAAGCTTTGTGTCTCCCAAAGTCTTCTAGAAAATGTGCATCTCTGTGGCTCTGGGGCACAGCCCAACTACGATGCCAAAGTCTGTTTGCTTTGGGCTGGACCACAACCACTCATGTTTATCCGGGTATCCAGCTGATCAGAAATGCACATTCACTAAAAATAGGAAAACACATTAGTTATTGTAGAGGCAACATAGCAGCAGGTTTGGCCAATGAAGTCCTTCAGAAATATGGTATGGTGGGGCACACCTGTTTCAGCATTTGGGAGGTAGATGCAGAAGGATCAGGAATTCTAGGTCAGCCTGGGCTATATTTATGAGACCCTAATCCCAAAACAAAAACATGGGGACCTGTGTTTCTTATCTCTAGACTTACCCACTCTCTGTTCAAAGGGAATCCAAGGCTGGGGTGGGCAGGCTATTTCTCCCAGGACCCACAGCAAAGCAAGGGTGTGGTGGGAAAGGCACCTTCTTAGCCCTGCCTCTCGTTGAGTCCCTCATGGGATCTGTCTCCCCCTGCCTTAGCTGAGCCAGCTCAAGCTGCATTGCCTGAGTGAGAGCATCTACCGCAGCAAAGGGCTGCAGCGTGAGCTGCGCACGCACGTAGTGAGGTTCCACGAGTGCGTGGAGGAGACTGAGCTCTACTGCGGCCTCTGTGGTGAGTCCATCGGGGAGAGGAACAGCCGGCTGCAGGCCCTGCCCTGCTCCCACATCTTTCATCTCAGGTGAGTCCTCTGCTGGGTGGACAGGAACCCCCAAATCACACTGACGATATTAAATCAGTCTTGGTTCCTTGGGGCCTCGGTGTGTTCTCACAATTTCCCACCAGCTATCGACTCTCCCTCTAGTTCCGTGGGGCGGGGTCATTCTTATCATCATCCCAAGGGGAATTCAGAAGGAGCCCCTGCAAGTCAGCTCCCAGGACCAGACTTGCCTTGGGGTGGCAGCAGATGCCAACTTTGCTGCAGCCTGGAAGCCTTGGGGGCAGGGCAGGCAGGAAGTGAGCAGAGCCCAGGGGAGCCTTCTCTCCCACTAGACAGTGACCTCCTCGTCTGGAAGGGAGGAAGACACAGCCAGGGCCTGAAGTTAAGTCTGGCCTGGGTGAGTGAACGCAGCCCCCTACCTCCACAGATGCCTGCAAAACAATGGCACTAGGAGCTGCCCCAACTGCCGCCGCTCCTCCATGAAGCCGGGCTTTGTGTGACTTCAGCGGCCATCTTGGGTTTCCACACAACCTCCCCTGGCTCCTTCTCCACCATCAAGCCCGAGGCCCTGGTGAAATTCTAGGGTATCGGCCAGGTCCTCCATAGCCAACTCAGGGCCAGAGGCCTGCTTGCTGCTCCTCTGGGCCTAGCTCCCCTCCCCTGCCTCTTTCTACGTTGTTCTTTATAGAAAAATAAAATGTTTGTACCTGGTGCTAGTGATTCTGACCCTTCTTCCTCGTGGAGGCTTCTCCAGACACGGCCTCACTCCATGCATGTTGTGAGACCTTCTGGCGACCCACCTGAACAATTAAGTTACCAAGAGAACTGGAGACAAGATCCCTGCTGCTGAGATATCACACACACACACACACACACACACACACACACACACACACACACACACCAAGAACACTGTAGATAAGATCCCTGCTGCTGAAATATCTCTCTCTCTCTCTCTCTCTCTCTCACACACACACACACACCACATCCCAAGAGAACTGGAGACAAGGTCCCTGCTGCTGAGATATCACACAAGATCCCTGCTGCTGAGATATCACACACACACACACACACACACACACACACACACACCATATCCCAAGAGAACTGGAGACAAGGTCCCTGCTGCTGAGATATCACACAAGATCCCTGCTGCTGAGATATCACACACACACACACACACACACACACACACACACACACACACCACATCCCAAGAGAACTGGAGACAAGATCCCTGCTGCTGAGATCACACGCACGTGCACACACATACACAAACACACACATGCACATAAATACATGCGCACACAGACACACGCACACATGCACACACACCAGCACAAGGAGTTGGAAGGGAACTACTACACAATAGACAGAATAGCAGCGTGGAAAGTGCTAGAAACTTGTGTGGACTGCATTGTGAACTTCTGCCCCACCAATATGTTTAAGCACATTTATTTTGTGTGTGTTCACATGTGTGGGAGCAAATGTGCAGTGTGGATGTGTGGTCGGAGAAGGATTTTGGGGAGTCAGTTGCGTCCTTCTGCCATGTGAATCCCTCGGGATGGAGCTCTGGCCCTCCAGCTTGGAGGTAAGTGTCTTTACATGCTGAGCCGCTGGTCCCTGCCTCACCTGCTTTTCAGGTGGTATTGATTTGATTTTTCGACCAGGCTGGCCTTGAAACTGGTCGAAACTCTGCCTCCTTTGCCTCCAGAGTGCTAGGATTATAAAGGCATGCGCCACCACTGCCTGGCTTTGTTCTATGGAGTTCGGGCTGGTCTAGCAGTCATCATGTACATTCGAAGCTCCTGCTGCTTCTAGCCCCTGAGGGTTGGAGTTAAGGAAATGTGTCAGCATGCATGGCTCTGTCACTTTTTATTAGGGGAGAACTAATGACTACCTCCCAAAGGCCTCTACAAGTCCCACCATATGAGCGATACAGTCTCATTACGTGAATTGGGAACCAGGGGGAAAAGTGAGTGTATGTGAATGTCTTGAATAAGAGAGCTAAAGGCTGGGAAGAGAGTTCTGCTGGGAGAGTGCTTGCCTAGCATGCATGAAGCTCTGGATTCCGTCCCCCAAACCACAGTAACCAAGTATGTATGAGATAGCACCAGAGGGTCAGAAGTTCAAGATACCCCCACCCCCGGCTACACTGCAGAACTGAGGCCAGTTGGAAATACATAAGACCTGTCTCAAAACAAACCAAAATGAGTTAATCAAGGTTGGTGTCCTATTCGAAGAAAAAAGACATGAGCGCTTTCCCATCTCTGCAAAATAAATAAATAAATTAATTAATAATAGTTAAAATCTAT